>NC_143013.1:147940276-148257776 GCF_055824585.1 Amblyomma mixtum | reverse complement strand
AGACGGAGCGATTTCCAACACCTGACATACCTTTATCCAGAACAACATCAGAGCACGAGTGGACAAGAGGAAGAAATCAAGACCTCTGTACGTAAAGATGCCAAGACTAGAGGCTGAATTAATGCAGCTAGACAAACAAGAAAAATCTTCAAGAAACATGCGCGTCAATATGCCAATAGTTGTGTTATTAGCATAGAAATAAACACCGTTGAACCGCCCCCCCCCCCCCTCTCGGCTGTGGTTTCGCTGATGATGGTAGACCCCCCCCCCCGTTCTTTATCTTTTTTTTCTCTTTCTGCAATGCAAAATTTTCTTTTCATTTATATTGCCACCTGGTGGTTTCACGTGGCCTCAGAAAGACAAAGAAGTTAAGAGACGCGCGCGCTCTTCGAGCGTGCTATTCCACTGAGAACAGCCGTTGACTCTGTGTCCGCTTGCCTTTTACTTTGTGTGGTGCTCGCTACTACCGTGACAATATTATATTGGTTTAAGCCCGTTGTGCTCTAAGCGGTGCGGGCCGGGCGCTATTATTTTTATTTCTTTCAATTGCCCACCGTAATTTTTGTCAGTTTAGTCCGAGCCGCCGTTTAAACTTCAGCGAATTGCGCCCGCTCGACTCTCGGGATCACACCACTCGTCCAGCCGCGGTTCAACGAGGCAGCGTGCGCCAGTCTACGGGACGGGACGGCATCGTCGTGTACCTCTGGTCGTCGGACTCTCGCAGTGCCCGGTGAACAAATTGTGTTTTGAATGGTTCGACAAAACAGCGCTGATGGACGGGACGGAAGAAGAAGAGACAGACACATGCGCTGAACTAACAACCAAATGGTTTATTGCGAAAGAGTGGAGCAATATAAAGCATAGAAGGGAACAAAATGCGGGGAAAACATGACATACATACGGGAAATCGTCACTAATTAAGAAAAGCGATCTCTTGTGGAATAGAGCCGCCGATGGTTGGCTTACACATGAGTTGCCTAATACGTTAATGTGAAAAGCTTCCGATATCAGGTGCGAGGTGTGATCCCTATACTTGGCGATGATAGTGGTTTGTTTGGTTCAGATACGCCTCACATTCACTGCAATCTGCGGAATGAATGACCATTTTATTTCGGCGTGACTTGTTTTCAATGTCTTTCGCGTGTTCGCGTAGCCGTTCGTTGGCGCACCGTCCGGTCTCCCCGATGTAAAAACGGCCGCATGACAGCGGGACCTTGTAAACCACACCACAGCAACAGTTGACAAATTTGTTTCGGTGTTTCTTCTGACAAGCCTTCTTTCCACTTTCCTGGTTTCCACTTTCCACTCTTGCACAGGCCTCCCAACTTGTTCCTGGCAGAGAAAAGGAGCTTCAGGCCGGCTTTGTTCACAATCTTTTTCAGGTTATGCGATACTTGATGAACATACGGAATACATGTTATGTGCTTATTGTCCAGTTTGCGCATCACCTTCTGAATTCTGCATTCCTTCAGTATCGACTCTGCTATGCTAGATAATTAGTAAAATTTTACAGAAACCAATTTTCCTACATCTTGAGCTTGGCGCATGATAACCTTGGATGCTTATGCGCCACTAAACACAACACAACACAATGCTATGCTATATAAGATCTTCGTCGGGTAGCCCGCAGCGGTAAGCCTAGTAACCTGCGTGTCAAAACTGGCTTGGGTTTTATGCGCACATGATCTAAACAGAGCGGCTTTCATGCATGTTTTCGCTATCCCGCGCTTAACTATCTTAGAGTGGGCCGACCGGAAGGGGAGCAGGCTCTTCTGGGAGCGCGGGGAGTACATCCAACAGACATGGTCACACGATAGCACAAGTTCCAGATCTAAAAATCTTATTTTGTTGTTAGTAGGTAGCTCTGTGGTCACTTGTAGGTTCTTAAGTTCAGAGAGTAGCAGACGGAGCCGGTGGGAACGGTCGGACTGAGTTGCGTGCGTGCGCGTTAACACGGAACGCTCAATACTATATTAACGGCAAGATGCCGGCACACTGCTGCGTACCGCTTTGCAAACAGCGCGGAGCCACTGACAACAATGGAGCCAAGGTAAGTGTCGAAAGACTATTCTGTTATTTAACCGAGAATGGTGTCTGACAGATTCTCGACCTCGCGTACGTTTAACTGCAGGCAGTGTGACCATTTTTTTGTGCACTGAGCGAGTGGTCACAGAGAAGTTTTAAAGCGGGTTAGCGTAATGCTCCGGACACAGAGACGGGCTGCCGAAATTTGCACGATGGCAATGGTGAGAGTGCGGCGCGGTTCTGTACAGACAGCGCATGGCTGAGGCTCTTCGGAGCGCTACTCCGTCCGATGGGACCGCGTTGTGGCGTCAACCCAAAGAGGCAGAAAATGCGAAGCATCACATCCAGGTCTCTGTTTTTCTGATCAGCTTGGGTTTTATGTGCGGCGATGTCGAATGCACGGGCGCCCCGAAGAGCGCAGCAATGCGCTCGCAGTTTCCCCTCAAAGTGACACAGTCTGTACGTCTGTTTTGTTTATTTTTGCGGCTGCTGTGACCCAAGCTCTTGCGAGGAACACCCATTAAAACTGCCTCTGAAGATTTTTACGCGCCCGGCCTGCGTCTCGTTAATCGTTTACGTTTGTCATGTGCGACGTGCACCTTCACGCAATGTGAACTCTAAATTAATGTTGTCCCGTCGCATTTTTCGCACGTTTGCATACGCAGTCATGTCAGCACCCCTTCCAAGCCGTTTTTTTGTGAAGGCCTCCGCCGTTACGAGACTGTAGCAGGTTTTCCTGAGAGCAATATTATGTTGCGAACTGTGATGCTGGCGCATGAAACTTCCCGATGGAATATTAAATGATGTCACTTTCATTTCTTTTTGTTAAGGTGTCATTTCATCGCTTCCCAAATGATGAGCAACATTGCTCAAGAAATGGATCATTGCCATCCGGAGTGATGAAGGTGCCGACTTCCAAGTCAGCAAGTCAACGAAAGTTTGCTCTAAACACTTTCATGAAAGCGACTATGTGCCTGGTGTGGCAAGTGGCTACAGGATTCTTCGTGAGACAGCTGTGCCATCAGTGTTCAGCTTTCTTAAAGAGAAAAAGAAGCGAAAGCCACCAAAACAGCGTGCACTGCCACTGGTTAACAGAACTGTGAAGCGAGCACGTCAGGCAGTGCAGGCGTCGGAGCTGACAGGCAGTGCCAACTGTGCTGCACAGATGGATGCAGCAGTGGTGCTCCAGCCATTTCAAGTTCTGGAGCAATTTCTGGAGCAGAAAAAATATCCATTCTGGAGCACATTTGTATCAGAACGATAACCCTGGAGCAACATGGGAACAGCATGAACGGAATAAAGGAGTCACAAAGAGTTTGTTCCTAACGAGATAAGGTTGAGCCATGCGTAGCTAGGAAAAAAAAATCACAAAAACAGAGAAAATATTTTATTAATGCTCACACTGCCTTGCACGCAAGTTCAACCAAGCGTGCTTGACTAAATGTCCAGAGAACACGTTTACTAGAATCATTCTTTTTTCATGCTGGCTCTACAGTTAAACGTGGTCATAACGAAATTTTTAAAAAGTCTGAGATTTTTCTTTACATCCAGGTTTCCGTTACATGTAGGTTTCGCGAAGAGAGTCAAAAGGACACTGCAGAACGGGAACTGAAATAAGAAATAAAAGTAGGTGCAATCACCTTGAAAACATTTAAACAAAGCAGTGTAACTCGAAAGTCATAAACGTGGAGAAATTTTTGCGATCACGCTGATAGTGTGACTGCAGCAGCAGCTGCCGCCACCTCCGCCACGACCCACGCAAGGCGGGGGCACCGCGACCGAGCTGGAGAGGAACGCATGCGGCCGTGCCGCTGCCGTAGACCACCGCGGAGGTTCTTCCCCGCTGCTCCCTCGCTGTAGCCCCAGGAAACGGACTCCTCACCTTGCGTCACTGGCGATCTCCGCCGTCCCCGCTCCTGACACGCCAAAGTTATCGGCACCGGAATCACGCGAGCAACTACGCGGCAGTGATGGCCGTGCACTGCTCGGGTCTTTTCTTTTTTGCTATGCCCTATCATTTTTCGCTGCTTTTGAGCATGAACAGTTGTAACGCCACGTGGTATGACGTTTCAAAAGAGAAAGAGCCAGAGATGCGCCAACTGCAGCGGCTCGATGCAATCGGCGTTCCTCTCATGTCAGTTCGTGCTTTATCGTCACGGAACTTTAGCGTGGTTCTAACAAATTTTGAGTGGCTCAGCACTAACAGATAGAGGGCGTAGCCAGTTCGTTACATCAAGGTCAACTCCCACAACACGTTTACTACATGAAGGTCTGAAATACACGCGCTTCAATGGGGGCGGCGATGGTCTTTATGACTAGGCTTCACCGGACGCTCCCTGCTCAGTTTTTTTTCTACAGGAGCCGGCTTCAAAAAATGTGAAGTAACAGCCTCTCCCGAGTTCTTTCCTTCCTCCATAAAAACTGGCTGCTAAATTCTACCACAAGGCAGCCCACCAACGCCCTTGGTTGTCGCCCTTGGTTAGTAGGTTGTCGACCGAAATCCTGAATTGCTCTAAATATAGTTGCTTTCCCGCGACCGTGTCTTCTTTTTGGAGCAGCTAAGGCTCAATATTGATCAACTTGCCACTTTTGGAGCAGACTGGTGCAGCAAAATGTAAATGTATCAAAATGGAGCAGCTGGAGCACCACTGGATGCAGCTGCATGCAGTGATGATCAGGAAGACGGAAATTTATGTGAACACGCACCCACCAATCCCCCAGCCATAGATTTAGAGCGGGTCACCACCACTGCAGAGGAGCAGAAAAGAAATTTGTCAAAATTTCAGGATAGGTGCCCGCAGCTGGAGGAGCAGCTTATAGCAGCCAGGGAGGCTTCTCGCCAGCTGCAAGCGGAGAATGAAAACCTTACCTGTCAGCTTTCCGAAGAAACAGAAAGAACATCTGCCTTCTGCGTTGAGCGTTTCAAGGACTGTGATGAGGACATTATGTTTTATACTGGGTTACCAGGGTACGAGTGTTTCACAGGTCTTCTTCTTTTCCTGGATCCAGGAGAGAATGGCTGCAACATTTTGCGTGGAGACATTGAGGGAGAGGCAAAATGTTCCAAGGGTCGCAAGCGGAAGCTAACCGTAGAGAACGAACTGTTCTTGTGCGACTGCGCCTTGGGTTGTTTAAATCTGTGAGCCAGGTCGGCTTCAATGTATCATAGCCTACAATCTCTAGGATATGTACTGCCTGGTTAAACTTTATGTACGACAGCTTATGTCTAATACCTCTGTGGGCACCACGAGCTGTAGTGGATGCCACAATGCCGCCAGAATTTGCTGAAAAGTAATCCACTAGAGTTATATTAGACGCAACTGAGATTGAGTGCGATGTGCCATCATCTCTGTCCCTCCAGTCCAGCACATATTCAGTGTACAAGTCCTGCAACACTTTTAAAGGACTAATAGGTGTGCAACCTAATGGGCTCGTGTCCTTTTTCTCAGGCTTGTTTACAGGATCTATTTCTGACCGAGAGTGTGTAATCAAGGGTGGGTTTCTTGACCTAGAGTTTGACGACGATGATTCTGTAATGGCCGATAAAGGTTTCCGCATTGAAGACCTCTTAACTAGGCAAAATATAAAGCTAAATATTCCGCCATTTCTAAAAGATCAGAAGTTTACAGAAAGTGAAGTCAAGGAAACACGAGAAATCGCCTCACTCAGAATTCATGTCGAGCGCCGTATACAGAGGATCAAGGCATACCACATATTCGACAGAGCAATACCAGTCACCTTGGCTCCACTTATTAATCAAATATGGACTGTGATAGCTATCCTCACAAACTTTCAGTCACCCCTAATCCAACGCCTTTAGAAGTCCATATATCTTTTAACAATCACTTTTAACAAAGCTTGGTTTCCCTTGATAGTTAGTATTACGAACCATTTTCCCAAAGCAACGCCTAGCATCTTCATCAGCCTGACTACACCCACTGCAGGGCAAAGGTCTATCCCATGTCTCTCCAATTAACCCTGTCCTTTGCCAGCTGTGGCCACTGTATCCTTGCAGACTTCTTAATCTCATCCGCCCACCTTTCTGCCGTCCCCTGCTACGCTTGGCTTCTTTTGGAATCCACTCCGTTACCCAGTTGTTATCTTGCCTTCGCATTACATGCCCTGCCCAAGCCCATTTCTTCCTCTTGATTTCAACTAGGATATAATTAACCCGTGTTTGTTCCCTCACCCACTCCGCCCGCTTCCGATCTCTTAATGTTACACCTATCATTTTTCTTTCCATAGCTTGCCGCATGGTCCTTAACTTAAGCTGAACCCTCTTTGTTAGCCTGCACGTTTCTGCCCCATAGGTGAGAACCGGTAAGATACAGCTTGAATTTTTAACTCATGCAAGTGGCACATCTGACAATATTGCCTGTAGCAAGTTGAATGAAGGCGTCATGCATACTGTCAGGGTGCACGCAACGAGATGATCAGGGGACAACACAGAAAAAACTGGTATCCAGTCATTTTAATGTATGGCTACAGTGTTTTTTTCCTTCATAATGCGAGATCAACTAGACACCCTTGCAGCGTTGTGAACTGATTTCTTTTGTCGTCTGTGGTGGTGGCGCAAGCTAGGTCGCTCGCTTGGATGCATTGTTATGCCAACCTTTGTTCATGCATAGCAAGTTGCCTCTGTGGTATTCTGTTTGTGGTTGAGGGAACACTGAGAACAACTTCATCCAAGTTTTGTTGTACGACTCTTTCTGGCTGTATTGGTGTTTGTATTGGCAAGAAGCACAAACTTAATGCCGGGAAAGTTGCATTTAAAACTTTTCCAGCTACCCAATACTCATGTCTATACAGACAGGCTCCATTGTTACCATTTTGAAGTGTGCAGATGTTAGCCCAGCCTCTGGGATTGGCACTTAAAATCTGATGCTGCATCTCAATTTTTGCTCTTTCTAGCTTAGAAAGACTGTTTTCTGTGAAAGTAGTCTTTATTGTATTAAAATGCGGTAATCTATCAATATAGGCAGCCTTCAATTTCTCCTGTGTCCCTTTAAGATGATCGATAATAAAATAGTCATGATTAAGTGCTCTTTGCCTCCCTCATAGTTATGCAAGCAGACTATTTTGTTGCTTTTGTGCAGGTTATATGTGCATCATAGGAGCCCGATTACAACAAGGGTGCTAACAGCCTACTGCTGCACAAACTGACTGCGTGACGTGAAAATACTGAGTAACCAGGGTGAACAAAGTGAAAACAGGTAGCTGCAGATAACGTCTATATTAAGTCAACATTCTTGCTACTTGATGCTCTTTGTTCCATAATTCCATCTAATACTGACAATAAAATGTTTTGATGCTTTAGCCTGAGCTGCTAAGCCCACTGAATGTGTAACGATGGTAAGGGATGAAATCTGAATGTTCAGAAGTGAATTCTTGTTGATTAGCTGAATGAAGAGCCTTTTGTATTTATGATGTACTATCAGTGTATGCGAAAAGGAATACACACGAAGCAATTATTCCAGGGGAGGCATCTTTATTTTCAACCCACCACTGTGGCTCGGAGGTTGCCACGCTTGGCTGCTGACCCAAAACACACAAGTTTGATCCCGGCTTGGCGGCCAAATTTTGATGAAGGTGGAATTCTAGAGGCCCATGTGCTGCGCGATGTCAGTGCACGTTAAAGAACCCCAGGTGGTCGAAATTTCCAGAGCCCTTCACTACGGTGCCCCCCATAGCCTGAGTTACTTTGGGACGTTAAACCCCAATAAACCAATGTTTATTTTCAAGGAAGCCCTTTGCGTGCCCCTTCACTTGACGAGAAAAAAAAATCTAGAGGGACTGGTGCTTATTTTTCAAGTATGGCAATATGTGCCCAAAAAAGAAATCGTCCAGCTTCGAACGCATTTGAAGCCAGTCTTCTTTGTCAAACTGTATACGCTCTACTGCTATCCAGTTCTCAGAGCACACCACGAAGTCTGCCCACAAACAGCCGGTCACAGCCATCTGACCGAGCACCTGAGCGTAGTACTCATGTCTTCTGTCAAGCTCTGGCTCGCCATTTTCACTAGATCTCAGGCAAAATGGCCTTGCTATAGCTTGCTCCAGCTCGCTGTCCTTTAAAGAATATAAGCATTTAATCTCCAGAACTCCAAATGTTGACTCCTCAGGATCAAAAACAAACCTGTCAGGGCTAGTGCCTAGCGACGGAAATCCAGGATTAACGGCTATGCCACTCTGATGAAGTGACACACAGTGTCCATAGCTCTGCATAACAGCACTGTAACGGTCAGCAGCAAGGCTTTAATTTCTTAGTCCGTATTGTACTGCACGAATGCGAGAGAGGCCTTTGCTTTCAATGACATTGGCAACACCTACATCGGTCCATTCCTCTCTCCTCTTAATGACACGCCCAAAACGTGAGGCAGTTAATTGGTTCGCTCGTGCTTCCCGCCACCTTGCACTATGTGTCTGTTGCCTAGAGTTCAGCTCTAACTCTCTTGCTTCTTGTGGTGACAGCTGTAGTTCCTGCAAAAACAGCAGAAGAAATGCAAGTACATGATCACACACCATCCAGTGCCAACTCTTCTGTGATTAAACTTTTACAGAAAAACTCTCAGAGCAACAGTGATATCTTAATTTGATGAAGTTTTATGACACTGTAGCTTTGCATTTTTGTGTAGTTTGTGCACATAACATAACTGTTTGTAAAAAAAACAGTACCCACACTGGCATAGAAGTACAGTATCGAAAGTACAGGCATTAAAACCTAAGACAGGCAGTGCTTACCACCAGTATGCTCAGCTCTTCAGCACTTAAGGTGTCAGGCAACCTGCACTGTGCCACTTCATCAAAAAGATAAAGGTCTGGGACAGCAGTGATTCTTGCGGACCCTGCAGAGATGCTGGCTGACAGCCACGTCTTGAAGCCCGAAGGCAGCTTTGCTTGCCGGTAGGAGAGTGGTGAACCAGCAGGTGCTGGCCCTCTCTTTGTGTCAACAAATGGCCCCTCGGCAGCCAGCAACACCGTGGAAAAATCATGGCTTCCGAGTACAGCAAGAGTTCTGCCTAGTACATGCAAGGAGTCTAGTTGCTTCTGCTCCTCCTCTTTCTTTGTAGGTGTACTAAAGAGCCGCAATGGAGAAGGCACAGGCATTCTCCCGTGGGCTCCTCCAGTCGATGTCTTGTACATTCATTGCCCTAATTCCTTGTCGTCGAGGTCGCCTCCACTGTTGAGGGAGCTCAGTGCAAGTAAGCTCAGCTGGTGCCTCTTTGAAGCCCTGCTTCTTGAGCAAAATTATTACCCGCAGTGCTGCGAGAAAGTGGCTGCACGACTGGCTCGCACCAGCTGGGCACTCGCAGGCTGAATCGCTGACGACACCAGTTGTCTGTTTAAAGGCAAGAAGAACCGTGTATGGTTTACCAGTCTTCTTCTGGCTTCGGAAACATGTTGCTCGTGCGTAGACAACGTCAAACCTGCCAGGAGAGTAAAATGATGAAAATCAACACATTGAATCAGATGAGACCCACAAAACAACAGTGGGAGGCAGCATGATGGAGGTGATGAAGAAAAAAATAGACGATTTAGCGCTGGAGTAAATCGCACGTGCTGTATACTTTCACAAGGAAAGAGGAGAAGCCAGGAAAGACTTTCAACACGGTTAAGTGCACACTACCAACTCATAGTTCATTCTTGACATGAGAAAAAGAAAACACAAAGGGTACCGAAAGAAGAATATTTTGATTATAAGTGGCAAGTCGAAGCATGACAAGTAGTTAAGGGAAAAAAACATCCTCTTGTCAATGCTGAGGCTGTCATGTACAACATAGCAATCTCTACGAATGCACAGGTGGTTAACATATATGAACCACAGCCTGATATCACTAGTAGACGCTACGCAGGATGGGCCATGTGCATCGCTTTAGTTCCAAGCATGGTTCATAGCAATCACATTTGCCTGCTACTCTCAATGCCTTTAACATCAGCATCTCCCACCTGCTAAGTGCCACCGACGGAACACTGACACATGCTCCCTCTTGTCCTGTGTTGTACATGACGGCCTCAGCAGTGATACAAGGATGCCTTTTCCCGTTCACTACATGTCCTGCTTTGACTTGCCACTTATTCTAATTAAAATAATCTTCTTTGTTATCCTTTGCGCTTTCTTTTCCTTCATGTCAAAAATAAGCCATCAGTTGGTAGTATGCACTTGATCGTGTTGAACACCTATCCTGGCTCCTTTTATTTCCTTGCGGAACTATCCAGCGCCTGCAATTTATCTCAGCTGTAAACTATGTCGAACCCAAACTTTACTTAAGTTCGCGTGACAAATGCAAATTAGGTGTACTGGCATTGTACGGCCACTGTTTACTTATCTCATTAAACTGTGCGTATCTTATTCTTAAGTACTACGGTATATTGACACATGCCTTAGTGAAAGAGGAAGGAAAAGTTGATCACTATTCATGCGTAAGTATAAGTGAAAGTCGGGTTTGCGTTCCACTCGCGCTCGGCTCAAGCAGCCCTTTCCGATCGGGCGGTCGGCTCAAGCAGGGGCCGGACAAACAGACACAGATCAGCAAAGTCCGTGACTGCGGCTTTTAGCGCTAGCACACTAATAGGTGGCTGAAATGTGTGCAACACCACAGCGCGCGAACAAACGAGGTCGCAAAACCAAGTGTTTGTTCCTGTATTAAAATGCAAGTCAACGTTTTCCTTATCACGTTTTCAAATCTTGTTTACGTCATGTTTCGACTATGCAGATAGATAACTGCTCGAAGCCTTGTTTTCTTTAAAAAAAAAAAGACGGGCTGAAACGGGAGGGCCTAAAAGACATCGTACTGAGGTTCTGACGTCCCTCTGGACATACCGCTTAACGGCAAATTATCAACCGGCACGGCGAGCTCACGCAAGCACCACCAACATAGTATTTACGAACATCGTGCGTTAACCATCGCAGGACTTGCGCTGACTTACATTATAACGCAAATGTACCTGATTCGCTTCAGAATGCACGTAATAAGCGGCGCAGGTGGTACCACGGTTACTGCAGTGAAGCAAGGCTTTATATATAGCACAAACTTATCTCGACGACATCTATCACAGCAAGAATAAATCCACAAACCTTGAATCGCAGATGTTTGTGACCAGCGACGACGGAAGTACGTACGCTTCGACAGCAAAGGCATAGGATTTGGTCTGCTGCCGCATCGATGGCGTTGACGACGTGCAGAAACGCGTCAGCGTGTCTTCAGTGACGAGTGGCAAATCGTCTAGATTATTCCGCCACATTTCGTGACCACTGGACGGAAAGCGCTGTCCCTGTGCCATAGGGAGACAAAATGTGTGGCTCCAACCGTCACTTGTACGGCTTTTGCACTGCGAACGCTCCACAACACACAGTCAGACACAGATACACAGTTGGCGTCCGCAGGACGCTTGCCCAACACAAGATGGCGGCGTGTCCAGTGTTGCCAGATGAGCAAGTAATTTTGAACATCCCCTATTGGTCTGGGTATCGGGCATGCAGCAGTAATATTGGGTATTGAGCAGTCCGGCTTTGTAGTTGTCGCCAATGTGCAGCCTGCGCTATGGTGAGGGACAGAGCGGGGTGTGCGTATTCCCTTCGTTTGTCTCGGTAATACGAGAGAATATCACGGAAGGAGAGCAGGTAGTGCGCGGGCCGCGGGCGAACGACCGTCGTGTGAATCGCCCCTTAACGCCATTTTAAGTACGTGCGCAGTCGCCTTTGCGCAAGGAACGTGCCGGCCACACAAATGGCTCGAAGGGCAACGCGAAAATCGCGAGCCGGCCGCCCTAGAAGCTCGCCAGGAGCAGAACAGCTGTGAAAGAAAATACGAGCAGAATTGCTTTATTAAGGCGAAAGCCTTTAATGCCTCATACCGTCGTGAGCAGGGAATGCTAGTGTGTTCGAGTTCTGGCGAAGAAAAAAAAACTTTATTGAGACTGGGAATGGAACCAGGGCCTTTGGCACTTCAAGGGTAGTCGCTGCCATTCCGCCACGAACACAGTTTGAGCATGAATAAAGGCACATCTAGTGAACGCACGGGTTTCGTGAGTCAAATAAAAGAAATGAAAAATACTAATTAACTGCTAATTAATGACGCTTAAGCTTCGCCTTTAGAAATGGAACACGACAGCGTGTTGTAGCGCTGCCAGGCAGCGGTAGACACCCGTCAAAACGCGGACACATCTGCCGACACAGCTGCTAACGACGGTATGAGGCATTAAAGGCTTTCACCTTAAAAAACCTTATTGAGACTGGGAATATCGAACCAGGGCCTTTGGCACCTCAAGGGTAGTCGCTGCCATTCCGCCACGAACACGGTTTGAGCATGAATACATAACACGAAAAATATTAGAGAAAAGGCACATCTAGTGAACGCACGGGTTTCGTGAGTGAAATAAAACAAATAAAAGAATGCAAATATGAAAAGAAACAAAAATAATCAAGAAATTAAACTATAAAACACGAAAAATATTAAAGAACACAGACCGTGTGGTCCAGATGACGCGCAGAATCGCGGTTTTGCACGACAGAACCGCAAGAAACCGCGGCGGCGGGGCGCGGAGGCAGACTCGCCGGAGGAATAGACCGAAGAGCGCAACAGCCTTGAAAGAAAAAAAGAGGAGAAGGGAAAAAATGAGAAGGGGCGGCGCTGTGGGGAGGGTTCTGGGACGCCAACGAGGACTGAGCCCTAGCTTGTACTTAGTTATCATCACGCGTAGCTTTCACCGAAGAATAAGAAGACAGGTTGCAGAAGAATGATTGAGCGATAAGCAGCGCTGAAGCTACGGAAGTTGTCCTAAATTAATTCTTGCGTGAAATTTATCCGCGAATGTCTGAGCGTGAGCGATGCGATGATTCCTCGAATGTTGCAAAACGAAGAACGGAATGGGAGGAAAAGCCCCAGGAACCAAATGGCTACTGTTTGATATAAGCTGCGAGCTTCTTTAGCCATCTTGATAGATATAGGCGTTGCCACCTTAGCCGAAATCCATATACGCCTGCACTTCAAGTACCGCATAGGCCAGCCGCAAAGCACGAGCGCTGTGCAGTACCTTCACCTGGATGAATCGAGTGTTCAAGCCTGTGTATGCTTCTTGTTTGCAACCTCCATTGAAACCGGAAGCCCTGAGAGCTCCTCCGATGCGGGTAGAACCTGAGAATGTCACACCTGGCGCATTTTGCTCAGTGTTTAGCAGTTATCGAAACAAAGCTTATTTCAGGCCAGTGTTCCTGAACAAGCAGACGGGGCGGCAACTCCACCGTTACAGTGGCGCGGAGTGGGGTCGCCAGCACTAGTGTCATTTGTCTTTCCATAAACCAGCTGTGCACTGCAATTGTAACTTGCGTCCTGCGTGCATTAGAATAAATTTTGCTGAAAAGCTGCTCGCAAAACTGCTGCTGGTTTGGTCGACTCCGAGTAGATTTGGTGCCTTGACATTGTTGGCTTTACATCTGACATGGCACACGAATAAATAATTAAGTAAATAAATAATAAATTAAGAAATTAAAAATAAATAAACAATCAATCTATCAATCAGTCAATCCCATTTATCGCACCGTCTCGAGGATGTAGCGGGTTGCGAACTAAACTTCGTACATTAACATTGTCTGCTAAGATGTACTGGCCAGCCGTTAATGAAGCACACTGAGAAATTAATACTTAAAAACTTTTGTTACATTGCATTTTTACGGCCTGGGCCTTCAAAATTTACTGCCGCTCGGCGATGTCAGCGGTACCACATTTGCTTGGGAAAAATGTCGGTTCTGGTGTGTTTTTATTTACAGAAAAAGAACACATGCCTTGTTTACCACCGTTTTCGTAGCGTTTAAACAAGCGCGCTCAGGGAGAAAGCGAAATAGATGAGAGGAAAGCGTCAAATCCAATCCAATCCCTTAACGAGGAGGTACGGTGTGATCCAAGCAATTTTCCGGAGGATTCTCACGTGCAGGCTGTTGAGTTGTTTTCCGGTCGTTCTTTAAATCAGGTGAGTGACTGCGCTCTGTCGATAGCAACGAAAAGAACCATGGTCGTCGCGTCTGCAGCACTTAGCTTGCAGTGTCGGTATAGCATGGTACAACCTGTCGTGACCACGGCGTAGTGACGTGGACATGATCAGTCTAGGCCTAACGGGCTCAGAGTAAAGTCAAGGTAGATGTACTATGGTAGCGTAGGCTGCATAGAAGCCCATACGTTCAAAACATGGCGGCTCATGGTGTGCAGCCAGCGCAGTCTGCGAAATGCGTGGACAACTAAAAAGTGACATCATAATTAAAAAAAAAAAGCGACGTTGAAGTCACGTGTTTTAGTGACGTCATATTCGTGACGTCAGCGCCACGTGCTGCTTGGCGGGAAAAATACACTGCTGAACGCCGCGACGCTTCAGCGTGACACCCGACACGAGAACGAAGAAAGAAGACACGACGAGTGCCGACCACCAACGCTATTTTTAGGTAGTCAGTTCTCGTTGTGCCTTTTTTCCTTCGGCCTCGCCTCAGGTGTCGCGCTGAATGTCAGGGTTGTAATGTGGCAACATGCGCAGTTATTTATGTTACTGCCACATTAGTTTTAGGTGTAATGACTGCTTGCTTGGGTGCTGTTTCTAAGCACCCAAGTTTGGAAGAAATGGGCTGTGGTAGAATTGTACTGAGTTGTGCTCACACAGAAAAGGACAGTGATGCAATCTTTTTAATAAAAGTGATGATTTAACGAGTTGAAAGCCACAGTACACAAGAATCTGATTAGTGACACAAAAACACAGTGGTGATGTAATCGGTGAGGAAAGTTTAAAATATAAAAATAAGGTAGTTTGCCTGGTGTGCATAAATGCCATCAATGCACTGCAAGCAGCACTGCACTTTCCCAGCAAAATTAGGGCTTCCTTTAAAACATGCAAAGGACAGACATCTTCATCAATACAATCAAACGCAATGCACATAAATGAAGCAAAACCGAGGAGCACTCGTACACAATGGGGAATCAAGAAAAAGTTAATATTCAACGTAAAGGCTAACTACTGGTGATGTTCTGTATGCTCCAGATGATAGCCGCAAACCAAGATTATGAATGGGGTCTAAGTAGGATGCTCTTGCCGAACCATATACTATGCACCCATAGTCCAGCTTGGAGCGCACCAGTGAGCGATATATTTGTAAAAGGCTTGCTCTATCGGACCCCCACCGCTTCCGTGAGAGCACTTTTAAGATATTGAGGGTTTGAGAAGCTTTCTTTTTAAGGTTGTTAATGTGTGGTAGAAATGTGAGTTTTTTGTCGAAAGTTACGCCTAAAAATTTGTGTTCTTGTTTAATTGGTAGCGGAGTATGATTCAGGTACAGATTGGGATTGACCTGCAGGCCTCGTCGCAATGAAAAAAGAACAGCTACTGTTTTTTGAGGGGAAAATTTAAATCCATTTCTGTCTGCCCAAGAACCTAGTTTATTTAGTGTGATTTGTATTTGTCTCTCACAGGTTGATATGCTGGAGGACGTGCATGCTATTTGTAGGTCATCTACATAAACTGAATACATTATGGACTTGGGTATTGCTTTAGCTAAGCCATCACGATCTTAATATCCAACCTTTTTTTGCCCGCACTAACGTTTTCAAATACAGTTTTTTTCCGCGCACTGTGGAGTGTTGGAATTCTTTGGACGGCAACATTCGTGCACTATCAATCTCTGATTTTGCGTCGGCAATTGAGTCGTAGCATTGTATGTTGTTTTTCTAGCGTTTATATTTGTAATGCTTGTATGTACTCTTGTATGCGTGGAATTGTTCCACATTTTTGTACCCACTCCTGCTATAGCCCCTTGAATAGGGCTGCAGTATTTTCAAATAAATAAATAAATAAATAAATAAAATAAATTTTTACTATGAAGAGTGTCGTGCTTAGAACACACCCCTGGGGTACGCCATTCTCTTGGGTGAAAGTCATGGAGAGAGTTGCTCCTAGGCGGACTCGGAATATGCGGTTAGCCAGGAAGTCGTTCAAGCAGTTCAACATCCTGCCGCGGATACCTAGCTCTGCTAGGTCACGGAGGATGCCGAACTTCCAGGTAGTATCGTAGGCCTTCTCCAAGTCGAAGAAGACCCCAATACAGTGCTGCTTGTGGATGAACGCCTCCCGGATGGTGTTTTCTAGACGGACAAGGTGATCTGTGGTCGAGCATGCTTTTTTGAACCCACATTGGTGTGTATCTAATAGTTGCCGAGATTCAAGTATGAAGGTCAATCTAATGTTTATTACACTTTCGAAAGATTTAGCAATGCAGCTGGTGAGGGCTATTGGTCTGTAACTGCTAGGACTTGTTGGTGGTTTTCCGGGTTTGAGAAAAGGTATTATGACTGCTTTTTTCCACTCGTCAGGTATATTTCCAGTTATCCAGATTTTATTAAAGAATTTTAACAGTGCCTCTACAGCAGCCTCGGAGAGATGTGCAAGCATAGCATAATGCACGTTGTCTGGTCCCGGTGCTGTCTTTTTGCCAGAAGATAGTACCTTATTTAATTCTTGTAGTGTGAGAGGCTGGTTATAATCCTCATGAACACCTGCTCCAGATGGAAATTTTTGTTTTTCAGCTATTGCTTTGTGTTTCTGAAATGTGTTTGTGTAGTTGGATGAGCTTAAGATCTCAGCAAAATGCTCGCCCAGTATGTTGGCCTGTTCTAAAGATGTTTGTGTCCCGGGTGCTGTCAAGAGAGGAAGTGTGAAAGGGGTATGGTCACCAGTAAATTTACGAACTTTTTCCCACATTTTCTTTGATGTTATTGAACTATTTATTGAGGAGACATATTTCTTCCAAGAGGTTTTCTCTGCATTTCTTCGCACATACCGCGCTCTGGCTTTTGCCTTCTTAAAGGTGAGTAGGTTCTCTGCAGTGGGATATCGACGCAGAGCGCTCCAGGCTTTGTTTTGTTGTTTTTTTGCTAATGTGCATTCTTTTGTCCACCACACTTTGTGTTTCTTTTGTGCAAGTCCTGTTGTTTGTGGTATAGCGAGTGTTGCGGCCGATATTATGCATTCAGTAAACTTCTCATTAATTTCATCTGTGCTAAGGTCGTCACAAAATTCCTTTTCCAGAGTGGCACTTTTTGTAAAAAGTGACCAGTCGGCGAGCTGAATTTTCCAGCGCCGTGGCCTTGTGGGGATGATTGGAGTGGACGATGAGAGCCTGATGACGGTAGGTAAGTGATCGCTGCCCATGGGGTCATTTAAAACATCCCATTTAAAATCGTTAAAAAGTAATGGTGATGCGAAAGCTAAATCGAGAGAGCTCATTTTTGCTGAGCTTGGACAGCAATATGTGGCTTTTCCCGTATTTAAAAGACAGACATTATTCGAAAGTATAAAATCTTCGATTGTTTAGCCTCTAGAGTCACAGCGTTCGCTTCCCCAAAACGGAGAGTGAGCGTTAAAATCGCCAACTACCAGGAATGGCTCCGGCAGTTCATCGATCAGGCCTTCTAGATCTTGGCATGTTAATGTGATGTGTGGGGGAAGATATACAGAACATATTGTTATGGTTTTGTAGCTGATGACGCTAACCGCCTCAAGTTTTGTTTTCAGTTTGATTTCTTGAGCCGGGACGCCGCTTTGGATGATGATTGCGACGCCTCCCGAGAGTCTATTTGCATGTTCGCGATCACGCCTAAAAGTTGTATAATGTTTTAAGATATTTGAATGTTGTGGACCAAGATTGGTCTCCTGGAGACATAGGGCTAGAGGCATCACTGACCCTAGAATATGAGTTATATCACTGTAGTTCCTCAACATTCCTCTACAGTTCCATTGTATTATGAAAGCCATCTTAGTTTTGTGTTTGTACTGATTGAAAAGCTAGATCAAGTTGTTTATGGCCCCGTGACTCGGGGCCTGTCTTTTTTTGACCGATCCAGGGAGCTCCGCCGACCATCCGACGTGGACGGTGAGGGGCTGCTCGGGGTCGTGTCCATCGCCTCTGCAGAGGCACTGGACGACCGTGCAGGAGGCACATTGATTTTTGAGTTAGACCTCGACCTGTGGGAAGAGGTCTTTGGGCCCGCCGACCCGGGGGTCTGCGTCCCCTCCTTTGGGGTAGGCGGAGTAGCGTGAGCTACTCCACCAGACGGCGCGGATGGCCCCGCCCCAGGCTCACTACGTGTGACCTGGACAGGTGCCGAAGCCTGGTGTGGTGCGCCGCGCCCACGCACCACATCGGCGAAGTTTGTTTTTGCAGTGAAGGAGAATTTGTTTGTCTGAGCGTATTGCCTTCGTGCTTCTTTGAAAGAAATGTTTTGAGTAGTCTTGAGAGTAATAATTTCTTTTTCTTTTTTCCATGAAGGACAAGCTCTGGAGTAGGCAGCATGGTCTTCTTCACAGTTTGCACACCGTGGGTTAGCAACACATTCTTCGGATTGGTGGTCCTTCGAAGAGCATTTTGCGCAAGTTTTGCGGCCGCGACAACTCTGTGAGCCGTGGCCAAATCTCTGGCAGTTGAAACATCTGCGTGGGTTGGGAATATACGGTCTTACATTTATTTTCAGGTAGCCTACTTCAATGGATTCGGGCAATGTGCTCATGTTGAATGTCAAGATCAGCTGTTTGGTGTCCACTTCTTTGCCATCCTTCCGGATCTTGATCCGGTGGACATCTATAAGTTCTTGGTCAGTAAGTCCTTCGAGCATTTCCTTTTCAGAAAGGTGGACAAAATCTATTTCAGAGATGACGCCTCGTACAGTATTCAGAGACCGATGTGGGGTCACAGAGACAGGGATGTCCCCAATGGATACAATTGTTGCAACTTTTGAGTGTTGTATGCTGTCGCGCAGTTCAAGAAGTAAGTCGCCACTGGCCATTTTTGACATCTTGTAGCCAAGGCCTAAGGCATCCGTCAAGCGTTTTGAGACTTGGAATGGGGATATTATCCTTGCTTGCGTTTCTTCTGTTTTGCTATGGATGACGTGAAATTTTGGAAATGATACTTTTCTTTTTTGAAAAAAGTCGTCTGCTTCGGTCCGCCCTCTCTTGAGAGAGCGATCAAGTTTTTAAAGGGGGGGAGCCATAAAAAATTGAGGTTTTTCGGTCATGGTGCCAGCCACCCACCATGGAGCCCAACAGGGGGACGCGACAGGAACTTGAAAGCAAGTCCTGCCCACGCCAGCTGTACACCTTAACTATAACCTAATATGACTCAACTCAGGGTAGTTGGTCACACACGGTTAACCCTCGCCGCCAGGAAAAAGAGGAAAAAACGAAGAAGAGAGGAGGATACAGGAAGGTTGTAAGAAAGGGAATAGGAAGGTGAAAGATAGAGGGGAGGACAGGAAAAGGCGACTGCCGATTTCCTCCGGTTGGGTCAGGCCGGAGGTGCCGTCTGCAGGAAGCTGGGGCCAAAGTGGTGTGTTGCCTGCGCCGAGGGGCCTTAAGGGTCCAAACGCTCGGCATTGGCTCAACCACCAGGATCCCCTTTTCCCCGGACACGGCGATGCCACGCACGGCTAAGCGCGGATGCTCGGGTCCGTGGTGACGCATTGTTCACCATCATCCCCCTGCGGGGATGTCTCTGCGGATGCTCGGGTTAACCCCGTGGTGTCGCCACTCACCAACGTCTGCATGCTGCAGACGCCTCCCTGCGGGGATTTGCAAAAGATAAGGTTACAGATTTCTTATTAATGTCTTTGTTTTATGGGGTTTAACATCCTAAAGCGACTCACGCTATGAGAGAAACTCTCCATTATTAAAGCGCTACCTAACATTCTGAGGGATATAAAGCACACTTATTTAAACCCACTGCCAAGTGCATATTGATCCCAGTGCTTCTACACCACAAACACCATTGATGCTCATGCATGATTTACCCTAGAACAGTCAGCAAACAAGCACAACCATTGTCCTATTGGAAGCGCTAGGAAATCAGCAGAATTCCCTATGCAGCATGCACTTCTGTACAAACTACCATCTAACCATCCGAACGACACATTCGATACCTCTCACCATACGGACCATTATATAGGAGGAAACTTTCTGTCTTCCTTGGGAAATCAGTGACAATGCCACAGCAGTGACAAAACTAATATTGTAGCATCGCAGCACGATTTATGAGTATGTAACAAATAAGACCAGCCTGAACAATGCAACACAGTAGCAAAGGCGTATTGCCACTGGATTATCACTGCCAGAAGGCATGTGCACTACAAACTGATACTCAACATGACTCACACAATATGACAGTTGCAGAACAGATGTTGATGGCAAGGCATGGATGAAAACATTTTTCATGAAGCAGTGGTACATACAGAGCGGTAGGAAAGTAAAATATTTTTACATAAAGATAAGGAAAATTGGTAGCTCACTAAAACACCACACCACAAAAAAGCCGCAAGGCCACTCATGCATTCCCAAATTCCAGATTACATAATCACTGCAAACAAAATTGCCGAGCACCTCAGCACGCATCACACACATACAGTCGATAATTCACTTGTGTTGCAGATAAGTCACAGTAATGACAGCGCGTATATGGCACTACAGGTGTTCAAGCTGCACACAAGATATAACAGAGACCATAGTGCAGAGCTCCAGAAATTGAGCAAATTGGGCGTATAACATGTACTAACAAAGGGGATGCAAGCGTCCTAAAGTAAGCAGGATCCACTGCAACAACTTATTTCAACTGCCCTAAATGTACACATGCAGATATCAGTTAATGAAGCCCACTATTGTGGCCTGACTGCAATCTTACCCGCCGTAGTAAACGTAAAGCAGTGTGTGTTCATGAGATGAGAAACAATACCAGCAATCATTATAGCATGCCATGCCTGTAAACCTATACCATGCAAAACAGATATGGCTTCAATGTCATTGCAGGCTCCGTTTTGCTTCTGTTCGCATCTGCACAAGCCCTGACCATCTTGCAAACAAG
Source organism: Amblyomma mixtum (assembly GCF_055824585.1). NCBI lineage: Eukaryota > Metazoa > Arthropoda > Arachnida > Ixodida > Ixodidae > Amblyomma > Amblyomma mixtum. Next base: position 148,236,871 of record NC_143013.1, on the reverse strand, counting down.
AGGTTACCCCACATACGCTTGCCTCTTGGAACCATTGTCGCAAAATGCGCCGCATCCTGATGACGCCAAAATAATGTCAGGGATTAGGCTATTACAGTGCTACATATGTACACACGCCACCAGCCAGAACAAGGAATGATGAGAATAACTTTGCAATTGTTTGCTTATAATACCTTATGAAGTCAAACAAAGACCTTTGTGTTCATGCTTACTATTTTGACGGCATGGAAAACATTTCCCTCAATTTCCCTCAATAGGTCATGACCATCTATTTCGCAAGCACTGTTTGAACAGAGCACTTATTTATTTCAATGTAAACAGGAGCTTTCAACATGTGGAAAATGTGAAGGTCACAATAAGGAATGGTCATGGATAGTGCCCTGATGGCATGGAAAGCATTCCTGAAACAGTTATAGGTCCGCAGCATCTACTTCATGAGAGCTATTCGAACAGAGCGCTTATTTCTATGAAAACAGGAGCTATCGACATGTGGGAAATGTGAAGGTTACAAGGAACGTTCCTGCATACGACCCTCATGGCATGGGAAACATTCCTGCAAGAGATTATTATTAGGTCAGGAGCATCTACTTCACATGCACTATTAGGACAGATTGTCTATTTCTGTGAAAAGAAGAGGTAGCAACATGTTAGAAATGTGGAGGTTACAAGAAAACCTTCATGCACACGACCCTGATGGTATGGAAAACATATTCCTCAATCACATAATAGCTCAGGAGCAGCTATTTCACAAGTGCTTTTCGAACAGAGCGCTTGCTATGGAAAGAGGAGCTATCAACTTGTGGGATATGTGCAGGTTATAACAAACAACCTTCCTGCATACGATCGTGATGGCGTGTAAAACATATTATGGAAACATATATATTGTGACGAAACATAGGGCGAGATCTCAAGCAAACAGCGTTCCGCAGTCAGCCAGCGCGAGACACACTTCGACGTCCTTGTCTTTCATGCGCCACCTGAGAACACCGGAGACGCGAGGTGTCAATATGGAGAAAGTGCTATTTGTGTGTGAACAGCGCAGATTGCAGTTGCATAATGGTTGCTGAATACTAGCGCAGCAAGCTTAACAGACATGTTGAAAAATTTAGGCTGAAATTTTTACCACAAACCCTGGACTCGAATAGCATTTCAAGGCTGCTGGGAATGTTTTTCGCAACCTTCTTTTAACTCTTTCCTTACCACGGCACTAGGCGTCGATCGCCAGCGAGCGAAGTTTTTGAGCGCGAATTTTAAAAATACCACTGCGCCCTGGACTTGTGGCGCCATCTCGGTGATTGTATACAAAGTAGAGTTTCCGTTTCTGCACGGTTCACATTTTTGCCGCGTGGCGGCGATTTTTAAAGGGCGCGCGGGTGCGAAGGTCGACGCGCACTTGAGCGGAGTGATGGCGTCGACATCCAAAACCACGCGCGCTCGAAAGATCGCAGTTTTGCTCGATCCCGACGACCCGGCAAGTGATCTTTTAGACTCATCGAGCACAGATGACTCGGACATCGATGTCGCGTCGCCGGAGTTCAGCTCAGATGAGGAAGACGCAGCCGATCAGCCGGGAGCTCTAATTTCATTAATTATTTGTGATTGCTAATTTTTATTTCTTTCGTAATGTGCTTTTGTACTGTGCATTTAACACGCGCGTTTTGGTATATAGTATTGTGCTATAAGTTAATCTTTTCCTTGAAAAAAAAATTTAGTTAGGACCAATCAAGAACTTGAATATTTCACTATGCGTCTTGTAATTTTTCCTAAGTCAAAGAGTACTGAGTGTATGGGTATCATTTTATAAAGAAATGTTGCCTATTGATATACCCACAATTTGCATATTTTGGAATTTCGGTAAAAAATTTTTTGCCAGAGATATTACTCCTTACTCAAACTTTTTGCATTTTTTTTGTTTTTTTTTGTTCATGAATATTTTATGTAAATCAATTTTTTTGTATTTCTTAAAAATAAATACTGCTTGAAAGCACGTTCATTTACCTTCACTTTTATGTACCGCATGGCACTGTACATTTAGTAGCTGTTGCACAAAGAATTCGTAACTAAACCATACAAAAAACAGCCAATTTCCCCGTGGTAAGGAAAGAGTTAAGGATGAACTTTCTGTTATGTGGTGCGGTACGCTACATTGAAATCATACTTAAAAATACATATTCCTCAAGCACTTCAACAAGTGAGGAGCATCAAAGAGTAAAAAAAAAAAGGCTTGCCATTGGCATCTATTAATGGTTTCTTGGGGCTTACAAGGCCCTGGAAAGTGGAAGTGTTTCTACTCCCTTGGTCACATACAAGGGCTATTGGCCCAATGCCAGCTTGTAAACGGGAATCGAAGCATTGGAAAACGGAACTCTAAAGGGGATCAGCAACTGTAGCCCTAGGGGCAAAAAAAAAAAAACACGTGGCTGCTTCCATCGAGTTTGCACTGTTTTATCATGGAGCCGAGGGCTTTGCAATTTTCGCACCTTTATCTTTACTATTGAAACCTGTGCTGAAAGGTTGTATGACAGCTCTTTCATGATGTGTATTTAATAAAGTATGCGCAGCAGAACCTGCAAGCAGCTCTAGCAGCTCAAAAACTTCCGGATAAAATCCAACTCTCAGTGGAACACGTTGAAGCCAGAGCTGCAGTGACCTGACAGATGGGAGCTTAAGAAGCCGCCTTCTACAGTATCTGTACCCTTTTGGGCTATGGAAATACAAGCCCATGGCAAACGACTTGTTCTGTGAGGACCATCGGCGGGCAAACCTGCTAATGTGGCTCATTCCCATAGCCCCCCACCAAAAAAAAGAAACAACGGATTGCACGATCATTCGTAACTGACCTCTGTTCTAAGCGCGGCTCCTGCATGTAAGATGCCGCCTTTGTGGCGGGTAGTGGCGCGAGAGGTTGCATCTGCAGCAAATGGCATCCTTACCGGGCTAAACTGCATACGCAAAGATGACACTAGACTTCGCAAGCCGCTGGTTGCATTCATCCTATCAATATCGTGGGCCTTCTATATGCCCATTTGCGGAATGTGGATATGGACGTTTGTCTGTCTGCCTCTGTCTTCTACTCTTTCTACGCTTGTTTCTCGCTGCCTCTCTTTCTGTCGCTCTCACTTATTTCTGTATCTTACATATCTCTTATCTTGTACAGTAACTCTCTGTTGTTGCCTGTCTGTCTCTCTGTGTCTAGTCTCTGTCTGGCGCTACTGTTTACAGAAAACATTGGCGTCGGCGCTAATGTTTGCAGAAAATAAAGTTAACCACACCAGCAAGTGCGAGAAACACCGTGGCGACGTCTATGGGCCCATTCGCCTAGCGTCAAGACTTCTGTTTGGGCATGTACGCTGCTTCTAGGTCGCGTCCTTCCGCAGTCGTCCTCTTCCGTTCAGGCTATACTCTCTGGTCAAAGTGAGTGGCACCAGATGACGCCGCAGTTGCCGTCACGGTTGCTGCGCCAGCTCACTGCGAGCGCTTCAAATGCGCGAAAGTAATCCTGCACGCTTCGCTCTCTCGGTAGCTGACGACCGCGTTTTCAAAGGCACGGACCGCATTCATTTTCTGCAAAGCGCAAAACCTTCCTAAATCTTCTGCTGACGATGTGTGTGCGGGCTCCTCTTCTAGGCTGAGAATTCTCTGGAAAAAATGTCGCACCTCACTCAGGTTCTTCGGCCATGCTCTGCCATTGATATTCGCCACGCATTCTCGTGTGATACTAGGCTTTTAAACAATAACATTTTGTTGGATACGGTCGACTTCTAGTAAAATCATGTTTGATTCCCTTGCATGCTGTGAAGATATACTACTTTGGGTGTGACAAGTAAAATCTGTGAAGAAAACTGACGTGATGGGAACCGTGCCGAAGTGTTGAGAAACAAGTCATTAGCAAGAGGTTGCGCTGTGGGACATAATTATTTTGTAATGAATTTGCCCTCTGCGGCGACAGTTCAACCCGCTCACTGCGTCACCGAATCCCACCGTCGGCATACGGCATCCGTAAGCGCATGTGCTGCAGCGCGCCCCGAACGCAGGAGGGTTAAACGCGTTTTCAGGACGCCCCTGGAATGTCAGTTAATTTCACGTCTGTGCTGTGGACACCCCGCGATGGCTAAGGCGTTCTGCTATGTTGCAGAACGAGATTGAATGTGGCCGGCGCCCTTGACGCGATGGTCATAAGTGCGGCGGGGGAACGCGATAAGACGCACTCGGCAATTACTTCCAGCAATGCTCCAGCGAATTTGCCCGAGGCATATTTTTGATTATCGCACTATGATGGCGTCTGTGCAACGTTGAGGGTCCCAAAACTTCACATGGGCTGGGAGAGAGGACGTAGGAAAGGGCTGTGGTTTATTTGGACTGCCTGTGGTTTTTTAACGTGCGCTGACATCGCAAAGCAGACGGATATATCTCAGCATTTTGCCTCCATTGAAAGTAGGCTGAGATTCTCTCTGGCAACCTTAATTTAATTGTTCTCGTAGACTATTCCATGGCCAGTGCACCACCGCGGCATGTGGCTCACTGTGGTCAAGCAGCCTGCTGAGTGGATGCGAAATATTTTGGAATGGTGCCAGCACGAAAGGACGCACTCGAGAACAGTCCATGGCACTAAGCAGCTGGGCCACCTATGGTGGCACCGTGCTTTCTCGAAGGCGCTTGCGTAGTCCATTTCATTTACTCAACTGTACATATCTTGCTTATCGTCGCCCTGTCGAAGGAGCCATAAGCCATTGATATACATATCGATTCTGTCTGGAAAACGCTGTGGCTTTGTCTCACAATGGTGTCTTCGCTACTTTCACAGGTCGGCCACTGCTGGTAGAAGACCTCTCATATTTCGAACCTGTGCAGAAGTTGGGACTTCGACATTTCTTGATGAGTTCTCGGCAATCAAAAGAGCCAATGGAGACACCGGATAATCTCAACGACAAAATGCCTTCCGGCGTAGACAATAAGGCTTCTGGTCAACAAACGCATCCTGACGACAAAATCCCTACTGATGTAGACAATACTGCCTCCTCTGTTCAACTAATGCAAAGAGCGAAGGCATGCGACACCGCTGAGACCACATTTCAATCTGGCCTAGAGACCATGAGTTCCTCTGGTGAAATGACGGGAACTAGGAAGACCTGTGGTGACACTGAGACCGCAGTTCCCCCTGATGTAGGGACGGTGGCCTCTGGTGGTCAAGTACCGGAAACGAGGACGACCGCATCTACCAGCACGGCCACAGTTACACTTGGCGCAGAGACGGGTGCGCGTCCGAAAGAGCGGCTGTCGGGCCGAGATCGGCCGAGGGACCAGAGTGGCAGAAATAAAAAGCATGCGCGCGGAGAGACCAGTGACGACTATGTGCCGGAGAAGAAATCGCACGGGTGAGTGAAGGGCAGATTCGTTGGCTCATGCTCATCCTCGTCTTCTGGCAGCAGCAGTAGCGAGAGTTTGGGACTCCAGAGTAGCTGTTTGAAGGACGAGGTGCCAAGTCTTGACTTCCCACCAGTGAGGATCCGACAGGGGCAGATGGAAAATGAGAGCAGGATGGTTAACGCTTCGACCGATCTGCACGCTCTTGACCACCTCGGGGAGAGGTTGATGGAGCAGCCACTAGGCCATATGAGAATATATGATTATGTGCTAAGTTTGAGGACGCAATTTTCGCAGCTACAGGTAGCCCTCCACACCATTGTTGAAAGCACCTTTAGCCTAGAGGAGATCATCATGAAAAGGGCGATTGGCCTGCTGCCGAGTGAAGAACCTGTAGGCCCAGTCACTCAGAATTTGGGTGAACCGCCGCGGGGCACACTGGTGATCCCTGAGCCGAATCACCAGAGAACATCACCTCAGGACAGTTCGCAAAGTGAGGAGCCAGGGAACCCTCTGAAGAACACGCCGGAGGTTACACTCGACGCCTCCAATGAGTACAAAGCGAGGCTGAGCCACATGGAGAAGGAAAACGCTGTGCTCAAGAAGAGAGCGCAACTTCTCTCAAAGCTCCTGTTAAAATAGACAGACAAAAAAAGAAAAACAGGAAAATGCGACCAGCTCTGAAGCAAGCTCGGATGAGAAATCATAAACGCCACCGTGCCGTTTAATCTTCTGGTTATAAACTGTGCCTTGAATTGATTTACCTAGAAGCGCACACAAAAATTATTACCCAGGAGATTTGCTCTTGTGCTTCGAATTTGTCTTTTGCTTTCATTTTCGTCCACTTTTCATTGAGAAGCATTGCGGTAGGTACTCACGTACAGAATACCTGTTGTGTGCAATAAATGGTTTCCTAGTGCCTGTGTCCTTTTCTGTCGTGCAGCCGGCCATCGCCACTGGCCAGAGCCCAGTTGCGGGCTGGTCAAGCAGTGATTGTACTCAGTATCAACGTGATCAACTTGATTTTTTTGTGCCACCTAACGCATCTTCCTCATTACCTTGTCATCCACGCTATAACGTGAGCAGACTTTTACCGCTGATTCGAGGCCGTCCCTCCACGCTTCCGCCTTCGAAGAAGTGAGGGATACCTCGCCATCTTCACCTGGAAAATAAGCATGAATATCGAGCATGCCCCGGAAAAAAAAAAGTGAATGGGATGGCATGTTTTTACAGACGTCTTCTTTTCTGGGTGCATTCAAATGCAAAGAAATGAAAACAGAGGGGTAAAGCTCATGAGGGTCCGCATAGGAAGGCACTGGAAACCTCTGTGAGCGTCGCGCCATCTCCGGGCGTTTTCTTTTCTCTTAAAAGAGAGGGGAGAAACGCCGCAGTTCATCAGCCAAGTTGTTGTCGCGCATTGCATTAAAGAATCATGAACAGCAATCATAACCCGTTGTGACTTGTCCGTCTGATGTCGATACCAGCAATACGCTGTGCAGCACTACGAAGGCACGGTTGTTGCCGGCCAAAGCATTATCTGTAATTAAAGCAGGAGCGGCTTGCTTTCTAAGAAAAAATAACTTTTGCTTAAAAGTGGTGCCTTTTCTACTTCGGAGTTCTTACAAAAACTCGGCAGATCAAAGTATATCAACGGGAGTGCAGTGGTTACTTTGCAGGAGTGCAGAGGGTACGATGTTGCGAAGGTGCGCTTTGTTTTCAGAGAGATAGCGTTATGAGTGAACTTCTGAGAGCGAAGGCCCTGGGAGAGATTGTGTAAGAGAAGGAGTCTAGCATGTCTTCCGACACTGCCGAATGCACTTTCGGAGTTGTGTTCAGGGTCTGTTTAGGAGACGAGATCAGGAACACTTGCTTCATGTGTGTTTGCAGCGCGTGCGCAGCTATTTCTCAAATATACCTCAGAAACATAAGGAGACGCACCGACGCCTCAGCACATAGCAGAGACTGCAGGGTGGACAGCTGGTAATTTTCGGAGTTAATTTTTCTGAGGAAAACAATTTCGCCGCTAGGGACGACGGTGGAGTAGTAGTAGTAAAAAAATTTATTGTTGCAAAAGGAAGAGTTAGGGAGTAGGGGGTAGATAGATGTGGAGCTTTCAGTGGTTGGTCTTCCCTATTCCAGGATCCCGTTGGTCTCCGCCGCTGCCATGGCCCTTGTCACCAGCATAAGCTGTGTGCTCGGGTTGGAGTCAGTCAGGAGGGCCTCCCACTGCTCTAGACTAGGGCTATTTATCTTTGGTAATAAAGGGCTTTTTTCACAGCCCCAGGTGGCGTGGTACGTTAGCCCCCACACCACACGCACTCTTTCGTGTATCTGTTCGGCCACATTTTATGATACATGGCTCTGCTTGGCTAGGTGTCTGTTTGTAGTAGTCTGAGCGTGGTGGCCTGCTCTCTGTTGAGGATATCCGTGGGAGCCGAGTACTTCTTGCGCGCTCCCAACAATGCCTTCATTACCTCCCCGTAAGATTCTGGCATGCTAAAGGGTTCGACCGGCAAACCCGCCCTCCGGTTCGTGAACCCTCGGACAACGGTGTATACCGTGAGATTTCTCTCAACCCTAGTGTCAGGGACCCATATGATGGTGTGTTGAATGTTTGTGTTATTTGATCCATGTCTGTGTCGTTTGGGTTCGAAGAGGATCCTCGCGGCTTTTCAGATGATCCTTCATCTTCTGAGCACCGTGCTGATTGCCCCAACCCAAAGCCAGCCGCTGATTCTGGCGATAGCACTGCGGGCTTGGGCCCTAAAAGAAAACATTTCACACTCGGCATTATCATCCCTGCTCAAGGTTCTGAAGGCACATCCTTCTGATACAGCTTGTCTTCCGTCTGACGCTCGCACATTGCTCCGCACACCGCCAGAGACTATGAATATTTCAGCGCTGACCTTCATGTCACCCGGGGAATACTGTCATTATGGTCTTGAGCACCAGCTAAAAAACATGCTGTCTCGTAGAGCTCCTGAGGTCAGTTCTGTTACACTTTCCATTAATATTGATGGGCTCCGAATTTCTAAAAGTTCTAGAAAGCAGTTATGGATAATTCAATGTCAGGTTCTTGAATGTAGCAGAGCTGCACCTTTTGTTGTAGGTGTATTTGCTGGAACATCAAAGCCAGACTCTGCCAATGAGTTCTTGTCTCCATTCGTCACTGAACTGGGGCAGCTTATTTCATGCGGGCTTAAAGGGGTGGAGACACCAAATTTTGAAGCTATAAAAAGCCTGCTATGGGATTCCTATGTATGCAAGGGCACTCACAGCCAGGTGTTGGACACAACAAACGTCTAAAAAATATTTTAATTCGGTTCCAAAGATTGCCTAAATGCTCACTCTCACGATCTAGACCCATCGCTAGCGACATCAACGCTGACGTCACAAGGTGGGAAGAAATATTAAAAGTTTAGTGACGTCATACCAAAATACAGTGACGTACGATGAGCGGGGCACAGCCGCGTGAGAGCTGTCGACGCACCAGCGAGCTGCTGGGGCTAGCCATGCCGTTCTTTTTTTTCATGCGCTGGTCAGCTCGTGTGTGAGAAAGCAGATGATGCAGCAGTAGGTGCGTCACAACTTTTGTGGGCCCACGTGACCAAGCGAAGTAGTTGAATAAACCCAGTTGATAGTCAGCGCTTGTCTTGTTGTTGTCCCGCCTTTTTTGCGCTGTTCACCAGTATGATCTTCCCCCTCTGTGACGTCACTGTACAACTCGGCATTCCGAAACCGAAAATTGTTCACCTAAAAATGCGATAATAAATTATTCAGTGTGAATATATGAAACTTTGTGTGTGTATCATGCTTCCTGGAGCCATAAGAAACGTTTGAAACTAAGAACGCGCGAACCACAAATTTGGTGTCTCCACCCCTTTAACTTTCACGGTCAAATTTTCCAGGTTTCAGTGAGGAGCTTTATTTGTGATGCTCCAGCGTGATCTTTCATATTCTCTATCAAAGGTCACATAGGGTATTCTGGGTGCCCAAAATGCTCTGTAGAAGGAATGTATGTTCACAAGAGGGTTGTCTTCCCTTCGAAAAGCTCGATACTTCGGACAGACGATTCGTTTAGGCGCCAGACTGACCCTAAACACCACGACGTATCAATTCTTACATCACTGCCCATTGACTGCATCACAAGTGCACCTCTTGACTACATGCACTTGATGTGCCTTGGTGTCATGAAAAAATTGTTAAAGCTATGGTTGGGTGGGCCACTCAGCGTACGTCTGGGGCCTACAGAGCGCAAGAAGTTGTGTGAACATCTCCTTAGCCGCACACGTGCCCAGTGAGTTTGTGCGAAAACCACCAAGTGTTGTGGAGTTCGACCGCTGGAAGGCAACCGAATTTAGACTTTTTTGTTGTATACAGGTCCAGTAGTGCTCAAATCTGTTCTTCCTACTGCTGTGTACTCTAACTTCCTCGCCTTGCGCTGTGGTGCTTTCCTTCTCACCCATCCTGCGCTGTGCCACAAGTATGCGGAGTATGCAGAGGCACTTCTTCAGCATTTTGTTAAGACATTTCCAAGAATGTATGGAGACGAACGTATTTCTTACAACGTACACTGTCTTCTACATATAGCTAATGATGTGCGCAACCATGAGCCACTTGATTCATTCAGTGTGTTTCCATTCGAAAACAATATGCAGTTCCTGAAGCGCCTTCTCAAATGGCACAGTGCTCCACTTGCCCAACTATACAATCGTCTAAAGGAGCGGGAAAACATGGAACCATGGCTAGGTCATTACCATCCACTGTTGAACTTGAAAGGCGGCACGCAGATGCACCTCTGCCTTTTGGATGCAGTCGTCCGTTGTACAAGTGTGCGAAGTTTGAAAATTTCAAGCTTGTTTCAGGGACAGCCGACAATTGCTGTATGATAAAACACTCTGTGATCCTTGTGGAGGGCTTTGCACGCTTGACTACAACAGTGGCATCATTGGCAGAGAATTCACCGTGAAAGAGGACTGTTGCAGCAAACCATTTTTCTCAGGCCAAATTGGAGTTTTCGTCGTTTCTCACCCATCTGGTATAAAATGCTGGCCAGTAGATGATGTCTGTAAGCTCGTCAGGTTTCCTTTTTCTTAGAAGTCAGTTATTATTCCACAGCTACATACATGTTAGCTCTGTCAGATGCAAACATTAGTGTGGGGTTTAATGTTTCAAAGCAAAATGGACTATGAAAGACAATATTGTGAAGGGGGTGATAGACAATATTGTGAATGGGTTCGGTTTCGTTTATGGGGTTTAAAATTACAAAGCAACTCAGGCTACAAGGCGGGCAAAAAGTTGAGCAAGTTGGTAAAAATTCATGATGGGTTCCAAAGCACGACAAGATGGAGACAAGAGGAAAAGTGCTTGTCATAAGTGTTCTTTTCCTTTCGTCTCCGTCTTGTCGCGCTTTGGAACCCATCATGCAGGCTATAAGGGGCACCGTAGTGGAGGGCTGCAGATAATTTCGACCACCTGGGTTTTTGTAACATGCACTGACAACACGCAGTACACAGGCCTCTAGCATTTTGCCTCCATCAAAATGCAGTCAAGATTTCAAGATTAATTGAATCCATGTTCTCGGGCTCAACAGTAAAGTGCCCTAGCCACAGAGTCACTGCGGCGGAGCTTGCTTTTACTGGGAAGTACTACCGAGTGACAGCATCTGACAGATTTCGATAATCCACCATTGCCATTCCTCATTCCTGCTGTGACCCTGTCTCAGCTAGGGTTGCGGCTCTTACAGATGCTGCTAAATCTTGCACATCACTGAAAACACAAAAGTAAGTACACCTGTCTCCCTTTTATGTTTTCTAATCTCATACAGAATTTTTCTAGCCCGTAGCACTGCGGACTATACCAACATTCATCGGATGCATTATCTTTTACTCCACCTCTATGTTCAATGGTAGGTTGCAGTTGCATGGCAAATGTTGCCTACTCTCTGTCTGTGGAATTGTTTCCTCAGGGATGTTGCACAGACATGAATAGCCTGTTGTGCTACTGTTCTGGTATAGCAGGTTGCAATACGGAGCAGCAGTGTACATGTAAGTTCATAGTGTTAAATTTTCCAACTCCCCACATGCATTTTTCACTTTTTTCTTTGCAGTGTGCCTGTGGATGGCTCACGCAGTTGATTGCAGCAGGTGTGCCACATTGTAGAGTCAGCAGGGGTGTACTAGTTTCAGCATTAGTCTTGGCCACTCTAGCCCTTGTTCCCTCAGAATTGCTGCACAGACGTGACCAGCCCATTCAGAGCAACCGTGTAGTAGCTTGCAGTACAGAGCAGCAGTGTATATGTAAATTCGAAGTATGTTGAAATTAATTTTTCATCTTTTTCTTTGCAGCGTGTATGTGGACAGTTCGTGCAATTGATTGTTGCAAATGTGCCACATCGTAGTGTCAACAGGTATGTATTAGTTGCACTGTACCGTATTTACCCGAATGTAACGCGAGTTTTTTTACCATAAACAGACGTGAAAAGTCACCCCCCGCGTTACATTCGAATACTAGGTATAAAAATGTTAAGAAAGGCACCAAACACTCATTATTAGGCTCGCTTAATGTGCCGCATTTACGTGCGTGTCGATTGACCTGCTCCTTCAAAGTCGCGCGCTCCAAATTCAGCGGTCAACCAATACGCGAACCACACCAGGACGAGTCGTGAATGCGGTGCAAACGCGAAAAAGGCTGAGCAGACGACACCAACGAGAGCGCGCCAGCAACGCGTCACCTTGAAACATGGAGGAAAAAAATGAGGGAGCGCGACGCCAAGCGGCCAGCCTTCACAAGCCAAGCGCTCGTGCACGGCCGGTCTCTAGGGGCAGCGCGCAAGAGAAGCGCGCGCACCCCTCGAGACCGGCTGTGGCTCGCGAAGCCGATTCCTCTCCCGTTTTTTCGCTCTCCCAGTCAGTTCCTCTCCCGCACGCTATCAAGCTCTATGCGCTATCACGTGGCGTGGTCACGGGAGGACCGACTTTCTCCTTTTTAGTGCATTTTTACTTTTTACGACTGGCTTCAAAACATCACCGGTGACGTAGCGGTCCGTGTTTCGACACATTTCCAAAATGGCGTGCTCTCGCGCTCAGTATACCGCTGGCTTCAAGCGCAACGCTATTCTACTCGCCGAAAAAGTCGGTAACTCAGCAGCTGCAAGAAGCCTGGACATCAACGAATCGACGATAAGGGGATAGAGGAAGCATCGCCAGGAGTTGTTCAATTGCAACAGTCAAAGAAAAAGTTTCCGTGGGCCCAAGAAAGGCCGCTTCCTGGATTTGGAGCGTCGTCTTGCGGACTTTGTTGGTGAACAACGCTCCCGGCTTCTTGGCGTGAGCATTGAGATGCTTCAGTGCAAAGCACGTGAACTTGTGCGAGACGCGGGTTTGGCGCCAAACCAATTCAAGGCATCGCGCAGCTGGATACAGAAGTTCATGCGAAGGGCCGGTTTTTCCCTTCGATGCACTACCTCGATTAGTCACAAACTACCCGAGGACTTCGAGTCGAAACTTCTCACGTTTCAGCGGTATGTCATTGATCTCCGCCGCTCTACCAACATGCCACTTGGACACATCGGGAATGCAGACCAAACCCCCGTGTACCTTGATATGCCAATGGTTAGGACAGTGCACAAGTCTGGTGAACAGAACACGAAGTTCGGATAAGAAGCACTGGAAACAAAAAGAATCGCATAACAGTTATGCTCGCATGTTTGGCTGAAGGTCGCAAGCTCCCTCCCTTCATAATTTTTCGCCGGAAGACTATCCCGAAAGAAAAATTTCCGAACAACGTTGTCGTACGCTGCCACGAAAAAGGCTGGATGGACTCGGGACTCGTCATAGATTGGATTTCCAGCATTTGGGACCGAAGGCCAGGTGCATTGCTGCATCCAGAATCAATATTGGTGCTGGATTCTTTTCGAGGTCACCTTACACCTGGCGTGAAAGAAAAGCTGCAGCGTGACCGAACGCATTTGGTTGTTATACCGGGTGGAATGACGTCCATTCTTCAGCCCTTGGATGTTTGCTTGAACAAGCCGTTCAAGGATCACTTGCGGCAGCTGTATTGGGACTGGATTGAATGTGGATCGACATCAACACCTGCAGGGAGACTGAAACGCCCGAGTGCATCTACTGTTGCCCAGTGGGTTTCAGCTGCTTGGTACGGGCTGCCTCATGAAACCGTCCGCCGCGCATTTAAGAAATGTTCCATTTCAGACGCCCTCGACGGAAGTGAGGATGATCTGTTGTGGGAAACAACTAGTCTCAAAGAGGAGTCCAGCTCTGACGACGACAGCGACATCAGTGGCGAGGATGAAGATAGGGCATAATTTGCAGGCACTGTACTTCAATAAAGCTGCTCTCGACTTTTCCTATAGTTTCCTGCGTTACATTCGTGTTCTATAATTTCGGTTCCTCGTGTTAAATTCGTGTTTTCGCGTTTTTGGAGCACTTCCACTATAGTCAAGTCCATTGGGTTGGTTGGTTTGGTTGGTTTATGGGGTTTAACGTCCCAAAGCAACTAAGGCTATGAGAGACGCCTTAGTGGAGGGCTCCGGAAATTTCGACCACCTGGGGTTCTTTAACGTGCACTGACATCGCACAGTACACGGGCCTCTAGAATTTCTCCTCCAAAGAAATTCTAGCTGCCGCGGCCGGGATCGAACCCGCGTCTTTTGGGTCAGCAGCCGAGCACCATAACCGCTGAGCCACTGCGGCGGCAAAAGAGAGAAATAGGTGCATCACAAAGAACAAAGTAAGGTCCGTCCTCTCAAGACTGATCATATTTAAGAACCAGTGAAGATGCAGTGTGTACAATCAGTCATGGCATTAAAACCAACTAGTGCCACTCTTTGTATTTGAAAGAAAAAAAATGTCGGTACTGAGGATGTGTCATTTAGAACATTTGGATTTGTTTGTAGCACTTCATGAATTCTACTTGCTTTTTTTTAGCTGTTTAACAGTGTGTTGTATCTGTTTGCTATGTTTAGCCATAAGTCAGTCTTCTTCAGTGAACAAACACTATATACGTGCCAAAATAGAAACTATTTCATATTTGTAGTTCATACTAAAGTAACACTTGTTGCTGGGCTAGTTGGTGCATTATTCTTCGTACAAAAGTTAGCGCAAAACACGACACTCACAAGAAAGGTGGACAGGACAACATGCTAGACCAACATCAACATTCATGTTGCTGGCAATTTTGTGTAATCCCGTTGTGTAACCTACCAGAATGATGTTGGTCATTCGATCCTTTGCTGTTCCTTCACGTGTTAGCTGGGTACAAATGTTATGAACGTGATTGCATCGGTTGTTTGCATGCTTATCAAGTTGGCTGTGTCAGTGTGACAGTCAGGTTTCTTGCTTACTCCAGTATGTCTGCATTCTAAAAAGTACTGGATGCTACGCTCATTCGCGTTCTCAAAATACCGCATTTACTAGTTACAAAGTTTTTCATGTATTGCTATTTTGCATGCTACGTTTTCACCTTTGAATTGATTTTTGTTCTGACATCTTCCATGACTGATCAATTTCTGCATTTAAAGAGAGTGCATTTAAGAAGATGAATAAACAATAATTGCTACACGCGTTTTGTCCTACTTTACTTTTCTACTTTGCGGCAGCTGCGTATTGGTGCCAATAAAATAAAAAAAAAAACTCCCCAATACTCGGATATCTGAGCTTTAAAAAAGCCCAGGTGCTTAAAATCGATCCTGTGATCACCTATATGGCTCGCCTCATAGTCTAGAGTGTTGCATTAGAGCTTGAAAACCCGTTAAACAATTAAAAACCGCTGTGAATGTCGGCGAACAGCGCTGCAAAGTGCTTGGCAGGCTGCTTCTTGCCCCTCGCAAGATGGCCGCCGTCGGCTTCACCCGAACCCATTGGCCGGTATGGGCGTCCTCCACTCCAGCAGTTTTCATATAACCTCCTTGGTATAGACCCATTCAAGAGGCACACGAGGCCATGCCATGGGATGCGATTATCTCAACTATTCTGGCCCAAAGGTTAGCGGCACTAGGCGTAATTTCATGTGACAAGCTTTGCCCGAAATGTTACATTGAGTGCACAGACCTCAAGGAAGTTCCTGAGGCTAGGGAACTGCAAGAAACCTTCTCCCCAGGCCATCATAACGCCGCAGACCTTCTGTGCAGCCCTTTGCTAGAACGCGTAGTGAGAACAAAACGAGTGGCTGAAAACAACACTAATTTCGAGCCATGCAAACAAAACAGAAAATCCGACGTCAACTCCCCCAGGGATACTTTTCTCGGTACACCTGCTACCGCCTCTCAAGAGAACGTTCCCGGTGGCAAAAAAAAGCAGCTGCAGGACTACAAGCCGATGTTAGATAGCCCTCTACAGAAATATGTGGAAAAATGATCAAGAAAGAGGAAGTTGGAAATTTTAGCTCTTTGTCCGCGATCTTGGACGATTATAGAGACAAGTGCATTTTTCAGTTGCAGCAAGAAGTTCAATCTTCCAGAAGTCTTCGAGACTCAAAAGGCATCCTTGAAATCCTTGATCCACGAAGAAGTCACCAACTGCCAGCAGAAGTTAAATCATCAATACTGGATTTCTACCAAGACGACAGAAGATCATACTGCTTTCCTGGTATGAAGGAACTCTCAAAGGTTACCAAAAGCGTCTACTTTTATTGAACCTAAAGGAAGCCTTCGTTTAGTGGAAGTAAGAAAATCCAAATCTGCAAGCATCATTTTCGAGTTTTGCGTCTTTACACCCATCCTGGTGCGTTTAGCCGGTTCCCCTGGTACACACTGTGTTTGTCTGTGAATATCATCAGAATATAAAACTCATGCTACATTCTCTTTACATACAGGAGTCTTGTGCTGAGCTGATGGCTCTCACCGCTCGCTCTCTTCAAGAGGAAAACTGCATGCTGAGTGTGTGTCCGAGATGTCCGGGCTTAGAACCACTTAAGAACTTGTTTGAGACCTACAACTTCGAAGCAGCCAAAGTTAGATGCAAACAGTGGGTGCCCACGGAACAGTGTTCATTCGTGACTGTTGTTACTTCACCCACGACTGCAAAGGAGGAGCTCCTACAGAAGCTACATAGATTGAAATGGCATTACTTCATTAGTAAAGTTCAGTCCAACTACTTTCGGTCCTTGAAAATCTGAGTGGGTTGAAATGAGGCGATAGTACTGATGGACTTCGCAGAAAACTATAATTTCATAGTCCAGGACGCTTCGCAATCATTTCACTCAAACAGCACACAAGCTACAATGCATTCAATACTAGTCTACATCTGAAAAATCACCGAAACAGGAGACTCAACTGTTACGCTTTGCTATGTAATCATTTCCGACACCCTTCTACACAACAGTGCAACTGTTCACACCTTTCAGCGGTACTTTCTTCAAGAATTAAAAAAGCGAAAGCCAGATTTGAACAGAATCCATTATTTCACTTACAGTGCCGGTTCACAATACAAGAACAGAAAAAACTTCTGCAACCTGTGCTTGCACCAAGACTTTCAGCTGGACGCCACGTGGCTTGCTGACCACGAGTGGCCTTGACCGCGAGACAGAGCGTTCAAGTAATATCTCATGCACTGCAGAACTGAGAACCAGACCGTCTGCACAATGGCAGAGTTGGAGAGAAAATAGTTGCTCTCGGGAGGCACCTAGGCTTCAAGGAGGTGGCCTTTCGGGAATTCCTCAGAGACAAGCATGCAAAAGAGCGCGAGCACATGAAAGAAGAGGAGCAGTGGCTTCGCAATCAGGATGAAAAAGAGAAGGCGCGCTCAGCTCGTCAGCTACTGGAAATGAACACGGAACTGCAGCTTCTCCGCGTGAGAAGCGAGGGTAGCGTACGTTCTGATTCCACTACAAATGAAATCGAAGTGACATCGTGTTTCACAGGTGTCAGTCCACATAGACTGATGGCGCCGTTTAGCGACAAAATGGACGAGTTGGATGCCTACCTAACAAGATTTGAGCGAGTCGCAGAGGCGCAGGACTGGCCGCGAGACCAATGGGCTGCTGCCCTCAGCGCCTGCCTGACGGGAGAGGCATTGAGCATTTTCGGCCACATGACTGGATCAGAGGCGGGGGACTACGATAAAGTCAAGAGAGCTCTCCTGCTACGTTTCCGCTTGATGGAGGAGGGGCTTCGACAGAAGTTCAGGACAGAAGCGCCCCACGAACACGAAACCCCGTCCCAATTCTTCACCTGAATGGAGAATTACTGGGAGAAGTGGGTACGACTCTCCGCTTCCGAGAAGACCTACGAGATATCAAGAGCATTCTTTTAACAGAGCACTTTCTGGAGAACTGCACGCCTTGAAAGGCTACTTTTCTGAGAGAGAAAATGGCAGCCGATACGAAGGAACTGCTACAAAGGGTAGACGACTATGTGAGAGCCAGGGGGGCCACTTACTCTGGCAAGCATGAACTGAAGCGTGAGGCCTGGCCCATGGACAAATTTTCCGATGCTGGCCACAAGGGCCACCAGGGAATGCCGCCACCAGCGTCGGCAACACCCACACTATGCTGCTACATTTGCACGTGACCAGGGCACGTCGCAGCGCATTGTAAGGAGAACCGGAGAAAGGTGTGTTGCTGGGCGATTTGGTTGGGACACACAAAAAGTTGTTAGTCAGCGCAGTTGTGTGTCCTTCTCGTTCTTTATCTGCAAGCTCTGTTTTTCTCAAGATGAACTGGAGAAATCCTCAGCAGCGCAGCTGGGCATGCCCTGGAGCAAAGGACGTGTCAGCCTGCATTCAAAACAATCATATAGAGCCGAAAGATGGCCAGTTCGTGTCGGTGGTGAACCTCGGCAGGGCCCAAACATCCGGTGTCCTTCCCGTCGTTGAAGGCCGCATCGCCGGGCAGAAGATAAAAGTGTTGAGGGACACTGGTTGTAAAATTGTTATTGTCAACCGAGATCTTGTCATGAAGTCCCAACTTACCGGCCGACACCAAGCCGTTTATCTCGTGGACCGCTGCTCGGTCAGAACGCTCCCCGAGGCACGAATCCAGGTTGACATATCCTACGATAGGAGAGAGGTGCTGGCCAGATGTATGGAATCGCCGCTGTTCAACCTCATTCTGGGGAATATCGACGGAGCCAGGCATCTGTCCGAGCCAGACGCGACTTGGGGGACGAAAGCACCGTGGGGGACGAAACGGATACATCGGATCCCGTACAGGGGCAGCCAAGCGCCCCGGATGTGCTCACACCCGCAGCAGCCATAACCATCAACAGTCCAGGCAGCAATGGTCGGAGACGTTCCGCAAGCTACACGTAGCAACCACTATTGCGGAAGTCATACCGACGCAGATAAGCCGAGATCAACAAGCGGATGAGACCCCCCGACGTTTCCAGGTGCAGAGGGAAGAGAAAATAGTCCAGTGCAAGGAAGGGGGCTCATACACCTTTCTGGGAAGGAATAACCTGCTCTATTGCCAGTTAATGCCCGAGTCAGGCTTTGTTTACTTTACACCTGGTAGCCCCCTCTCAACATCGAAGCAAATTTCTCCGCATCGCACACTGCAAACCGATGGCAGGCCATTTGGGGCACAAAAAGACGTGTAACCGCATTCTGCCTGATTTCTTTTGGCCCGGCGTGCATGGTGATGCCAGCCGGTTTGTGACGTCGTGCGACAGTTGCCAGAAGATAGCGCCACGGGGATCGGTCAAACAGGTACCCCTAGAGAAAATGCCTCTCGTTGACACGACATTTCGCAGAGTGGCCATCGATACTATTGGACCCCTCAAGCCTACAACTCGGAAGGGGAATTGCTACATTACGATGCTAGTAGACATTGCGACGCGGTTCCCAGAGGCCATCGCCCTGCCAGTATTGAGACAGAGCGGGCGGCCGAGGCTCTCTTGCAAATTTTTACCCAAGTTGGTGCGCCCGAGGAGATGTTGAGTGACCGAGGGTCGAATTTTACCTCGGAACTCACGACAGAAGGGGGCCGGCCATCTGCTGTCCCTTCGCCTGCAGACCACCTCGCCTTACCATCCGATGGCCAATGGCCTTGTTGAACAGCTGAACGGGACGCTAAAGATGCTTCGTCACATGTGCACAAAACAGCCCAAGGACTGGGACTGGTTTATCGAGCCTCTCTTTTTCGCCTACAGGGACGTCCCCCAGGTAAGCACGGGGTTCTCCCCGTTCAAACTTTAGTAAGGGCAGAGCGTGCGAGGCCCCCTCAACATACTGAGGGAATTATGGACCGGCGATGAACTGGAAGAGGAGACCAAGACAGCCTTCCAATATGTGACTGACCTGTGAGAGAGGCTCGAAACAACCTGTCAAATTGCACTTGAAGCTCTAGAAGAAGCAGGCGAGCGATACAAACAGTATTACGACTGCGGGGCTAAATGGAGGGCACTACAGATTGGAGACCAGGTGCTTTTATTACTACCCACTGAGCACAACAAGCTCAGAATGAAATAAAAGGGCCCCTATGTGGTTGAAGGAAAGAAGTCGACTACGTGGTAGATGTTGACGGCAACTTGAATACTTTTCATGTCAATATGCTGAAGAAATACTTTAGTCAGGTCCCGGAAACTGACTTCCACGTGTCCGTGGTTGCGGCGGTAGCATCCAATATCAAGGAAGGGGCACTGGTGTGGCCTGTCGGGAGCAAACAGACTATCACGATGTCGCGGCGTCCGAGAGCATAAAGGAAAAAAAAGATAACGGCGGCGCAGACTACCTCGGCCGGGCATGAGTCGGCATAGAGTGAACTAAATGCGCACTATAATGGCTCAGCTTCCATTTAGTTAGTAATTTCTTTTCCTTTGTATATTGTCGATTTTCTAGTGCTTGCAATGTTCAGCAACACAAGATGCGCAAATGTGTACGGTGTTGAACTGTTTCTATTCCAAGTGCACTGCAGAACAGTCTGGAGTGACTGGGATGTGACTGCGTGAGGTCTGCAGTGCGTGATGGTGCGAGCCTTTGTGGGAAACTGCTGGCACGAGGAAGTGGTGTATGCTTGTGACAGTGAAGTGAGCGCAACCTCATCTTCGTTCCCTTGCGTGGCAAGGCACGTTTGTGCATGCACGCACGGTATTTGTGCGCTTTGTGTTGGAATGTTATTAGGAATAACGTTCTTTTTGTGGGGGTTGTGTCACAAAGTCATGCCTGCCTTGTACACCTTTTACTTTTGCAGCAAAGGCAGGCAAGGCGCCTGTTTTTCAGAAACAGGTCGCAGTGCGGCAGCGATGGTGAAGCATCACTTAACCGCTGAAGCACTGCGCCAGGACGATCTATAAATGTAAAGCAAAGGACGAAAGAGTCAACCAGGTGACACGCAGAGAGGACCCCAGGCCGCTGAAGGGACCTATTAACGCTATTGTGTCATACCTTAAAGGAGGAGCTGAAGTGTCCGCTCTTTTTCCTTGAAATATTCCTGCACTCATAGTAATGATAAAAAGAAGCTCAGAGATTCATAGTGCAGTGTGACCATTGAGGGCTGTTCTGTAGTGTTGGTTTCAGCTCCAGTTAGTGCCAGTGTGGCTGTTGTGTAATGCCACAATTGACCCATCACAGTGTTGCTCATCAGCTGAGCTCTGAACACTTTGATGGGAGTCCATCATGTGCTGACAAGCAGCACTTTTGATCTTGCATCACTGATTGTCAATAAAGTGACAAAAAATGGCTCCGCTTTTTGTTTTCCTTGGATGAAATGTTAATATTGACTTCTGCGTGTAGGGACATTCCACTCAGTGCATGTACTCTCTGTGGTGGCTTAGTGGCTATGGCGTTGGCTAATGACAACAATGTGGGATCAAATCCTATCCGCAGCAACTGCATCTTTGTGAATGCAAAAACGCCTGTGTGCTGTGCACGCAGGTGGTCAGAGTTTAGCCCAGAGCACCGGTACCTCTCATAACCCATATACAGCTTGGGACATTAAGCCCTACCTACGACATCATACCACTTGATGCCCATGATTGAAACTTGCTGAGAGCCATTTCAGTATGTTGAGGAAACAAATAAAATCTTCTGCTAGTCTTTGGAATTGCACATCTGTACCCCTCTAATGCGCATATAAAGTTGTGCCTCTTAGGCCCCCATTATATGGATGATTCAAATTAAGGACAATTCTGAGGACCAGACTTTTTAAGTGCATTTATTCCTTGTAAATATGGGAGCTTGCTGTCTGGATGATGAACGGTGAAATGCACAGAGCCCTTGGGACCTGCATATTTCTGCTCCGTTAATATGGGCAGCGATGATAACAAAATGCCGAAATCCCTCTACCAGATGTTCCCCTCGTTGTATTCTGAATGCTGGGCACTAGAGAAAGGTAGGCAGAAGCAGTCTGCAACAGTTTTATTAATTTTTTTTAGAATATTTTTTTTGTGTTTCTCTATGAGTCGTTATTACATACAACTCGCTTTGGACACTTTTGCTGGGGAACCAAAGTGTCAGTATTTACGAGGCATCACTGTATTCTCTGAACAAATAAATCATTTGCGAGAACACTGCAGTGCCAGGAGCCCAGTTTGAGAAATCAGGGCACATTTAGTGGCATTTGGCTCCTGGCACATTTTTTCAGACACAGCGGCTCAACTTGTGCGTGTGCTTTGCCTTCCTGTGCGGCCACAAATACTGGCTCACTTGACGAAGCCATGGTGCAGCTGAGATTTTTCATTAGCTGTTTATGTTTCCTGTATGCTTTTTTGGTAACATCGGTGCTTTAGAGTGCAGCTTTTCCACTACGAAAAATTGAAAACTCTGCCACTGCGAGAGCCAAGTCCACAGCACGCAAGCCATCCCTCTCAGCATGCGCGTGTACGCATGTGTAGCGCTGTCTAGAGTCTGCACTCATCCTCTGTGTGAGCAAGCGTCGATCGGGATTGAGTTACGTTCACAAGTTATCCGACACTGCTTGCAGCCTGTCTGCCATGCCGAAAAGTGTTCTGCAAAACCCGCTCCCGTTGTCATAGAGGTAGAGCTGGCGGCTGCCATGTTGAATGTTTATGTTTGGTATGGCTAGCACGAGCCCAGAAGACTTTGTGCAAGGCCCGCTTGTCGCACCGCTCCAGGCTCCGCTTGGCTCGCACGGGAGCGAGGCGAGGAGCTGTTCCACTCGCGTGCTCTCGCCTGAGCGTTTTGCACATGTGCAGTAGCGCTCCCGCTAGGTCGAGCGCACAAACCCATCAACATCATCATCATCAGCCTGACTACACCCACTGCAGGGCAAAGGCCTCTCCCATGTCTCTCCAATTAACCCTGTCCTTCGCCAGTTGCCGCCAGTGTATCCCCGCAAACATCTTAATCTCATCCGCCCACCTAACTTTCTGCCGTCCCCTGCTATGTGGGTTTTTTTTCGTGGGCTTGTTGTACAAACCCACTCAGCTAAAATTCTCTAATTGCTCAATTGACGTGAACCGGGTTAATTGCTGAGTGTGTGTGTACGCGTGTGTGTCGGAATTTCTTACAGCAGAGACCGAAAACGAAACCGAGGAATGGATGGCAAAAAATGGCTTGCAATGCCAAAAATTCCTGATTCAGAAGAATCATCAAGCGAGACGTGTGAAGTGGAGGAAACAGCAGCCCAAAAGAAGAAGGTGTGCTTGCGTTGTGCAGTGTTATACCTTGTAGTTTCATTTTGCAATGCCATGAAATTTTACCTGTGATGTGTTGTGGAGTATACTTGTGGTGGCACATTCTGTGCTTTTTTTTTCGTTCTTTAGAAGCAAAAGCAAATTATGCTGGCTGCCAAGAAAGCGGAATATGACAATATCCTAAAAAAAAACATGGACAATGCCAGAAACAAAGCAACAGCTCAAAGCCATGACAGCCGCCAAGCATAAGTACGCCTGCTTGGCTATAAGCTGACTTAATTGTCAGGCACTTTTATAATGCTGCGGATTAAATCTCAAACCATGAGTTATAATTGTTTATAGGCCAGGAAGAGGTATGCGTGAGCAGAGTCTCCTTCTGACAATGAAGATTCGCTTTGTTCCAAAAATGAGCTTCGGGAGGCTCTAAGTCACAACTTTTGGAAAAAAGGGCTAAGGAATTCGAAGCAGAAAGATTGTTTTTAAGGGGACAAGTCGTGAGCCTTCAATGGTGCTTAGAGAAGAAGATTTTTCAATGCATGATACCTCGCTTTGAATTTACTCTGACAATTTACTACAGTACTTTTCATTATTGTATTTTCAAAAATATGCAATTTATTTTAATGCAGTGGATGGCTAGAGTGCAGTAGGTTTGGCACATTTTCAGCCTATTTTAATGACTTTTCAGTCAGCTTATGATGGGCTCATATATACTAGCTTTTCATGGAAATTGTGGCTAGCTTTACAAGGGCTTGATTATGTTGGAAATCCACTGCTATGTGTCTGCCCTTTCCCTTCCGACATCTCCTTTGCACTGCTAACAGTATGTTTCACCAGCAAGCCCAAGCTTTCACTGAAGTGCTTGCTGAGAATCTTTTTGCACTAAGAAAAACATGAAATGTTTTAATATATTGTGCCATTTCGAGGCTAAGTCTGCTCAATATTTTTGTTCCAGAGCTTCCTTGCAGTCCCACGTTGCCATCTTTAGAGCAGGCCACAGTTGTTTGTACACGTAAGTACCTTATGCTTGCTTGAGTCAGGAAAGGTAGAATTTCAAACACAACAGGCTTATATTAACTGAAATCTGGTCCAACTGCAGAACCTACGGCCACCCCGACTAGTTTACAGGAACAAGGGAAGGCTGCATGCTGTAAGTTTTTCTTATGCTGCAATTTCTACCACAAAAAGTGACCTTATATAAGGCACAATTGTATCGATTGCAGCGTCACACCCAGCAGAGTCTGCACAGCTGCCTCGTTTACTTAAGTTTACTGCTTCGTATAGCATTTCATGGCTCAACACCTCAGAGAACAATGTTTCAAAAACAATTTTAATTACAGTAGCAAGGGAGGACTTCACATATTTGGACGATGGATCTGCGAGTGGCAGTACTTTGTTTTGACTTCCACAGACCACGTCTAGTAGCGGTAACATCTTTGCGAACGACGTGAATAGCCTATCATAAGCATGCATTTGTCTTTTTCTTTCTTGCTCTCTCTTCCTTTGTTACAGTTTCAATGGTCTCACTTTTTTTACACAAGTTGTGTAAGGCAAAATGAAGGTGAACCCCACAGTATGCGCACTTTTTATTTTCAGCTGCACTGCATGTTGCATGGTAAAAGATTGTTTGTCGTGTGGTTGCTTTTGTCTTCATATTTTTGTGCTAAAGGTAAAATGTAAACTGTACACTGTTTTAAGTTTCTTCTGTCGCATTGGATTTTGATGGCAGCACATAGGCGCCAAGGCCATCATTTGTTTCTTCTCAGTTCCACCTGTCAAAAGGTGTAATCATAAGTGCAGCTGGAGCAGCAAAGATCCTCCAGAATAAGAATGGCACGTTGGTGTGTAAAGATGCCACCCATGCCATATGGGGTCCTGACACACTAGAAGTCTGCAGCGTGACGGGAGTTGTTGCTTCAACGAAGAAGGCTTCAGGTGAAGAGCCCAGGCAACCCTTTACTCCAGAAAAGATTGGGGTCATCGTAGGTATCTTTCAGTCGAAGTTTCTGAGATAGTTCATCACAGTGTTTTCATCTTGTAAGAGCACACAACCAGATATAACATCTGCACATTGCATGTCATCGAAATAATCATGTTATATGTAACTGTGCGAGGGAGTGAAGCCCTTTAATGAAATGCAGAGAATTTAGCCTGCGTATAAATATCGCTGACATGCTACTCTGCATGGGGAGGGAATTGGAGAGAGACGCAGAAAATGGCAAAGTAGAAGTATAAAAGGTTAAAAGAAAAGGACAAAAATTGGTCATTGCATTTTGACTGATGTAACAGTGAGCGGTGTTAGAGAATATTGAGCAGTGAAGTGCACTGTCCTACAATAGCCTGACAAAAGTTCACTGCATGAAATGTGCACCAGGGTAACATACAACTGTATAAACTGGGCCGTACTGTACAAATAACTGTGCTTGCCTGGAAAACTTGTTCTGCACAGTGTAAAATGTCACTGATATATCCATTATAAAAATAGCTTGGTCTACCATGAATGACACACACGAGTTAAAACAGTTGGCTAGAGTTGATCATTTACTATAGCAAGTTGGGAGTTATGTGCACTGCACCCCTGCAAGTACCTGCTGGATCCTTATGTGTCACAGCCTTCCTTCCTTTCATATGGCAGCTATCTCTGTCGCAACTTATTAACAGCTGTAAAAACTTTTTTTGCAGCCACGGTCAAGCACTGGAGTCTACAAAAGAGCATGGATGTCGACTCCGCTGTGAAAAATATAAACAGGATGCTCAGCGAAAAGAACAAAGATGTGAAATAAAAGCATAAGGACATACATTGAAGCCATCTGCATGACACAATAAACATATCCAACTCCATGTTCCTGCCCTGTCCTGCTGTTGAGAGCATGTAATGCATTAATATGCCTCAATGCAGCAAATTGGAGCCTGTATCCAATGAGTTGTGTTTGGTCGGCAGACTCGGATGAGCATAACTGGGAGATGTTGGCACAGCTTAGATTCCTCGAATTCTGCGTGAAGGAACTAGCACAATAGAAATGACACAAATACCAGACAGCACTGTGTTTGTGGTATTTGTCTCTTTTCTACCAATGTTATTCTTTAACACAATTCCAGAGGTCGAAGCTCATTTCAATGACTGCTGGTCCTAACAGCTGCTGGGAATTTGCCAAAACCCTAGCAGTAATGAAACTAGCAGATTCGCAGTAGGAAATTTCCACCTGGGATGGCTCCATGTTCTCTGGCTGCTTACTAAGCACGAAGTTTGTTTTATAAAACAAACACTCAGAAATACCTTACATCCTGCTCTTATCGACCCCCTTGTGTGGTATCTATTTATTTTCAGTTATCACAGTTATTATGCCTTCGAAATCATTAACGATTTACACGTACAACTTGACTACAAAAATAATGCGTTTGATTCGACGTGACAACCACAGCTTTCCATGCTCACGCCATCATCTTCTGTGGCTTCAGTGCAGTTTAAAAGGCAGTAGTTAATACCCCTGTCAGACGAGCTAGTGTCATTTTCAACGAGTGACACTCGCCTTTAGTGTCATTCGCATCGTGTCACGCGATGAACTTTAATGGCACTCGCTGCTGAACGCACTCTGCACGAAGTGAGTTTGGCGAACGCACTTCACTTTTCCCGAGGAGCGAAGTGTATAGCCTCGGTAGCAGCGTTTCAAAACTGGAATGCAACGTCGCCGATAAAAACGGCGTTTTATTGAACGCAGCTAATTTTTTTTACCCTCTTGTTCATTTAAACTTAATTTGCACTGCCAATAAATATATATACCACAAATTCCGACATTATTGTTTTCAGCTGCAATGATTTTTGAGGCAGCCACAGCAGTATGGCTATGACGGCTAAAATGGTGACAATAACAACCATCTACAACCATTTCGCTGTGATGGTGCAGCAGTGTTTGTAGTCCAAGAAGGTTGTTTGTCAGTGCAGTGTTGCAGTGTGTGCGTTTAACACGGAATTCTGCACAGCAGCTGAAGCAAGAAGAGAACGGGCATCCTGGTCCGAATCGGAAGCATACGCCTTGACAAGGCTATGGGAAGATAACCTGGGCGACCTTCGGCACATGAAGCGTAACGCGAAAGTTTACGCAGCCATCGCCGAAAAGCTGCAAGCAGCCGGCATCAGCAAAAGCACAAAAGAAGTGAAAAAAAAATCGAAAACATGGGCAACAAATATAGGTGAGTTATATGTTTGGGGCGCTCTCGTAAATTGGCATGATTTGCACCGCTTCTGTGTACGCGGTGTGTGGTTTTGAGCCAGCTTGTCCGCGTGCTCAATGATGCCATACAATGACGGGCTGTGGGGCAAGTTGGTGCCTGACTGAAAAAAAATACTGCGGCACAACGGCGACAACGCATGCAACACTCGCACATGTGCTGTCCTCTTCTTGTGTTGTCGTTGTTACGCCGCAGTATTCTCAGTAATGACACCTAGCACCACATCGCCCTTCAAGAAGATCTACATCGCATTAATAACTGGTGCGCATCATGGCAAATGTCCCTTAACACTGATACATGCCAGTTAATGACATTTAGCCGTAAACGGTCTAATTACCTTTCCACTTACTCGCTTAACAACAGTCCAGTCACTCTTGCTTCATCATACAAGTACCTTGGCATCCACTTTTTATCTACTCTCTCATGGAAAACCCACATAGAAAAAATTACTGCCAAAGCTAGCCGTACATTAGGCTATTTATAACGTAACCTCAGAGGTGCGCCTTCAGCTTGTTATTTGTATAACGATGTTAAAATAACCATGTTCTATTTGCTTCTTTTTCCCACCCCAGTTATGTAACCCCCCTCACATTATACTCGAGTCGGAGCCCGTGAGGTATTTGAATAAATAAATAAATAAATAAAAAATAAATAAATAAACTAGAGACTATTGTCAGTTATATTCTGTATTCTGCTACGCTCATAGTCACTCTCGGGCATATTCAACATCGATTGCGGCTTTGAATTGATACAGTGTCCAGTGAGAGCTGCAAATACAAGTGCTTCACGCCTGCTAGTTACGTACAACTCATTTCAGGTGTACATGTGTCAAATTCTACACCTGTGCACGCCTTTGTCAACAGCTCGCCATGAGGTCAAGCAGTGTAGATCACAGCTTATGCATTTGTTTTTGCAGATTCTTCAGTCCTGGGAAGACAACTGGGTCTGGGGGCATTGCCTGGCGGTATTACTGGGACCTGCATCGGTTCCTGGGCTCCATTGCAGCTTGATGGAGGAATCAAGCTGCAATGAGAATGAAACCGCTGAGCAGGTGTGTAGTCATGGAGACTGTTTTTGTTTGTAGTAAGCGCACAAAATGGTTTACGAGATTGGTTTCACTGAATGCAGCCCTTGAAGTGACAGGGAACAGCATGCAGTACTGAAAAAATCCCATTATGCCGCAGTTTAGATTTTCTTGAATTTTTTCAAACTACAGTACCCTGCAACTGCGTGCAGAATCATCCCTGCTACATTAATGCAGAACATATGTATCCTTTCAGATTTCCTCCAGCATGCTGGATGGAAGTGAAAGGGGGGTCTGAGGAACCAGACGCGACGCATCCTGGAAGTGAAGATGTTGCTGTCACAGCAGTGGTAGCAGATGATGCCCCTGAGCCCTTCTCAGGCACAAGGACTTCGCTGCCTTTAGCAGTGGAGTGCCCTGAGCCGGCGCCGAATCCAACCAAGAGGCAGCGGCCAGCTACAACGAAGGGGCTGGCAGCCCAAACAGTGATCCTGCAGCAGCTGCTTGAGGAGCAGCGGCAGCTACGCTGTGCCACAGAACAAGAACGAGCAAAGGACAGGGTGCTCAAGGAATGACAGTTGGCTGTCCAGGAATGCGTTGCCAGTCGGGAAGACAGGCTCATCGATGTTCTAGAAAAACTTCTGAAAAAATGAAGAATTGGAAACTGTATGAAGAATTGGATAAAACAGTGCAACGGAAGACGAGACTAGAGAAGGACAAACACTGGCTGTCCTTCTCTCGTCTCGTCTTCCGTCTGTTTTATCCAATTCTTCAAACATCTACCAACCAGCCCGTATTTCGCCTCTTCTGAAATAAATGTAGCCAGCTGTAAGGGGTACAGCATTTGAGATGTTTATTCCACAGCTGAACTGGCAGCTTCACGCCACTATTGCCGGATACAACTGAAGAACGAATTGGCTTTTCCCCGTCATTGGACCCCCTTCCAGCTAATGGCGTTGGCCAATTCTCATGACCCAGCTAGCATGTCAAAGCAGGGAGTGGCACATGAAAGGGCATAGTCCTTTCCCTCCACGGTCTGAAACTGAAAAATTGGTCTTTGTGTAGAAATGAGTGCTTTTTCTTAATTAATGTGGCCAACGTGTGAAACATAGTGCCCCAGTATACACACAGTGGAGCAGTCCACTGGCACATGAACACATGTTTGCACTTGTTTTGAGCTATAGTGTGTCATCCCTCACCATTCATAATTACTGACTATAAAATGCTCCATTTTTAAAAGATAAAAGATCCGTTTTTAAAAAAACGGATCTTGAGAGATTTGGAAGGGTATTAAAGCTGTTGCATTTAGTTTGCACTTCTCGAAAAATTCTGTGCTCCCGCTTCTTTGTAAACATAAATGTGGTGTCAGCATGATAAAGGTGCTTCTATTTGTTTCAAATGGCTGCTTATGGCACAAAGATGAACTAGACAGATTCATTCCGTACGGTAGACCTTTCAAAAGGCATAAGAATCTGAAATTGAAAAGCCTTTGATGCATGTTAATTCCTGTGCCCTAAAAAGTTTAAAACATGCTCCAAACTGACTTGTTGCTGTCAGCAGAATTATGTGCAAATTAAATGACTAAATGAATGATAGCGCCCTCTGTGTAGAGATTACACATATGCACTACAAGGTCTCTGTTTTTTAGTGCAAGGCATGCATAATGAGGAGAGTCGCAGCCCCAAGTCCCCTGCAACAGCGACCAGGCCCAGCCAGGAAGTGGCCCAGGCCAAGTTTGTACCTGGTATGGCTGTTGAAATTGACATATGTACTCATGTTAAACTTGTTACTAATATCTCTTCACAATTTCATGTTGCTTAAATATTATTGTCACATCACAGTCATCCAGTTATGTGCGTCTCATCGTCTACTGCCATTATAGAGGTTCCTGGGCCCAGTCAAGCTGAATTACTAACAGCTTTTAGCCCTGTAACCTCTGCAGGATGTATTTCTTTCTGCGAAAATAAATTTAATTGAATAAGATACTTCTCGAGCAGTGCTCGAGAATGCCGTTGGCCATCTGGAGGTGGCTGAAGCTAACAGACAGCAGCGGCACAGGAAGCGCATGGCCATTGAAGAGAGGAAGCGTGCTGCTTAAGAGAGGGGAGGACTGCAGCACTTGAGCGGCAGGCGCTTATCTCAGCCTGTTCTCCAATACATGCCCCCATCCATTCCCCAATTCATTCCCCAATCCGTTCTCCAAGCCGCCCTCTCTATAATTTATTTATTTATTTATTTTGTAAGATGGGTACTGGGATGTAGAGGCACTGGGTGACGGCGGTCTGTAGACACAGGGGTCGAGCACCGAGGGCACACACAATAGCGGCGGCAATGCTGCTCAATACAAGGGTCAGAAGTTCGTCGTCATCTTCGCCTGAATAGGAACTTCTTCGCCGTTATAATTTATTGAAAGTACCTACAGCGCCCATGAGGCATTATTGTAGGGGGGATATTACTACATACAATAGCACATGCAAAGAAGATATTGGGAAACATATCAGCAAGGATAACACAACATACTAAAAGAAGACTAAATGAGTTCACAAGTATCTTCCCTCCCGCACAGGACGAGGAGCTCCGACTTGACCGGGGAACAGTGCAGTCCGCATTCTTTTGCATACTTTTGAACCGTAGTGGCAGCTCCTTGGAGGGCCTCCTCCATCTGTCCCAAGTTTCCCTCCGTTGCCCATATGGTTATGTCATCTGCGTAGAGGGCTTGGCGGATTCCCCTTATGGCATTAAGTTGTTCCGGCAGGTGCATGAGGGCAACGTTGAAGAGCAGTGGAGAAAGGACTGCTCCCTGAGGCGACCCCCTGGTGCCCATGGGTATCGGCTGGGACCTCGTGTCGCCAATCTTGATGAGCACTTGCCTATCTTGCAAGAAAGCCTTGATGTAATTCAAGGTACGCTTTCCGCAGTGAGTACCCTGTAGATTTTCCAGAATCTTGAAGTGCTTCAACGTTGTCGAAAGCCCCCTTAAGATCTTTGCGCAGAGGATTGAAACCTCCATCTTCGGCTGCAGTAACACGTCCTGGGTTGACAAGTGTGCCCTAAACCCAAACATTGTGTGAGGTATAATATCTTGGTCTTCTATATACGTCAAAAGCCACATTTGTACCGCCTTCTCCATCAATTTCCCGGCGCACAACATAAGCGAGATTGGCCTGAGGTTATTGATGTTCACTTTTGCAGGCCTGGGAATAAAGCTGACGTCAGCCGTCTTCCACGCCCTGCGTAACTGTCCACTTTTCCAGCACTCATTGATGTACTGCGTGAGATATTCAAGCGCTTGCCGACTGAGATTGACAAGCAATCCCACCGTCACCCTGTCGTTCCCTGGTGCCGTGCCTCGACTTCGAACAACTCTATCCAGGTCCAGATTGTCCATACCCTCATAATCCCGTACTGGCTCGTTGTCTTTCACTGTACAGAGGTACTTGCTCACGAGGGCTGCAACCAGCTGCTGGTCCGTACCCACGAAGCCGTGTAGGGCTCTCTTGAGCTAATGTTGCAGATCCCCGCGAGACTTCGAAGGCTGTATCAAAAATTTAAGAAGACTCCACGCCACCTTGGAGCTAAGGTTGCCTTTCATGGAGTCACTTTTGGCCAACCAGTTGTTTTTGGCCAGGGTTCGTGCATACTCTTCTGCTTGCAAGGTTAATTTCGCGATCTTGAGCTTGCGGTTACGTTTTTGCCTTTTCCACCGCCATGTGAGACTTCTGGCCTCCCATAGATGTAGTAGGTGGTTGTAAATGGCCAGGACTTCTTCTGAGGTCTGAAGCATACGTGTAAAGCGGTCCCTGACTCCCAGCAGCGACTCACTCCTCGTACTTTTCAATAGGCACGTTAAGCGTAGAGTCTTCCTCCTTTTGGAACAGCAACCAGTCCATGAGCCGAGCGTGCCCTCTCAGTTTGCAATGCTTATTGTAGTCGAGGCAGATTTTGAGAATGCAGTGGTCACTCCCTAAGGTCTCCTGCATGTTGTGCCAATCTTAGTTTCTAGCTCCTTTAATCAATGAGAGATCTGGACATGTATCCCTCGAGACACTGAGCCTCTTCGATTTACTATGCTCGTGCAGCCCGCTGGCTGCCAGAAAATTGGCTCCCGACAGGAAGTCTCATCATGGTCATGTGAACTGGCAGCCACCGGAAACCGTAAGATTTGAGGAGACGACTCGCACGTCCGCGTCGTCTGCTGCGTTGTCTGCTGATCACTTTCATCATGACTAGCGAAGAAGTAGCTGCCCTTGCTGCACTCACTGATGCTGTTGAGCGGAGCAAGCCCATTGACAGCAAAGATGACGACGGTGATGACTCCGTCGTGCTTCTCCTGGCAGCGCATTTAGAGAGGCAGGACTGTCACAGGGTTCCACTGTACGTGAGGCAAGTCGTGCCCACATATATGGAATTTGAATTCAAGAAACTGTTTTGGATCTCAAGAAACTTGTGCGCAGACTTGAGTGGGGAATTTGAGGCGTCGGCAGTCTATCCGGCAGGATGTCGAGGGCGGCGCCAGATATCTGCCCAGAAAACAATGCTGATCACCCTCACATATATCGAGACTCAAATGACGATGTACCAGATTACCGACAAATTCGACGTGAGTGAGTGGACGGTGCACGCTGCAATCTGTCGGATCCTAGATTTTTTATTCTCTTTAAGTGAGAGAGAAATTTGCTGGCCGGATAAAGATGAGCTACAGCACAACAAGGCAGCTTTCTGCCAGCTCGACCGTTGCGGACGAGGACTGCCGGACACCATCGGGGCGATCGACAGATGCCACGTCCGCATTGCTCGACCCTCGGAGTCAGAAGAAAGTTACTACAATCGAAAAAAGTTTCATCCTATTGCACTCCAGGGGGTTTGCAACGCTGACATGATTTTCATTGACGCCTTCATCAGGTTCCCCGGCAGCGCGCACGACTCTCTAATTCTCCGCGAGAGCTTCCTCTTCAAAGACGGAGCGTCCAAATGCGAAGGTTTGGTTTGGTTTATAGGGTTTAACGTCCCAAAGCGACTAAGGCTATGAGAGACGCCGTAGTGGAGGGCTCCGGAAATTTCGACCACCTGGGGTTCTTTAACTTGCACTGACATCGCACAGTACACGGGCCTCTAGAATTTCTCCTCCAAAGAAATTCAACCGCCGCGGCCGGGATCGAACCCGCGTCTTTCGGGTCAGCAGCCGAGCACCATAGCCACTGAGCCACCGCGGCGGCCCAAATGCGAAGGTGAGTTAAAAATTGTTACATCACTGATGCATGCTTAATGCATATATGATGCACGGATTGGGAGTTAAGAAAACGGAAAGTGGTGCGCGCATATATATATACATGCAAGATTGATCAATCGATCTTCATGATCGTTTCCACTAACTTTAACAAAGCTGAACATCGTGCTGGCAGCTTGCGCGCTGCACAACAAGGCGAGGAGGTGCGGAAGAGGTGGACAGCGGAGCCAACGTGTCGCCAACTGAGCCTGCCGACGACGAGGAAGAGTGTGCAGTTCTGGCTGCAACTTTGCGGGACAGCGTGACCCAGAGCCTTTAATCGTGCACTCTCGCACCTGCTTTCATATACTTTTTTTTTTGTTGCAATTGAGCTTGGGCTTCCGTCACTTCATTACATTTAAAGATAAAATTGAGGCTGCAAGTCATTCATCATGCCCACGCACTGCTTCAAAATTTATAGTACTAATTTGAAATGAATGGTACGTGCATATATATAATGAAAATCTTCGTGTTCCAACAAATATGTTGTTAATGTATATGTTGTCTGTTGGGACTATAATTGAAGCAATGCAATTGGCACGATGAATGCCTTGAAGCCTTTCTATCTTTTCTTTAAATGCAGAAGAGTGGTCTTCTCACATTTTTTGCCAAGAGTTTTTATTGTCCTTTTCATTTCTGTACTTTTGTATTTGCAATAAAAGATTTATTATGCACATTGCAGATAGATGATGCAGTATGCAGTGAAGAATGATGTATTGTTAATTGCAACAGTGCTTTAATTAGACCTTAATTGTGACTGTCTTTTCTTCATATCAAATCGGATATGGTTTTACCGCACCACAATATCCGAGGTGTTGGTTTGCTAATGGGTATTTGCTGGTTTCTGTTGCTTTATTTGTCCCAGAAGGAAGATGTTTTCTTTTAGTGTATATATATGGTCCTAGTAGGGCATCAACTAATTTTGTGCGGGGCCCTTCTTCTGTCCCCACTGAGAACTTCTGGTTCTGAAGTGGGGTCTGCTGCTCCTACTGAGACCTTTTGCTACTGCCTGTCAGCTGCACAGACTGCTTAATGTTGCAGATAATATGGGCACACAAAATGATGTCCATATGTGTGAAGTTCATGAAATAAATTTGGGTGCAAATCATGCAAAGCTGCCTTTCAATTTTGCCTTCATACATGCCTGCATTCTGTCCCCTGAATAGTAAATGACAAGAGGCAGTGGCCAAACTGCTGAAAGGAGGGTGTGCGATAGAGAAATTTTATACAGTTATTCTCTACAAGTAATAAGGAGGTATATTGAATGAAACACCAAGATCTTATAACATGGTTGTAGACTATATGGAAAGATAAAGCACTAGGTGTACTTAAACTACACACATATTGAAATGTAACTGAGGATGAGATGAATTTACAAGTGTGTGTATGCACGCACACATGCAGCCAATTAATCAGTGGAAATATATGGAACTGAACAGAATCAAACAAAGAGAAGCATAATTAATCGAAGTTAAGACAGGGCATGGTCTGTCAAATAAGATCGTTTCCTGCGAAGCGAAGTCTGCCGACCAAGATCAGGTCTCCAACTGGCTTTCGACTCTGCCGGCGGTGATTTCTCAGTACCAGCCAAGGGACGCGCTCAACACAGATGAAGCTGGATTGTTCATCAACCTTCAGCCCGAGAAAAGTTTCAGCATGAAAGGCGAGACGTGTCAAGAAGGGAAAAAAAAAAGCAAAGAAAGAGTCACCGTATTGTTGTGCTGCAACACTGATGGGACTGAAAAGCTTAAGCCTACTGCCACCGGCAAGTTCTGGAAGCCACGCTGCTTCTCACGTAACCCGCGCCTTCCTGTCGTTTACGAAGCGAATAGGAAGGCATGGATGATCGGAGCACTTTCCACAGAGTTCCTCACCCTTCCGGATGCCCGGTTGCGTGCCGAGAACCATAAAATTCTTCTATTTCTCGACAATTGTGCCGCACACCCTGTCGAGACTTCGTAGCTGCAAAACGTGAAAGTAATCTTCCTGCCGCCCAACTGCACCAGTCACTTGTAGCCCCTAGAAGCAGGAATCATAAGAAATGTCAAATTTCACTTCAAGAGCTCGTTGGTCAGAAGCTTTTTGGCCAAGATTGACAAGAAAGATGTCAGCTTGAAGGTGGATCTTCTTGACGCCATCCATTTTCTGGCGATGTCAAGGGATCGCGTCAAACCCGAAACCATCGCCAACTGCTTCAAGAAGTGTGGTTTTTTTGTGCATCTGGCGACACGGTGGAAAATGAAGATGACAGCGCAGAGATTAAAATCCCGGACTGCGATGACCTCAACATCGACGTGTCTCTGGAAGAGTTTGTATTGGCGGACGACCGACTGGATGCGAATTACGCACCGTCCAAGACATCATAGCAGATGTTACTGCTAAAGAGGTGAGTGACGACGATGACAACCAAGATGCCGGAGATTCCAGCAGTGATCGTCGGCCATTAACTACTGACAGTGCACTCGAAGCGTTGGACGCGCTTCGTGGCTTTGTCACATCTGCGGAACTCAGTGATGAAACTACTACTCGTTGCTACGAGTTCCAAAAAAGCTTGCTGCAGGACATCGAGAAACAAAAAGTGCCGAGCAAAGTGACGGATTATTTTTAAGTGCTTTAATAAAAGCAAGTTCTGTGCCAAGTATGCATTTTTTGCGATCTTTTGGAGGCGTTTTAAATAATACCATTTTCGGATAATACGTTTTTATTTTCGGTGCCCATGAGAATCATATCAACGAGATTCCACTGTACAAAGGTCGGAATTTCTTAGTAACTTTTGATTACCACAGCAACTTCAGGGAAGTAGATGAGCTTACTTCCACCACTGCATCAGCCATTATTAAGAAACTCAAAGCATATTTTGCCTCCTATGGCATTCCAGCTGTACTTGTGATGGTCCACAATTTTCATGCGGTGAATTCACTGAGTTTGCTGCTAAGTGGCAGTTTGTTGATGACCCGTCAAGTCCAGGTTATGCGCAGTCAAAGGAATGGCTGAGTCGGCAGTCAAGACAGCAAAGCTGCTGCTAAAGAAGGCACTAGCAACAGGCCACAATCCCCACTTGTCTTTCCTAGATCATTGCAACACTCCATGCCAAAGCAGAAAGGTAAGCCCAGCTCAACTAAGTATGGGTAGGAGGACTCAGACGGCACTTCCAATGACAAATGAACTCTTAGAGCCACGCACATTGAACCAGCAAGCACAGTGGACTAAGAAGACAAGGCGGATGAAAATATACTACAACGGGGCGTCACGGGACCTCCCCACACTACGCACAGGAGACACGGTGCGAGTAGAACCGCCAGCTCCAAGACTGCTGTGAGACAAGGGTACAGTTGTGGAACCTGTGACTCTCAGGTCCAACACGGTCGATGTCAATGGCAGCACACAGAGAAGAAATAGGGTGCACCTGCGACAAGTGCCGAAACCAAATTACACAGACCCAGGGATGGACTCTACGGACATTTCAGAGTTTCCCACCAGACCGGACAGTGCCACCACGTCACCAAAGACCACACCACAAGTGTTTGAACATAACAATTCACCCAGTGTTGTGGAAGAGTGCCATGTTAGGCCCAACAACCTTCAGAGCAGTCCACACCCCGACCGATGAGGCAAAGAGTGCTTGCTACTGTGGCATCTAAGTGATTACGTGCTGCAGTGACTGCCTGGTGATGAGGTGTGGTGACAGTCTTCTTTCCCTCAAAGGAAAGGGGATGTACTTAATGTACAATCTCATGAAATAATATTTACTGTGTTCACTATATGGAGTAAAACCCATCTTATTTCTAACAAGAAGGATCTTAAATTCACATGAAACAATGAAACAACTGCAAAGTAGAGCACACACTGAGAAAAAGCTGCCGAGGTCGCTGTGCGCACAATAGTGTACACAGCGCCTTAAAGGGTGTCGTGGCGCACAAACTACCTTGAACCCGGGCTCCGTGTGGTAGCGTGTTCAGTCTTCGAGCTGAGGAAAGACTGAAGCTTCGAAGCTTGGGAAAATGAAAACAAGTGGGTTTTATGGCACTTTTACGAAACTTATTTACACAGTGAAGCTAGAAGAGCAAAGAATCAAGAGTTAAAAGTTCATAGCGTCGAGCGACTGGATGAGCTTTTTCGACAGGGCCCGGGCGTCCTTTCGCACTCAGCACCGTCTTTAAATCCCCTAAGGTTCTGCCCCTCCATCAGGCGGAGGCCAATCGAACACGAGGCATATTTCCCCAAGATGGGCACCAATCAAAGTTGCACAGCACTGTAACAGGCAGAGTCACTCAATGCAGAGTCAACCCGTGGAAACGGGAGTGGAGAAATTGCAAGTCCGCTGCTATTTCCTGTAGTGCAGCAACAGTGATGCAAGCGGCTACGCGTCACCAAAAACACAGGTGGTCCTTGCGATGCCGTGGCCCTTGAACTGCGGCGAGCGCTCTACGGTGAGGCCGGCTCCTGACGGAAATGGGTAATTACTTGATGGCTTTGTCCCTTTATTCCCCCGGATGGCCGCCCTTGGTTCCGTCTGTCGTCGGTCGCGGTTCCAAGGCGCCCTTCTCCGGGAAGGTCATCCCCACCCGTGAAGCATGAAAAAATCTTGCAGGTGCTTTCTCAGCGTGGCATCCTTCTTTGGGGTCGTCGGCTGGTCAAATGGCGAGTCGCAAGCTGAGTCATAACAACAAGGGTAAACGTTGAAGCAACATGGAAAGCAGGCCTACCCCGAGCGCTAAAGGAGATTAAGAACATCTTGCGGATGCGGAGAAATATGTTTTTTCACGCATCCCTCTCAAGGCCATGGTAAGGGCTAGAGTTTTGTCAAAAATGTGTGTTTTGCCTCATCAACGACATCTACAGTTTCAGTGACATTCGCTATTTCAAAATAATAGATCATGTCAAATAAAATGCCTCCTTTCTGTTCAGAATAAAGCCCTGTCTCACCAAAGCTGCATGGGAAGCCCATGAATTGAAAATGATGGCCTGGAAAAATCCAACCTATATTGGCTTTATATGGCCTCATATCAGCACTCATGAGCTCCAGCACTCCAGCAATGACCAGTGTTCTCTCTTCTGCCCATGCTTCTAGGCTATTCATCGATATTATGCCTGAATCGATTGGAAGCAAAGCCAACATACTTTGAGAACAACTTCTGCATTCGAGATTTGAGCTGGGTAGAGAAAAGTGCTCATCGGTTGCGTTCTGCACCACAGCTACAGTGGCCAGCTTGTACCACGGATTGTGCCACGACAACGTTTCAGCGCTTTGCTTGCGAGGCCGCATGTTGCAGATTTAGACGATGTCAGTCGACAGTCAAAAGGAAAGCTCCGGTACGAACGGTGGCTTCCACAGCACATCACTCAGGTGTCACTGAAGCTCTTCCAGCCAAACCCAGTATTTCTGTGGATGGGCGTGTGGTTAAATCAAAAGGGCAGCCTGGCATCTGACAGTACATCAAAGACAAAGTGACAAAATGCGGATACAAGCTGTGGGTCCTAGATGACCCTGACACCAGATTTACCATGCAGTCCAGTGCACACACCTGTTTGGTCACCTCCTCGAAAGAAGAACACTGGCTTGTGGAACGACAAGCAGTGACTGCCGAGGATTCGCTGCCAAAGTGCACAATGGGAGAAAAAAGGTAGACATGGAGCATTCGATGGTTGCACAATCGTAAAATCCTGCACCTTGAATGGAAAGACCGACATGTTGTGAAAATGAGGAGCACAGTCCACACACCAATGACGGTCACTGCAAAATGGAGGAAAATTTTGCAGGAAAAGGACAAACACATGGACTGTGAAGCCTTTCCTGATCAATGATTGGGATGCTCAGTAAATTGACATCACTGACCGAGTGCAACGCACCAATCCATGATCGCCATTCCAGAACATAAAGCATGCAAGCATGGAAGAAGGAAAACTCGGGAGAGGCCCTTGCCACCCTCGTTAACATGCTTTCGAAAGGCCTACAGGGAGTCTTAGTCCTCTGAGTAAACGCGCAAACAGCTCCCAGAATTTTCCATCAATTTTAACATTATTAAGTGCTCTTCTTTAAGTGGTTGCGTCATCTATGGGTGACTTATAAAGTATGTTTGGCAATGCTTTAGGCAAAAACTTTGCAATTGTGTGTTTTTGTGACCTATAAATGGCAGAAACATTGGTGTAGGCCTAATAATTTCAAGTTTATTTAAACCGCTGCAACTCTTTGCATGCTGCGTGTGACAAGTTACGCGACTACTTCTCATTTTGCCGTGGTCACGTGGTGTTGTTTCCTGCGTGCTGCTGCATCTGTCAGAGCCTGCTGTCTGGAAGTGCCTGTGACCGTGTGTCTGCCGATTCTGGCTCGCAATGCCACGGTGCCCAGTTAAGGTACCACACCTTGGTGTGGCAAGAACGTATACGCTTGAGGGCGACACCCTCAGTGCACTCAAAGACAGAGTTTGCGTATACCCGGTTCTTGGCGTCAAATTGGACCTGGAGTCATGCTCACTCCAGGCAAGTGCCCATGTCCTTTGCTTGTTTTCAGTTGCACTCGATTAGGCGGTAGCGTATGGCGTTTAACGTCCAAAAGCGACTGAGTTTATGAGAGACGGCATAGTGGAGGGCTGCGGACAATTTCGACCACCTGGGGTTCATTTAACGCGCACTGACATCGCACAATATATGAGCCTCCAGCATTTCGCCTCCATCGAAATGCGACTGCTGCGGCAGAGATTGAGCCTGCGTCTTGCAGGTCAGCAGCCAAGCACTACAACCACCAAGCCACCGCTGTGCACCATAATGTAGCATTACGCGAAAGTACTGCCAACTGAGGCTCTTCACCAAATGTTGAAATCGGATAGTGTTTACATCACTAAGACAGGCATGGCCTAGCATGTGAGGACCAGAGCTATACATTTTGCAATGAAACACATGGTTCGCGTCTGGTTTGCATCATGTTCCGCTTGGCAACTGCGGGCCGAGCTGCAGCTTTTACATTTTTTTTTAAGAGCACATGGCACATTTTGTACTGTCCCTACATGTTCTTTTGCGCTACTCAAGCATAAGGATTACATGCAGCAGTTTTTTTTCTTGCTGGCCTTACGAGAACAGGCTTTGCTGAACTGTGCTATTATTTCTGGCGATGGTTGAAATAAACAGTAACTCGTGGGGTGCCAAACTCTTTGTGTTTCTCGATTGCATTTCGGGCTTTGTGTTCTTTCAAAGTTGAATTGATAAGAGCTGAAACCTATCTGCATGAACTTCCGTGCTTCGGCGGCCAGCTACGATGTGCTGCCGTCGAAGCGTTTTGTCCATGTCTCGTCTCGTAGCTTATTTTCTGAGCCTCCCATAATTTATCTCTGCCACTGAAGTGTCTTTCCACTGTTAAGAGAGCCCACCCGCTTCCTGACGCACTTCGTGTAGCCATCGAGAGCCGACACGTCTCGTTGGCAGCACTTCTTGCGCCACGGTTTGGTTTATGGCTCATGGGGTTTAACCACCCAAAACGAGTCAGGCTATGAGGGACATCTTAGTGAAGGGCCCTGGATAACTTTAACCACCTGGGGATCTTTAACGTGCACTGACATCGCAGAGCACACAGGTGCCTTGCATTTTGCCTCCATCGAAACGGGGCTATCGTGGTCAGGTTCGAATGCGGGTACTCGTGTATGGATACTTGGGGTCATGTGAGTCACTGCCGTCGCAGCAACAAGTGTTGCCGATTCCAGAAAGCTACTTGTTTACACTTCGTGGACAAATGGATGGTGAGCCTGCTTGACAGCCAGCTGTGGCAGATAGCATTTCGATGTTTCATGAACGGTGCTGCGAGATTCACTACACCATTTCGCAAGGCATGCACTCCCTAGCTGGCTTCTTTTGAAAGTACTCTACGCTTATTAGACCTTGAAACACGACTTACAAGGGAAAAACCAGCATCGTCTCAATGTATTTAGTTGCTGGCTTCATGTGAACACTTCTGAGGTAATCACAGAGCTTTAACACTGTTGTAGTAAAATAACAAACTCCTTTGGTATGCGCCAGGTATCCAAGTGAATGCAGGTGTCATTTCTAGCATGTTGCAGCATGCCTTATGCTTGTATGTGTAATCTGATGAGAAAAATTTCTTGCACTAATGCGCCAACCATGTTTGCATTTTCAGAGATGGGCTGACTTTGATCAAATCGACATGCTATAGAAGCAAATAAAAGAACTCTTCACCCTACAGTATAATTGCTGCCACCAGCCAGAATGAAGAAATTGGTGATGGTAGCTGTGAATGTCCAGCTGGGAAGCTGGCATGTAATCCCTTGACGGGAATGTTGATAACAGTAGCTCTACTACAAAGCAAAGGGTTTACCGCGGCTCCACAAGGGTTATCAGCGACATATTTGCCTCAACAGTGGAGGGTGCCACGAGGTTCTAATATCCAAGGGTGCTCCATTCAGACAGTTGATTGGCAAAGTGTGAGGAAAGGTGGTGTTAGCGTTCCCAAGATTGCAAAACCAAAAGAGAGTAGGCACTGCCCCCACACTGTGGAACAGCAAGAAACGGCAAAAGAGGAGTTCACTAGAGCACTGCTCCAACTAAATCCAGAAGATGAATTCGCCCCCGCACTGCTGCTGACACCCAACCAGCTGTCCAAAGAAACAAAATATGGCCCTGCACCTGCGTTGTCACCATTGGCATACCAGCAGGCCTTCCATCCACATGGCTTCACAGTTCATATAGCCGAAATTTTTGCTCTGCATTCAGGGGTCCAAAGTGCCATTCCCGACCCGAACTTCTTTCGAAATGCCAGTGCTCGGACCGTGCCTTCCCACCAGAAGGGAAACAGGATTCCCGAGGTATGCTCAGGTGCATTGTTATCACAGCAGCATCACAAAAGCTAAATATGATTAGTGTAAAAAGTGAAAGATGAGCTAGCGAAATCGATCATTTAATTGAACAGCACCACTGCGCTGCTGCGACAAAACTAGATTTCTGATGTTGTGGTTGTTTCTTAGCCTCTATGTACTTAAGCATTTAAATTTAAACCTCAACAATGTGACATTGCAAAATAGAATGGCAAAGCTTCGTTCCATATTTAAAAATGCAAAAAAAAAAAGCGCCATTTTGGGCACTGTGTGCGTGCATGAACAGTGCGTACACATACTTTTTCCCGGCTTCGTGTAGGTACACGGACTAGTTGCACTGGGGTACATAATAATAAGTAGGCATATCGAGTCTACCTGAACAGCACAAAGCCGGCAGGAAACACGAATGAAGTGATCACAGTGATGTAAAAGCTGGATACAGGGAACCATTCACTACGCGTGACTGCGAGCTCTCCACCGCCAATCCTTTACAATGGCGTCGGCAGACAGCTGCGTACAGTTTGTCCTTATGTTTTGCAAATCCGCTATTGCAGCCCTCTTTCTTTGGCAGCTTTTAGAAAAATTGTCGATCGGTCCTTCTCAGAAATGAAGAAAAGAACACTGTAAAAGTAAACTACCCTCTAGTTTTGGCAGTTGTGAGCTTAGCAGTGACTGCTGAGTTAAGATCAATGGGAACGAAATGATACATTTTGCAAAATTCTTGCTATCATAAGTAATGTGTAGAGATGCAGCCACCAGGTTTCTAAATTTCTCTTTGTTCTTTGGGAGAATGAGTAAAACCTTGATAATTACAAGTCACGTAGTTTAAAAACTCGGGCAATCCATAACAAATTTTCATGATCTCGTAATTAGTAATGAAAATTTTCTGGCTAATTTGAACTGGAACTGCGCACTGCCTCGGCAAATTCAGAGATGTGGACTATGAAAACATGCTCATGCATGTTTTCATGTGGTCAGTGCATTAGAGGTAATGCCATAAACTACCTCAGTGTGGATTACAGTAATGTTAATATTTCAATATTTTTCAGGCTCCCAACTCGTAATTTTTACAGAACGGTCAACTCACTGTTGCTTCAAAAATACCCACAACTAAGAGACGT
This sequence comes from Amblyomma mixtum, assembly GCF_055824585.1. Lineage (NCBI taxonomy): Eukaryota > Metazoa > Arthropoda > Arachnida > Ixodida > Ixodidae > Amblyomma > Amblyomma mixtum. The sequence goes on along the minus strand of NC_143013.1, from coordinate 148,193,499 downwards.
TCTAGGAAGCGGAACTGTAAGTATATTGCTCTTCCACTGGCAACAGCCAGCTGTGAGCATTCTAGATAGTGTGATTCTGGGAACATCCTTTATAGTAACTTAAAATATACCGGAGCAGTCATTATTATTCAGTTGGCACTTTCAGTGGACTAGTGCATGAAACTGCAACATGTTTGCAGCTTGTCGCATTCATCTTCCATCGCAGTGAAGAGCCCCTCCCATTTTGCAGTGTTGGCAGCCAAATCTCTCATTTTTCTCCGTCCATTATCATGTGTGCTGTTATAGATAACTACAGCTGCACTTGCTTCTGATAAAGAATGCCAGTTTTGGCTAGCCGGTTCATTAAAGAAAGGCAAACCAGCACAAACAACACAGACAAGAAAAGAAAGATAAACACGCAGCAACTACTAATTACTAAAATTGGTTTTTTCTGCATGTGCAATAAATACTGAGCAGAAAAAACTAAGATTAAGGACACCACAAGGTCCGAGGGAGGGGGACAATTTCTGAGACGGAGGAGCCTAAGAGTTCAGAAAAAGCAGCTCCTTCTTCAAGAGTGATCGAAGGCGTGCTAACGCAGGTCTCTCCTCCTGTGCGGTTGATGAAAGTTCCACAGATTTTCTGGCTGTTTCCTCTTGATATCTTCTTAAGATGCATGTCTGCTAATGCGTCAGCCCGCAGTTTTTATAGCATTTGCAGTGTATACAATGATTGCTCCCTTTGCCACTGCTCAGCAAGGCTGCATGCTCTATCATTCGTATTGAATATCTGATTTGGCGCATTCTTTTGTGATAAGTGTCTGATTTTGAATGCAGTGAGTAATATTTTGTTGCTCATAAAACTTTCAGGACTCCTGGAAGGTAGCCCTGTGCCACAGATATAAAAATCAGCGAAGGGTTTTCCCCAGTGACGGTCGAATAGGCGAGAACCACACAAAGTTTGCAGCTCAAAGAAAAAGCAGCGAGTCAGCAGCCACAACAGAGCTTGTGTGGCACAAAGTTCAAAAGCTGGTGAGGAGCATTCTGCAGTAAAGCACTTTTTCATTTCGATTTTATTAAAGAGGATGATGTGCAGCTAGCTAATAAAGAGCATGTTATTTTGATTTGCTAATGCTTTCAAATATTTACACTTTTCTGTGATCAGAAGTGCTCAGAATGTTAGTGTTTATTTTTGGGTTCTGTAGTATTATGACTTGGTGTTGAAATATTTTGGATGCTGTGGGATATATAGATATCCCTCGCCGCCCCGCGCTGAGTCACGAGACGAGAGCGCACGCCGCAGGGAATGGGGACAGGAGGGCACCCGGCAACTCTCCTCACCCTCAGCTCGGACGTGACGTCACGCCTACGCTCTGGCGTCTTAGGAACGGGGTGAACGACCCCTCTTGGTTGCAACCGGTTGCTCAAGGGGGTGCAATGTCGTAGGGGTTTAAGGAGAGCTCACGCGGGAACAAAGGCTGTCTAGTCTCTCCTCTCGCCGTGGTGACTGCCCGATTGCCCCGCCGACCCCGTCTCCTGCCCGCGCCCTCCCGGATTATCCAACGCCAGTCGACGACGACTTGGTAAGCTGCTGAACCATCTATTATCGGATAGAACATTCTTCCGCAGTGTGCTTTGCCTTGCGCTAGGTAAATAAACGGTTCCCTAGCGTACTCTGTTCGTTGCCTACTTCGTCCGAACCCGCCGTGGCTGTGACTTTGCGCCACGGGTTGGGGACACGAGAACGCCCGCGCATAGCTGGCACGGAAGCGCGCCTTCCCGGCCGGCTGCTCGCGGGTGACCCCATATCTTGGCGCCCAACGTGGGGCGCCAGATGTGGGGTTTAAAATAGGGGAGATAAACACGTTCTCCCCGCTTAAGCGCGGCTGACTCAGTTCAAAACCGCGCGGACCCCACCCCGTGGTCGCGTACGCTACTGAGCGCACGCCGACCACGGCGGGCCTTGCTCTGCGGGAACAAAGGAACGACACACTGGCTGACACAAACAAGGCATTTATTGCTATAACAACAATAACGCCAGCTAGCAACAAAATACACTGAGGAATCTAGGATGTCCGACTCACCAGCACGGCTACGAGCGAACGTCCGCCCACGCTAGGGCAAAGGGAAGCTCCGAGGCCCGACGGGACGAGGTGGCGGGAGTAAGTTCCAACCACGAGAGGCCCGCGGCACAGAGCGGAGCTTTGCGCGTGAACGTCCAACACGCTTCCCGATGCCGAGCAGAAGAGACCTAGCCTTCCCCCGCGCGCGAGCGGCCAAACACGCCATCCGTGGCGCTGCTGTCGCTGCGACGCGAGCGCCCTCCCCTGTTAGCTAGAGTAACCAAACTAAAGGGAGTGCTTTTCGGGGGCAGCTAACAACAGTGGGGTGCAGTGCGGGAAAGTGAACACAGGGGACGAAGGCGTCCCCACAATGCATAGATTTGGTGTCGAAATATTTTGGTATCAGTATAGATAGACCAGGCTAACTTAAAGCAAAAACAGCAAAAAGGTAACAAAAATCAAGGCTACCCTTTCAATGGGGCCCTTGTGGCACTAATAAAGTTGTTTGGTGTTCAGCCACAGTTCTTTGTGAGTTGGCTGCCAGTCAGCAGGTGGGAACAAGGCCAAGTGTTAAGGCAACTATTTGGCTTTTTTCGTGACCCACGCAACTCTAGGTGGTCGTGAGTTTGTGAATATGTATCGCATAAAAGCACAGTACATGAGACTAGCTTTTAGACAATACTGCTTAAACATTACTGTATGTTTCCTTGTATAGCACACGTCTATTCATGCCACAGTCGGTTATATTGCTGTTGTTTCTTTCAGGCCGCTGCAATCTCTGCAATTGCCGGAGAGGACGAAACAAGCTTCGGTATGCACACAGAGTGGTTCATGTCCGAGTGCCGAAAAGCCTCCCCAGATGAACTGCAAATGCAGGAACGAATGTCGCTGATGTCCCGCCGTACGATTTCCGACCTGTCAACAACTACAGTTCAAGAGGCAAAGGAGAAGTACCCTTACTTATCGAACACTGAAAGAGTAAGTCAACTCTTGCTACTATGTTTGAGAGACAACATGTACATTATGTTAGGCTGCTTCTTAGGGGAGGAAGCATTTGTTGAAAAAGTAATATAGCTTCTGTGACTGGTCAAAAAAAAAAATTTTAATGCACACTAAACGTGACTGCTTGAATACAAACCCGGAAAAATTGATGAAAAAATTCTAAATCTCAAAGCTGAATTTTCTGCACAGTAGTACCTGACTGTACGCACTATAAAATTTTGTCTGAATGAGCTGTTCGGGAATCGGCCATCCACATCGTGGCAGTGTCTTTGTAGCAAGCAACTGCTGACGTCACTCGTGTGTTGACTACTCCTGATTCCAACGTTATCTCTGTTTAAAAAAAAAACTGGTCACAGTTCGGTAATCTGCAAACTGAGCTAGGCTTGCGGACGTATACATACAAAGCATTGTGTACCTGCTCTCAAGCCTTAACGCAAGAAGAGGCGCATAAGCATACCTTTTTCACCCACCGATGACAAGTCATAACCAGGCAATAATTTTGTGAGAACGAATTAATCGCTCATGGGCTGTTTCTAATAATGCAATATTTTGTTGCCACCACAGCACTTGAACGTTGCTGCAATGCCATGTGTAGTGTTCACGGGACAGGAGATTGAAGAGGCAGAATTTCTTCATATTAAGGTGCATCGTGAGGAGCTGTTCACGGTGAAAAACCCAGAGGAGGGATTGGAGGCTGTTTCATCGCCCTACTGGCTCTTCAATGCCCAGTATAGCCGGAAGCTCTCCAACACGCTTGTCGTGTCAGGGCGCCTTTTTCTTGGGCTGACACTGAGTACACCAAGAGCAGTGGCTACAAAGTTCCTGAACAAAGGCGCAAAAACTGTGAAACTAGGTATACGCGAGGTGATGTGCATCTTCTGGTAAAATATATTTTTCTGCGATGTGCAGTTGGACTGTGTTAAGTGTTTTATTAGTGTTCTTAATAAATTACTTATTGTAACATTAACAAAATTACTTATTGATAATTGCAGAGTTTTTTTTTTCCCCTTGTTCCTTACTATGTTCTATTACTGTTATGTTAGGTTTGTGCTATGTAATCTGCCGCGCCTCTTTTTTTGTGCTTTTGCCCCTCCTGCTTGGATCCATCTTAGGGTCTCCAGTATTCTGTAAATAAAATAAAATAAATATGCACACCAAAACTATCGCCTGCACTCTCATACGCATATACACAAGGCTCCCTGAGCGGCACATGCCTCAAATGAGGAAAATGTGGCCAGGTGCTGAATGATGTGTATTGCCACGCATCATTGTAGTGTTTGTTCGTTCACGCTCAAGGCTGCAGGAAAGGGCTGTTATCACTTTTGTTCGTGACGCGAGAAGCGACTGGACTAATCTCGATTCTTCACAGCCATGAACAGCTGCATCTACTTGTTTCTAGATTACTTTAGATGATCCCGACCTGTTATCTCAAAGTTTCCTTGCCGGCTTTAAATTGAACGATGCCGCGAGCGGCGGGCATTCGTAGTTCGATGATTGACGAGCACGCTTGTTGCTTACGCCGCCGCCGAGTGATTCAGTTCTTTTGCGGGCGCAAGTCAGCCCAAATAAAGAGCTTCGTTTGCAAGTATTTCTGGTGTCTTCCTGACCGCTGGACTGCCGTCACTAAAACGTGACATCTGGTGGAGGTGCTGGGTAGCCTTCCACGTACCGGAAACACCCCCTACAAGCCGTGACGCCAGCCCTCTGAGTCATCAACCGCAGTACCTGAGTCCAGTCCACCGCGCTAGCCGACGCCTGCAAGGGGACGCACCAGAGTTCGGGAATCTGCCGGACCCTACCCGGAAGCGGAAGCCAGCCGCAACGTCTACCATGAGCTTGCCCCAGACGACGACTCCAATCATTCTTCACCAGCCCCGGGTCCCACCAACCTTCGACCCTTCGCCTGGCGCCGACCCCGAAGAATGGCTGGAGCAGTTCGACCGTGTGGCTATCTTCACCAACTGGGACGATGCCACGAAACTTAGGTACGTCTTCTTCGCCTTGGAGGGACCAGCAAAAGTCTGGTTTGAGAATGAGGAAGCTAACCTCACGAACTGGGAAACCTTCAAGGAGCAGCTTCTAAAGACCTTCATGAACGTCGTGCGAAAGGAGAGAGCCCAGCAGCTGCTACAGTCTCGTATACAACACCCAAACGAGACCGTTGCTGTGTACACTGAGGAAATGAAGCGTCTCTTCCGGCGTGCCGACGCGAACATGAAGGAAGAAGAAAAAGTAAAGCTGCTCATGCGAGGAGTTAAAGAGCAGCTCTTTGCCGGCCTCGTCCGCAACCCACCGAAAACTGTCGCGGAATTTGTAGAAGAGGCATCCACGATGGAAAAAACTCTTGATGCCCGAGCCCGCCAGTATGACCGCCAGCAGCGCGTTTTCTCAGCAAGCTGCCTGGACACCGCTAACAATGATAACCTGCGGCAGGTTATACGTCAAGTTGTGCGAGAGGAGCTCCGACGATTGCTGCCAACGGGAACGCAGCCGCAACCTCCATCGCTCACTGACGTCATCCGGGACGAGGTTCAACAGGCCTTGGGTGTGACGCCGACACCCATGCAGCCTATGCAGCCCCCAGCCATGACTTACGCCGCAGCTGTGCGCCGTCCCGCACCTCGACGACGGGACCCAAGCCCCTATCACCCTCAGCCAGCTGCGTTGGACCGCCGCCCACTCGCCCCAACCCGCCCTTCCTACGAGCGACGCGCGCAGCCGAGGAAATGCGACGAGTGGAGAACTCCCGACCAGCGCCGCCCACTATGCTTCCATTGTGGCGAAGCCGGTCACGTCCTCCGGCACTGCCCATACAGAAGACTGGGCATCTGAGGGTTCTCTTACGACGCTCCACGACCCCGACCCGGCCAGCGACCAGCCGAAATCGAGGAGTTTTTGCGTCGGGAAGAATACTCATCGCCGAGCCGCCTATCACGTTCCCCGTCGCCATCGTCTCCGCGCTTTGTATCTCCTAGCCGAGGTTACGCCATGCGTGGACGCTCCCCCAGCCCCCGAAGGTTAAACTAAATAAAGCAGCCTCTGGAGGTGAGGTTGCTTCTGAGCGCAAGAACTAAGACCGTCCATCGACGAACACACAAGACTATGCCTCAACTACGACGACGACACCTACGACGACGACTCCTACGACGACGACTCCTATGACGACGACCCCTACGACGATGACGACAACTACGACGACGACGACAACTACGACGCCGACGACAACCACGAAGACGACGACACAGCCAGACTTGAAGCTTTTACCGCTGCCCTTAAACCTTATTACGAACGCTAAAGGACTCGAAGTTCGCATTCTCCGCGTTTATTTTCATTTTAAAGCATCGAGACGATGCTTCTTTGCGAGGGGGGTAATGCCCACGTATCATTGTAGTGTTTGTTCGTTCACGCTCAAGGCTGCAGGAAAGGGTTGTTATCACTTTTGTTCGTGACGCGAGAAGCGACCGGACTAATCTCGATTCTTCACACCCATGAACAGCTGCATCTACTTGTTTCTAGATTACTTTAGATGATCCCGACCTGTTATCTCAAAGTTTCCTTGCCGGCTTTAAATTGAACGATGCCGCGAGCGGCGGGCATTCGTAGTTCGATGATTGACGAGCACGCTTGTTGCTTACGCCGCCGCCGAGTGATTCAGTTCTTTTGCGGGCGCAAGTCAGCCCAAATAAAGAGCTTCGTTTGCAAGTATTTCTGGTGTCTTCCTGACCGCTGGACTGCCGTCACTAAAACGTGACAGTATTATCTGCCCTTGTTGTGAAGGAAGTGTAATGTTACTACTGAAGTGGTCAGTGCTGTTTTCCGTAATGAATTTTCACTTTGCAGGCATGTCTGGATGGTGACCAAGCATATCTGGCACATGCATGTGTGCACAAAGGTAAGGTGGCTAGAATTTTGAGGTGTGAAGACCGCAGCGCCGCCACCATTGACTAGTGAGGTAGGGGGAGGGGGTTGGGGGGGAATAGGGCCCTTCCGCAGGGGGCGCCATCAGCCTGGCCAGTCCAGTCTCGTAGGCCACGGCGCCACGCAAGGAACAGTAAAACCTCGTTAATTTGACCCTGGTTAATTCGGAAAATCGGATAATTCGGACAACACATCCGGTCCCGTCAACCACACATGCTATTCTATGGCGTAAAATTCCCGTTAATTTGGGCAAATTTGGCCACCCTTTGGTTAATTCGGACAGGCGGTGGAGCTTGCATGTGTACAGGGAGGCCATGAGCGCAGCGGAGGTGAGATGATGATGATAGCGGGAGCGGCACTGGTGTTGAACCGAAATGTAAAGGCGCCATCCGCACCGCTGTAAACGTCAGCCAAGAAAGTAGAGGATGGGTTTTCATGTTTCTCTTTTGTTGCCCGGCTGCGCCGGTGCGTCTCGACATTTTTTTTTTTCCTTTGTGTATGCGCCATGGAGCGAGGTGTGCACGTGGTGGAGGTGGTGTGTGGACAGTGTTCTTCACCGCTACAATCTCAATAACGCTGTTTTTCGGCTTCTGCGATGGCTACCGAGGCCCCAGCGAAGCGGCCGAAGTATGTGGCGAAGGACTTGGCAGAGAAAGTTGAAATATTGAAGGCTGTCAAGGAGGGAATTCCGCGACAAGCCATCGTGGCAAGATTTAACGTGAAGAGGAGCACGCTGAGCTCGTACGTCAAGAATGAAGTACAAATTTTGCAAGCTTACGACGGGCAACAGTTCTCAGACAAGCGGAAGAGACTCCAAACGGCAGCTTACCCGAAGCTGCAAGAAGCACTGTTTCGATGGATCGCAAACACGCAAAACTCGCAGCTGCCGTTGAGCGGACCTCTCATCTCTGCACAAGCAGAAAAATACGCCCTAATGATGGACTTTGGAGGTCTCACTGAATCAGAAGGTTGGTTTGACTGCTTCAAGAGGAGGCATAATTTGGTCTTCTGCAGTGTCTGCGGCAAGAAAGGTGCTGTGGATGCAAGCGTGGAGAACGATTGGAGGACTGAGCTTCTGAGGCACCTCGCTGCTTATGAGCCCTGCAACATATTTAATGCCGATGAGACGGCACTGTTCTACGAGGCCCTGCCAGATAAGACACTCGCTTTTAAAGGAGACCCTTGCGTCAGCGGCAAGCGAAGTAAGGACAGGGTGACAGTATTGCTTGCTGCTGCTTATCTGAAAATCGCAGAAACTGCGGTGCTTCAAGAATATAAAACAGCTACCAGTGCACTACTGATCCAACAAAAAGGCTTGGATGACATCGAACATATTTCAAGCCTGGCAACAACTGCAGTGCACACAACAACGTGTCGGCTGGAGAATACCGAGCTGCTCTTTCTGCCTCCTAACACCACAGCTTCCCTCCAACCCTTGGATCAGGGAATAATTCAGTACGTAAAATCCCGGTACCGCAAGCAGGTGCTTGAACGATGTGTGGCCGCCCGCAATGCTGTTGCATAATTTTAGTTTTTTTTTTTTGGGGGGGGGGGGGGGGGGGCTTTTATGAATAAAGTTATTCACCACCACCATGGGCACATGAGCGGCGAGGGCTCTGTGTATACAGGCATTGGGAGAACGCCGGTCTGCGTCTGCTGGTGCTTGGCTGGTGATCCGTGGCCGCGGAACGCAACATCCGACTGTGTCACGCTTACTGTGTCAACCAACTGTGTCATGTTTAGCAAATAGATCATGTTCTGTCTATGTGAGTGCTTGAAGGTAATATTACGCCAATGAACATTTACCGCGTCAGCATGAAATTTCCCCAGGAGTGCGCCGATGAGGACAACTGCACTCATACTGTTGTTTACATCGTTCCGTACGAACAGTTAGTACTCATTTTCATGACATAAAACACAATCAGCGCTTTAGTTTGATTAATCAACCTGTTTTCTTTTTTACCAGCTGTAGCCGTGCTTGTTTACGCAGTGCGATAATGTGTGGGAAGCGATGGTGCGATCGCACGCCTGAGAAGCACTTAACAACCGCGGGCTGTTGGCATCGCGCAGGACCGGCGCTTCTCGTTTTTTGTCCCGGCTTCCTCCGACGTGACCAGTACTTTATTTTAAACTACTTTATCCAGAAGTATGTTTGGCGACCGTTCATTTTAACTGAAACGGCCTAACTTGTTATCCACAAGCTAGCGACGGCGACGACTGCTGCTTCGGCAGTCTGGGTCACACCGGCGTTTCACGTTCATCATATGCATGCCCTGCGATGTAAGCAATAATTAATTTCTGGTCACTGTTGCCAAAACTACACTCGGTGACCATTTTCATTCGCTAAAGCTAGTGATTCGCTCATCACAACCACCACAATCACAGATCGTATCCTACGGACTCGCTAGGCCTAGTCGTTGTGGAACAGAAGGGAGTCGTCGTTGACTGAAATGAATTTGGCAAGCGCTTATCGCTGGTGACTGTTCAGGTGTGCACATGTGAAATATGGCCGTTCGTTTCGCTCATTTAGAAGCTCGAACATATTTGCACCTCCGCCTCATCACCGTGCTTTCGCTCAGCCGCCGACAAGGCTGACCGTCCGCTGATCGGATTCGTCGGTGTCGTTGGCCTGAAAAACGTGTCCCACTGCAATCATATTATAGTAAACTAGATATTTCACTATAATCACATGCTGCTGTTGACCGTGATAGTGTCGTTGTACACTGAAAACGAGCTGAGGCTTTCGAATGCGCTTGGAAGGTTTCGTGTAGCACCGCGCGCGTCCGTCGAGTCCGAATGTCATTCCAGTTCTCGAATGTCATTCGAACGTTCCCGTGTAGCACAGGTATAAGAAACAGCGATGGCGATGAGATGGCAGAGGAAGGCTTTCCGGTGATCAGGCGCAGTCGGAGAGACGGACGAAAAGACGCGAGCGCGGCGCCGCGGGGCTCCGTTTTCCCAGAGTGCTTTGCGCGGCCGCTTGGTGGCGCGGCGGAATTTGTGAAAAGGTCCATTCTGTGCAAAGAAAGCACACTGCAAACAAGGGTGGAAGCAGATGTGCTGAGAGCAACTGATTCCATGAGTGTTTGCACTGGAGTAATGCGATGCGAAAATTATGAAGAAAGGTATTTTACAAAGAACCTTAAATCCCACGTAGAGACCCACAAGCAAATGTACTTCCACAGCAATTGCCTGGGTCAGGCCGCTGAAAGGTATTTATGCTGTCCATCTTGCCTAACTTGACAACTCATTTTACGTTGCGTTCATTGATTTTTCGGCACTGTGGGAACCCGATTCAATACACCTTTCTTGCAGGTACGCAGTGTGTGTCTTGCTGCTAAGTGAAACGAGCACTGCAGATCGGAGCAGCGAGGGTCAAAAGAACTGACAAAAAGAGCTGCCGATCTCTTGTGCTTAAACTGCCAGCTGCAGTGAGAAGAAACAAAAGGCATTTTGTTCACCTAGGAGATGTGAAAAAAGAGCTTGCAAAAATTTGAGAGAAAAATTCTGCCATACAAGCAGCAGCATTAGAAGCACAGATCGCAAAACTGCCCCCCAGACAGCAGGAAGTTGTTTGACAGTGGTTTGCAGCTTCAAAAGTGAAAAGTGAAAATGTGGGGTTACAGTACACTAAAATGTGGGTCCTGGATTGCATAATAATGAAGATGAAAAGTCCTCGTCTATATGAGATGAGCATCTTCACCATAACAGCATTCTTTTCGTTCCCTGCAAATCAACCCTCAAGCACTATGTACCTGCATATCGCACTGTGTTTGGCTTCAGCAACAAAGTTCTGAGGCAACTAAAAGCGAAGTCAGCTGAGCTGGATGCCTGGGAAAAACATGGTGGATTAGTTATAGACGAGCTAAAGCTGTCGGAACATTTTGCAGCAAAAAACGTCTGGGGTTATTGAGGGTTTTGTAGACCTAGGCCCTTTCACAGCAACCAAAGACAAAGGTGTCCCATGTGACCATGGAATGGTTATTCTATTTGTTCCCTTTCAGGAAAAACGGAGCCAGGTAATCGGCTATTTTGCCACACATGGTAACATGAAGAGGGACACTTTTACCAAAGTCTTTATTGAGGCAACCATATCAGCTGAAAAGAGCGGCCTTTTTTGTCGATTTCATTACATGCGACAGTGCAAGCTGGAATAGAAGGATGTGGAGGATACTCGAAATGCAAGCAACAGCTGGGGGTCTACCACCTGTAGAATTCAGCACCCCAGCGATGCACCCCGAAACCTTTTTTTTTATATATCTGACTTCCCTCATCTCATCAAATGTCTATGTAACTCATTGTTGAAAACTACATTCAATACTCCAGCTGGCCATGCTAGTTTCTTGTTCATTTTTATATATCTTATTCAGGATTTTGTTGAGCTATTACTCACCCTTGAAGCTTAACAGGGTCCTCTCTAATTTCGTTTTAGGTGGATATGCACCACGTGAAAGGAAGCCTACAAAATGGATTCCCGCAATGTTACCCCCTCAACGTTATGCCTGGGATAACAAGATGTCATATCGAGCCAAACACATTTGAAAAGATGAGGGTCAGTTATGCATTCCAGCTTTTTGGCACTAAAGTGCTCCAAGCTTTTCATTTGTATAAGGACAAGTTAGAAGCCACTCTTGGAAGAATGGATGCAACTCAGCAATTCTTCAGGTGAAATGCCAATCTTCTCTTCTGCTACTGAATTTTAAAAGTAATGAAACCTTTGGATTATGATTTTGTTAGCTGGGAATGATGTTTCAGTCCAACTTTTCATGCAGTGCAAGCAACATCTAAGAGCTTTTTTGTGTATTTGCATATCAGCAAAATCCACCAGCTGATATCTATGATGACTTCACGGTTCCCTGCAAAAGCTCTCCGGCCAGATTCGCAAGCAACAGCTGTGCTACAGGATTTTTTTTATCCTATCTTAAAGCATGGGAGGAGCATGTAAAAGGGGCAGGTGGCTTTCTGAGCAAGCCCACAGCAACCGGTCAGCGTGTAACCATCTCAAGCACATTAGGTTTGCTAGGTTATCTGACAAGAAAAGTAGGGTTTAACTACCCATGACTTCCAAAACAAGTCAGGACCCTCTTGAAAAAATTTTTGGGATCACCTGGTAGGTGATCCCAGGTGATCTGGCAGTAACGACCACCCGACATCAAGTCAATTTCTAGTTATCATTAACTGCTTGTCATTTTATGGGCTAGTAAAATGTGCCAGTCAAGGTAACTGTGAGCAGGACGAACTGGGCTGCCCTCCTGGAAGTGGGCAACCTGCAAGATACTGTGCAGAACTCAACAGACTTGCATCTGCCAATGAGTGCTACTAAGAGCAAACACACAGCTCCATTCTCCCAAGACCACATCCAGCACGTCGCCAGCACATTGCTGGCTATGTTGCAAGAAAATGCATTTTGAAAACTTTTTGCCGAGACTCTTTGACCCTCCTCACTATGCCTGCTCAAACTTTCCAGCTTGCGAGGCTGACAAAGTTTAGTGACAATGGAGGGCTCCTCTATCCAACTGGTCGCTTACTTGGTTTTACAAAGAAGCTTGAGGACTTGTTCTCAGGCTGCCTCTCACATCAACAGCGGCACTCTGACAGCATTTCAGATGTGCCGACAATTGCCAGAGCCAGACTTGGCCACGAGGTTGGTTGTTCCAGCCCCGCTTCCACTCTTTCTCTGAACATAATCAAATTGGAGCATAATCAATAATAAAAAAAATTGGAGCATGCTACACGGGATGTAAGACTAATTGCATATAAAGCTTTTGTGAGGCCAGTCCTTGAGTATGCGTCAGTAGTATGGAGTCCTAAACAGAATTATTTAAAGAAACAATTAGAAAGAGTTCAGAGGTACGCAGTACGCTTTATTTGCTGCCGATATCGAAGGACAGACTCAGTTGCGGACATGCTCTCTTCCTGTAGCCTGGATTTATTAGAAACACGACGACAAAAAAATCGGCTGAAGCTATTGTTCCAGATCCTCCAAGGACAGATAAATATTCAGAAGGAAACGTACATACAAGCACCAGGCAAACGCAGTTCTAGAACAAATCATGGTCGGATAATTCAGCCTTACAACGCCCATAGTGAAACTTTCAAACATTCCTTCTTCCCTCATGCAGTTGAAATGTGGAATGATTTGCCAATGAGTGTTGTAGAACAGACTGATCTGCATGAATTCGAACGATCTCTGGATAACCACCTGCTTGAAAGTGCCATTTGATGCTTGACTGAATGATGTACCCTTTCATGCTGATGTATTCAATGCTTGTGAATAGTGCTGTTTTTCTATGAAATTCTTATACCCTCTCTGTAAGGACCCTCACACGAGGGTTGACAGTATTGTTAAATAAATAAATAAATAAATAAAATAAAATAAATTCCATGTTACTACACAACTTTACTTCTATGTTAAAGGTATATATATTGACAAATCAGGGAAGCACCAGCACTTGAAGCTAAGCCGCTACTCTTGAGATGTGCATGTGCAAATGCTCAAGACTTTTAGCGTCTAAGTTGTGGCAAAACATTTGTAAGATGTAGATTATTATTAGTAGTCTATCGTTTCATTAATTTCCAGTGTATACTGCCGTGCCTTTGTTGAACACGGTTGTATTCCCCACAACATGCATATGGATGTGGCGCAACCACGGGCACAATACTCAACAGGCACTGAAACTCCCTTGGACGTCGTGTAGACGTTCAGGACATCCATGGGACGCCCAAGAGGATTCCATTGCCCATTGGGCATACATGCAGCTGGCTCCCTGCCAGAAAAAAAAAAAGAGAGAGCTCAAATACCTGAGCAATATTGCTAAGACAAATATTTGTGACTGCTTTTTACACAACTGTTATTATTTAATTAACAACTGTCATGATTTGACTAATTGTTCTGATGACGTAGTTCAGCCGATGACCATCATACATGCTTTTTTTTTTCAGCCGTTGCCTAACAAAGATCAGGATTTACGTCTGACCATAGCCTCCTATATTTTTTCATGCCCGCGCAATGGTGCCGCGGAGACCGTCCGTTGCCCTCTCCTTTCCTCCTCGATTTACGCCTCGGCTCTCCGCAAGAGGCGCTCGCACCCCATACCGGCTCTCGCATACCAGACACGGCTACGCGTCGAGGCCCATCGAAGCACCCAAACCGATCCGTCAAGCAAGAGTTGTGCGATTTCCGTCGTGTTGATTGCAGGTAAGCATTTGCGTTTTGCGACAGCAGCATGTTTATATTTTTTTCTTGAAATATAAGGGATCCATGACCGAACTTGTGAGCAGTGTACACAAATGAAGCGACCGTTTGTTTACTAGATTTTCCGCGACCACGTGTTAGTTGTTGGCGTCGTTGCAACGTATATTGCTTTGCTACTATGAAATCGGTGATTTGCGATGCATAGTTCTTATCGTTTGTTTATGTTACTTTCTTTTTATACCCAACCAGTTGTCTATCTGCGGTGTGGAATCGGTTGTGGTGTCCTGCGCCCGACAAGATGCCGTACTGCTGTGTGCCACGCTGCAAGTCATCCAGTAAACAACGGACGCCGGGCATATCGTTCCACGAAATACCAAGTGATCCGGAACTGTGCGCAAAATGGCTGAAAGTCATTTCTCGTGAAAACTGGGTACCGAATACGACGTCGTGCTATTCGACTGTATGCAGCCGACACTTCAGTTCCTCTGACTTCAAGGAAGGTTGCAAAATCCGGAAACTTAAGAAAGACGCTATCCCCAGCATTTTCGAAGAATATCCGGTGTACTTGCAGCCTCCTAAAAAAAGAGAGAGAAGCGACGCGTCGGTGAAAAAGCGCGAGGCTGCTGCGCTAGCCAACCCACCACCGCCGAAGCGACGAGCAGTCGTCGATGACAACCAAATGGAGTCGTGTCCACATCCCCTCGACGAATTGCCGGTTGTCGCCTTTGAAGATTTCTCACCTGTGGACTGCACCGCTACCGAACCGTTGCCAGCCGTGAAAAACGGCGCTAGCGAGCGCTGCATCACCGCGACTGTGCGGATGGACAGAGCAGTGCAGGTTTCCTCACAATTCTCGGTTTCGACAGTGGAGAAACGAAAGTGGAGACGCAAAGAACGCGACTTAAAAGCGCATATTGAGCGGCTCAAGAATACCGTCGACAATTACAAACAGGAACTACAAAAGCTCAAGGAAGAGTGCTTTGTTCACGCATTCCTCGAAGTTGTCGAGAAATCGAAGGAGAAAGACCTGGCTGCGTCAGTATTAGTAGAACAAATCAAGAATTTCGGCAAAACGAAACCAGCGTGGTCTGATCTGACAGTGCGCCATGCTGTGGTTTTACGTAACCTCTCGACTCGCGCATACGAGCATATAAGGAGTACAGGCTTTCTCCAGCTTCCCAGTCGAAGTACTCTGGAGCGTTTTATGGGCTCATCACGTGGAGAAGTCGGCGTGACGGAACTCGTGAAGCAAAGGCTCTCAACCGAGCTCGCCTCTCATCCCTCATCGCAAGCCAGAGCGTGCTCGTTAATTGTAGATGAAATGCGCGTAAAACAGAGGTTACTTTACCATAAACAAAGGGACGCCTTCATCGGCGAAGTAGACTATGGTGGGAGCTTTCCCAAGGAAACAACAAATGAGCCTGTGCTGGCCAACTCACTTCTCTGCTTCGTCCTCAACGGCCTTTCAGTTTCGTTCAAAATACCCGTGGCCTACTTTTTCACGAGAAATTGCACTGGCCGCGAGCTGCACACGCTCATGCGACACGTCCTGAAGGAAGTTGAAGACGTAGGATTTTTCGTCGTGCGCATTGTCACCGACAACCACAAGATCAATGTCTTAGCGTTCCAACTTCTATGCAACGGAAGCCTCACGCATTGCATTGAACACCCAGGAACACCGAATCGAAAGCTTTTCTTAGCATTCGATCAGTGCCACCTGGTTAAAAACGTGCGATCGCAGTTTTTGTCGCGTGACATTGGAAAAGGCGGCGAAATAACGGCGAGCCACTTGAAGAGCCTCTACGAAATGCAGCAAGGCAGCCTTGTAAAGCCAGTTCGATTTTTAACGAGAAAGCACGTGTTCCCCACAAATATCGAAAAAATGAACGTGAAAAGGGCTATTCAAGTTTTGTCTCCTGCGGTGACAGCTGCACTGAAGCTCCTGCAAGAGCAAGCGGGCCACACATGCGACGCAAGTTTCGCGGGTGTCGGACCGACGGTTGAGTTCATGGACACCGTGCACCGCTGGTTCATGCTCATGGACGTGAGCAATTGTACCCAGCACATACACCAGAACAATCCCGACTGCAAGCAGTTCGAATCTTCGAGCGATGAACGGCTAATATGGCTTGAAACAAGCTTCCTCGACTACCTGGCCAATCTCAAAAGCCAGTGCCTGGCGAAGAACTTTTTAACCAAGGAGACTTACGAAGGCCTGGTGATGACAACTCGTTCAAATGTTGAGTGCATTCGATATCTTCTTGAAGAGATGTGCTTTCACTTTGTTTTAACGAGGAAAATGTCGTCTGACCCAATCGAGTCGTTTTTTGGCTGGCTGAGGAAGTCAGCAGGCTCAAACGACCAAACGGATGCCCGAGCTGTTCTCTCAGGTATTGAGAAAACTCTGAAGACTGGCATCGCGTCGGCGTCTAGTACGAGCAATGTAATGGCAGCAGAAGGCAGCGATTGCTTGTCAACGCTACCGCAACAGAAGAACACAAGGGAAGGAACCAGCGAGGAATTCCCTGCAGATGCATGTAGAGAGCTCACAGAGCGACTCAAGCGAGGACAGCCTCTGCTTCCTACTCCAGATGTCGCAGCATTGGCTATGGTCGGCGGCTACTTGGCAAGAGCTGTACAAGAAAAGATAGACTGTGAGGAGTGCGTCAGCCTGTTAACAAAGCCAAAGGCCTCGGCGCCTTCAGACTCGCTGATAAAGCACCAAGACCGCGGTGGACTCATCTACCCATCTGAACAACTTTTAGCGGTTCTCTACGCATTAGAGAAATTTATCTGCGTTCTTCTCGCAGAAAGGCGGCACATGAATCACCCTTTGAAGGAGGCTGTGAATAATGCCGCTGCAATACTCCGCGAGCGCAAAACGTTGATGTGCTCGACGCCAGGACACCAGGAGAACCTGCTGCAACTGTTGCTGACAAAGTTCTTTCGGCCAATATTCACAAATTTCGCAATGAAGGCGACAGACAAACACGACATGGCTAAAGTGTTTGAAATAAAACCGCTCTCACGAAAGACCCTCAAACTGTGAGCTATGATATCTCACAGTCAGGCGCTTTTTGGTGAACGGCTGGCTCTCCACAACATGTTTTGTGTTGCTTACTTCCGATGCACATGGTGTACAAACACCAGTTCAACGTGCGATTTTATTTCATAGTTGCATGTCAAATACGAACGCCAAACGTGTCTGCACGAGTGCGCGCGCGAGCAGCGCCGTCGAGTCGTCTGCATGGGACAGGGTATGGGTTGGCAGCGCCACCTGGTGGCGGGCGCATGAACTAGGCGGTACGGACGGCGCGCTTTGTTCCTCCCCTCAGTGAGCGGGCATGAAAAAATATAGGAGGCTATGGTCTGACGCAGCTACCATGCGACGGGGAGCGCAGGATTGGCTGCATCAACCCATTGCCGTAATCGCCGACGCTGCAGGGACATCGGCGTTTGCGTCGGACCAGGTTTCACTGCATGAAAGTAAGGCACGCTTGAGCGCCGCATTGTTTTTCAGTGCTGAGAGCCATACAAAATGAAGTGTCGGAGGAAGCCTTATGAAAGGTTGTCTCACTGGCAGAGAAGCCGCCGCACTAACGAAGAAGTGGTAGGCCTAATTTCCGTTGATCATTGCGCGAAGCTGCAAGTTGGTAAAGCTTCTCAAACAGGTAATGAAGAGAATGAAGGCGCGTGTGCGAGCAAATTCGAAGTTTGTGAACCAACAAGGAGTGGTTTGGGACATTTGAGCGTCGAGACAGACAGTGAAAGCTCTGAAAGTGAGCCCGGCACTAGCTCGTCCGAAGAAACTGTTAAGGGATATTCCAATTGCGAACAGGTGTCTGTGATTGCTGGCAGAAGTCTGCCAGCAATCACCACTTGAGGAGCACGTCAGCAGTCGCACAGATATGGATTCCTGAGAAAGTGATACGAAACGTTTTTTGCAAGAGTGGGCCAGCGAACATAAAATCAAGCACAGTGGTCTTTCACCATTGTCGAAAAAACTTCAACAGCATTCTTGTTTTTTAAACTTACCAAGCGATGCCAGAACTTTGTTGTCAACACCTAGAGCTTCCAGTCTCCTGTGTGTTTCACCAGGTTTATACTTCCACTTTGGGATTGCAGAAAGCTTGAAATGCCTGCTTTCTCACGTGGTTGATGCGTCTAAGATACCAGCTCAGATTGGCATGATGTTTTATGTTGATGCCCTTCCACTCACCAAGCACACACAGCCAGTTCAGGCCAATTTTAGCGAGGATTCCAGACATAGAAGGCAGTGGAGTATTTCTGATTGGTTGTTACGATGGTCATTCTAAACCCAGCTTGGTCGATGACTGTCCCCTTGTCTCTGTGAGCTCCAGCAACTTCATTAGAATGAGATCTCCTTCGCTGGGCAGCACATCTCACTCTGTGTCAGGGCATTTGTTTGTGATGCTCCAGCAAAGTCCTTCCTTTTAGGAATTAAGTCCCATTCAGACTACTTTGGATGCGGGGAAAATGTGTGCAGGAAGGTGAGTTTCTAGATGGCACTGTGGTTTTCTTAGACACAAATGCACCCCTGCGAACAGATGAATCCTTTGCCCAAAAAACTCGGGAGGATCATCATGTAAGGGACACTCCTCTCGCATCCCTGCCTTCAGGGCTCGTTTCTCAATTTCCTTTGGATTATATGCATTTGGTGTGCATCGGTGTCACTAAAAAGCTGCTCCTGCTTTGGATCAAGGGCAGCAATTCCTACCGTTTGCCTTCCACAGGTGTAAAATTAATCTCAAAGCGGCTGACTGACCTCAGGCAGTTCGGCTGTAGAGAGTTCACTTTCCACACCCTCTGAGTGACTTAGGCTTAAAGCTACTGAACTTCGTTTGTTCCTTTTGTACCTGGGTCCAGTGGTGTTGAAGGGTGTGCTGGATAGAAAGAGGTATGAACACTTGCTTGTTTTCCACGTTGCCATTATAATCCTCGCTAGTCCAAACGTGTGTGTCTTGTACAATAAGTATGCCAGAGAGCGTCTTTGCTTTTTTGTTCTTTCAAGGATCTGTACGGTGAAGGGAAGGTGTCTTATACTGTTCATGACTTAGTACATTTGGCAGATGATGTGATCCCCCACGGTAAGCTTGACAGCTTCAGTGCTTTCCCTTCTGAAAGTTACATGTATCAACTCAAGTGTCTTGTCCAAAGCTCCACGAAACCCCTTGAGCAGTTGTACAATCGCATGTGCGAGCTGAAGGTTAGCGACAAGCTTTATGCTTTCCAACACTGCTCAGAGAAGTCAGTGACGCATCAGAAAATGCATACGGTGGACAGCTGCCAAACTCTTGCAAAGGTCCACAATTCCAGGCTGCTGTTTTTTCCAAAGTTTGTGTTAGAGTCGAAAATAGGAGATAATTGCTGTTTCCTCTCCAATGCAACAGTCATTCTTTTTTCAGATTTTTGTTCCAACAGTGAATGTTCCAATGTAGTTGTTGGGAGGCAGCTCATGGAATTTCGAGTTTCCATTACACCATGTAAATCAAGTGATCTGCACATCTTCATTGCTTCTACTTGTCTTCTTGCAATGTGTGGGGTTTTAAATAGAGGAGATAAATAAATCCGTTCCCCCCATTTAACCGCGGCTGACCAGTTCAAAACCGCGCGGACCCCACCCCGTGATCGCGTACGCTAGCGAGTGCACGCCGACCACGGCGGGCCGTGCTCTGCGGGAACAAAGGAACGACACACTGGTTGACACAAACAAGGCATTTATTGCTATAACAACAATAACGCCAGCTAGCAACAAAATACACTAAGGAATCGAGGATGTCCGACTCACCAGTACGGTTACGAGCGAACGTTCGCCCGCGGTAGGGCAAGAGGGAAGCTCCGAGGCCAGACGGGACGAGCTGAGGGGAACATGTTTCCACACGAGGTAGCCCGTGGTGAAGAGCGGAGCTTTGCGCGTGAATATCCACACGCTTCCCGGTCCCGAGGAGAAGAGAGACCGTCGCTCCCCGCGAGCGCGCAGCAAAACGCCATCCGTGGCGCTGGTGTCGCTGCGACGCGAGCGCCCTCCCCTGTTAGTTAAAGTAACCAAGAGTGCGTTTCGGGGTAGCTTACTACAGAGAACTAGTGCGTTGTGGGAAAGCGAACGCAGGGGACGAAGGCGTCCCCAGAAATGTTTGGCCATCATCCAGCGTTCAGCATCCAGCGTTCAGCATCCAGCGTTCAGCATCCAGCGTTCAGCATCCAGCGTTCAGCATCCAGCGTTCAGCGTTCGCTCCAAATGCTTGCTTTTACTGTATATAGGGTCACAGCATGAATATTTGTTATCCCTTTGCTTCACATAGATAAGTTCTTTGCAATAATTTCAAACAATGTTGCTGCAAGAAACTTGATGCGCTCACTGCACTTCGGTCGCTGACCTCCTCATCCATTTTCGGGCTAATTCTGTTCTCCTCAACTTTAGTTTTTCTGCCTCGGCACATCCTTTAAGCTGCTTCAATGTGCATGGAAAAACCTTAAGGACCCCTAGTGACAGTCCTTACTCTAGCATGGCAGTGGCATTCAACACAAATGCAACATTTTCAGTGTTGACAAGGCAGCATTGATTATCTGCATTACCACAGGTGTAATCACAATTACTTTTTCATTCTTTACTGAGAGATTGTTTTGCAGTCATTAGTCATGTCCTTTTTTAGTATAAACAATCTTGGGTAGACTCTGCCTCAAACCGCATTTCATTGTCTTCGTTCCTCCATCACTGAAACTCTAAATATGTATATTTGGCTCACTTATTTATATATTTCTTGTTGGTTTTGTTTGGTGTGTGCGTTTAATGGATTGTCACAAGCTTTGATTTTTCAGATGTTTGCTGTTGTAAGATTCTTGAACGACTCATCAGTAGAAGTTGTGCCATTAAATTGGATAAATGGCCAGGACTGTTTATGGCCACTAAGCTATAGAGTGTCACGGACGCTGAAAGTTGTCAAGCAGCGAGAGGATACAGACACAACGTACAAGGCATTTGAAGTTGTCGTCCTCAGCATAGAAGGTAAAGTGGCAGATATATGCTGTTTTTAATCCCTGTTTTCTGCTAATGGCAAATCTGGTATTGCTGCTCATCCAGTAGAGAAGTTATCAGTTGCGAAAGCGAAAAATTAGAGATGCCAGGAATAATGCAGCTGCTCAAGAGCTGGTGCTCAGAAATTTAATCGTATTGTAAAATAATTTACACTGGGTTCCTCTGGCTAGTTCTAGCATGGAATTAGCATGACATACATTGTACAAACTGATGTGTAAATGATGAATAATTTCTTACAACTACAGCAATCAGTGACAGCCTAAAAATGTTCAGCTCTAAATTTTTGCATCATTTAGTTTTACTTATCAAGACAGCATCCAGCACGTAAATAGTGCAACTGTACATACTTTAATAGAGAAGGCATAGCTTTAAAGGCACCTTGTATGCACTTTAAAGCTTAATAAAATCAGCAATTTGTTTCTGCTTTATAGTAAATTGGTGCCCTTTCAACAAAACATGTATTTGTTGCCAGCTAAATGCATACTTTCCAGCAATGCTGGTCTCGCATGGCTTCGGGAACTCTGCTCTTGCCTATTATGCAATTCACTGTAGCTCATATTAAGTGTGGCAAAGGGCTTGAACTCATTTTCAAGTTTTAATGGTCCACTTCTGCAAAAATTTTCGCAGTATAGAAAATACCAGGGTATTATCGCGTGCATATGTCAAAGGCGAGGCCATTGTTTTCTTTTCCTGTGCCTCCTCCACAAAGCGTACACCTCAGGAGGTCCCGATACAGCCTTTGTGCTCTAGGACCGCCTTCTGTACATACATTGATTTACAGTTTATATCCCCAAATTATATTTCAGAATTTGGAGCAGAGAGGTGGAAAAACTATTCCAGTGTATCATGTTAATTAAGTAAAGGTTTTTTTGTTTGTGTACATCTCTGTGCTAGTCAAAGCTGCAAAATGCAGGTAAAGATTTTATGAATGGTTTATTACAGACCTGCTACATTTCCTTGACTGTAATTGGCAGCTGAAATGGAGTAATATTAACCTGACTTTGTTCTAGACATATGAGAGAGCCAGGCAAAAGCTGGCAAAAGCACAGGACACAGATGACCTGGCAACATCATCCGATCAAGGTATCAATCTCTATATAGGTTGTTCAGTGTAGTTAGCATATGTGCATAGCATGTCAGCTGCACCAACACGCTGTCTACAGACTTCAGTCTTGTTTGAGCTTTGTAGAGAGGAACTCAACATGTTTGCTCTGTGAAGGAAAAATGCCAAACAAGTCAATGTGTCAGTTTAACAGTTGAGGGTGGTGTCATTTCTGGTAGAAGTTGCCTTTCTGTGCAAGATTGCCTCGAGTAAAGAGCTGATGGTTGGAGCCTGTCAAGGCAGTATACTCCATTCCTTAACTGTGCTCATGAAATTTATTTCATCACTAGTTGGGTATTATTTCTAACTTACTGTTGATAAAGGTGAGGCCAGCAGTGTGCTTCAGACATCAAAAAAAAAAAGAGAGAGAGAAAACATGGAAGGAAGTGCCATTAACAGTGCTCTGGGCCCTCCACTACGGTGTCCCTCATAGCCCGAGTCGCTTTGGGACATTAAACCCAATTAACCAAACCAGCAAGCACACTAGTGTGAGGTTTTCTTTGGCGTTCTTTAATAGTTCATGTCAACTGCTTGGTGATCAGCACTCTTCTCCGAGAGAAGTTTCCAGGTGGTTTACTGCAAGCAAGCCAGACATAAGTTTGTTTTAAGGTAAGCGAGCTAGTTATCCAGGTGATCTACCAGGGAGCAGCCTCAGCAATAAAAGTTCAATGTTTTGCCCAGCAGTTGGAAACAATTGTACTGTGTCTCAAGAAAGAGAAATCATATGCATCTGCGGTGTAAACCTACAAGTATGCACACAACGGGCTGTTTTCTTTGCACTGAACGGTCGAGGTACACTATATAATGCATCTCTGATACTAGACACACGCACTGCTCATCTGTGGTGCAACTCTACCTTTCTGGCCAATTACTTTCACAATGTTTGCAACTTCAAATAGCTCTTAATTCTCCCCCTATTGCAGAATCTCAGACCGACTTCACAGTTGCTAATATTTTGCTGCAAGAGGACACAGCTCCGAGGTGTTCGTCGCCAAACTGGGATGATTTGTCTGCAAAATTCGAAATTCGATGACAATCCTCATGACAGCACTTACCAACCAAGTTCGGACACCCCAGCAGCATAAGTGTAATAATAAGTCAGGCCTAAGTATACACACAATCGCTCAGCAGTATGTAAGTATCTTCGTTAATGGCCAAATGTTCTTCAGTAGAATTTGCGCATAACATCTACAGGCAAATATTTTTGTAGTAGTACCTGAAGGTGGTCGTTCTTTAAGCTTTTTGAGCACATGGTTTCACTATGTACATTACAAGACTAAACTGCCTGTAGGTCTTCCGCTGAACCGTCACCACCTTGGATGTTCATTGTTTATGAGGACCGCTTGCTGGAACTCACCGATCTCTGCACAATCTTCCTGAATGTGTGCAACTGAGTCTCACTTATACACCGCAGCAGTTGCAGTAATCTTTTCTCAGTCGATCTTCCTCCATCATTAATTGTTTAACCTTGCTGTGTGCATTTTTCCAGGTCATTGGCTCTCTTGTTGTGGTGACAACGACATGTCCAAATATGCACAGCACTAAGCGGTATAGCCAGCCCCTTGCAAGCCTGGTATCATCGTCTCTATGGAACCTCAGCAGCACCCGTCTACACCACGTTTGTTAAGGTGGGGCCAATTTTCGACCACTTTTCGGTCACTTGAAGCTTTTACCACACTGCAGTGGTGCTAAGCCTAACGTTGCCGAGGCCTGCGATGGCCCCAGTCGGAGATCCCTCGGCTCTGGTGACTCCAAATCAAGTCACCGGATACGACCCGCAAACCTTACGGATCGTAACATTGGACACCAATCAATCCGAGGATACGATTCAACGCGAGGAACCTCTACGAACTGAGGACAAATACCTTCAAGATATGGTCCGCGTCTGGCGCGGAAAGAACGCGGCGGTAGCATCAAGGGACGCTGGTGCTGGTGCCCCTCAGCAACAGGCACCAGCTAGCTCTGTGCACACGCAGGGCAGGAGTGTGCTGAACACCGCCTTGAAGCGTTCCAAGCAACTCCAGTGGCGGCCGCACAACATGCCGCGCATCGAAAACGACGACATCATCGTGGTGCTCAAACCGCGAAACACGGTCGACCTCAAGGCAACTTTTGGTCCTGGACAAGCCGGCGCTGCAGTCCGCAGCATCCTCGGGGACGACACAAATGTGGGACTTGCGGTGTGGCCCGTTTGGGACCAAAACGTGCTAGTATGTGCGCTGAAATCAGTCGACGCCGCGGAGAAGCTACTCCGGGATATTATGCTGCCGGTAAGGGAATGCGAGCTGCCATTCCGGGGACACCCCAAACTCTTCGGTGCATTCTGTCGGGGTGTCATGACTGTTTCGGCAGACGACCTGAAAGCGTTAAACGCACACTCAGTGCGGAACCAAATGTGTTGTCTGTGCGCAAGCTGGGGGGGGACCCCGGTTGCAGTGATCACCTTTGCAGGGACCAAGGTGCCACGGATGGTGTTGTGCAGCTACGAACGGCTCCCTGTTCGCCTGTACAAGAAGACAGTGCTTGCATGCCACTGCTGTGGCAAAGTGGGCCATCGGGCTGATGCGTGTCCACGACTGCAGCCCGGGTGCTGCAAGCGCTGCGGGGTCCAGGTTCCTGGTACCACTCCTGACAGCCCGGCGGAACATTAGTGCGTTCTAAGCTGCCTCATCTGAGGAAGGCGTCCACCCAACCGGAGCTCCCGGCTGTGCCGGGCGGTTCCGGAAAGCCATCAAACCGAGCTACCCATCCGGATCCAAGCCAAAGACAAAGACGGGGCCCAAGCAGGCTCCTCCGCCCAAGGCCAAGAAAGTGCCAGCCGCTAAAGAACCCAAGGCCCAGACCGGGCCATCGAAACCTGTCAAGTCCGGGACCCAGGCGGGGCCCCCGGTCCTCAATGCCAGGGACTTCCCGCCCTTGGCACCTTTCCAACCACAGGTGAGCAGTTGAAGTAGGGCAGTCTCCGGGCCACCTACCCGTCCCTCTCCTGCTGAAACCACCCTACAGCAGCAAGTAGAGGAGCTCAGGCGCCAGAACGAAATTCTAGCGCGCAAAATTCAAGAATTAGAGGCCAAACAGGCCGGGTCATCCGAACCAATGCAAGAAGCTGAGCCAGATGATGAGGATGATGGATCATCCGTAACATCCTGCCTCACTAGCGTCTCGCAGCAGACCGGGACACGGTAGTTGGATCTACTGGTCGCGTTGCCGGCCTAGAGGCACTGCAGCGCCAAACCGAGCAACTGGAGGAGCAAGTGGCGGCCTTCCCGAATCAAATCATGTCAGCAGTCCGCGAGTCCTTCCAGGACATGTTCAAGGCGGCCTTAACGCAAGCACTTCCCGACCTTATGGCCCAGGTCACTGACTCCGTTCTTAAAGCCGTGCAGCCCTGGGTCAGCACCCAAATTAAGAACTCCACTAGCTGCGAATCCCCTCACCTCAAACATAAGACAGCCTTCCGCCAGGCTGCGGAGGAACATGGTTCAGGCTCGGCTGCCGGTGGGTCGGTGCGGCCCCTCACTGGGGTTGCTCCGGCTCCCGGCCAGAGCTAGTCCGCTCGCCCCGTAAATAAATACAACCAGATGGCTAGCAGATCTAACAGGAATGCTAAAAACCTTGACAAATTCCAGATCATCCAATGAAACTGCAGGGGTTTCAGAGCTAGGAAAAAGCGGTCACACCTCCAGCTCTACCTGCAGTCCCTAGGTGACATGCTGGCACTCATTGCCATGCAGGAGCCCGGCATAGACGCTAGGGCTACAGCACCTTTCTGGGGGGCCCCTCTACGTGCATCCTGGTGAATAAGGCTTACACCGTGGTTCAGGTCGACTTAGACTTGAGCACCGAGCAAGAATATACAATGGTCCGGGTACTGCCTCTCAGACGCCGCGACCCGTCAATACATATCCTCAACATATACTGCCCTCCGCGTAAGCCGCGCATAACTTTCAGTGAAATCTTCCTTCGCGCGATCAAGATGGCAGTCAAGGAGCCTCTAGTGATCGTTGGAGACTTCAATGCTCCCAGCCTTCACTGGGGCTACCACATCGAAAAGGCAAGAGGTCGTAAGCTGGCGGAGCTCATTTCCACCCTCAGCCTCACGTTGCTCACGGACCCGGCGTATCCCACCCTAGTGGGAAATTCAGTAACCCGCAACACGTGTACTGACCTTTCTCTCGTCAAAAATGCTAGACAGGCTGAGATTCTCTAGGCAGCGCTCACTTCCGTCTCCAGATTACACTTGTGGCAAAGGCAAAAAATGGGGTCAGGCCAAGCTGAGCGATTGGCACAAATTCCGAAACCGCACTATCCCTCCCGTACTATTTTTCGCCGGCTACGCGGAGTGGGCTAACCACGTACACAACATTCAGAAACAACACGTCACCACTCTACAAACCACCGAAGAGATCCCCACAGTGGACACCCACCTCCTGAATTTGTGGGAGGCGCGCCGGAGCTTAACTAAACAGTGGAAAAAGCAGAAAACTAATCGAAACCTATGTGCCCGCATAGCCAAACTCACAGAGCAGGCTGCAGCGTATGCTGCTGAACACTCAGGTTCAAATTGGATAGCACGCAGCAACGCCACAGCTCATCAGATGAGCTCGAAGGGGACGTGGCATCTCTTTCGCAGTCTAATCGACCCCTCCCAAACGAGAGGGGAGATGCAAAAAGCAGCACCGGAGGGCTCTGCATGGGTATCAAGGTACGACGACGCAACTTGCGGACACTCTGTGCGACAGACATCTCTGTCGTATGGAGGACCCGCCTGGGCCAGAGTACATGTACTCTGGCAGGCCTAATGAAACAATCGATGCCCCTTTTGAGTTGTACGACCTTAAGGCGGCCTTAGCAAAAATGCGCCGGGGTACAGCTCCGGGACGGGACCACATAACAGTGAACCTGCTGGCAAACCTACCGGATTGAGCCTACCTCCATTTATTAGAATACATGAACCAGATCTGGGGCGGGCGTCCACTCCCTCCCGAATGAAAAACGTAACTTGTGACGTTTATCCCTAAAACAGGTAAGGCCGTGAACACGGACAACCTGAGGCCCATATCACTGACCTCGTGTGCGGGCAAGCTTATGGAGACAATGGTAAGGGATCGCCTCTCTCCATACCTGGAGAGTAATGGCTTCTTTGCAGTCACCATGTCCGGGTTTCGCCTCCACATGACTGCACAGGACGTCCTCCTCCAGCTGCACAGGGATGTAATACGACCCACAACTATGCAACACAATGACAAAGCCATCCTCGCCCTTGATCTGAAAGGGGCTTTCGACAATGTTAAACACGTAAGCATCCTGGCCAACTTGAGCTCTACCGACTGTGGGGCTAGGGCCTACGCTTATGTAACAGATTTCTTGACAAATCGCCAGGCCTTCCTTCGGAGGACGAGGAATACGGCCCTTACATGATGGGAACACGGGGTACCCCTCAGAGAGCGGTGTTATCACCACTCCTGTTCAACATAGCTATGATGCGCCTCCCAAGCCAATTGGCCCGGGTGGAAGGCATTCAACACGCGTTATATGCAGACGACATTACAATCTGGGCCACACAGGGGAGCCTTGGGGACATGGAGGACCACCTTCAGCAGGCC
Organism: Amblyomma mixtum; assembly: GCF_055824585.1. NCBI lineage: Eukaryota > Metazoa > Arthropoda > Arachnida > Ixodida > Ixodidae > Amblyomma > Amblyomma mixtum. The sequence goes on along the minus strand of NC_143013.1, from coordinate 148,165,578 downwards.
GCTTCCATAGTCGACGCGTATGCTATTGACTGTGGGCTCCAATGTGCTCCAGCGAAATCAGAGATTCTGCATGTCAACGCGAACCCAAAGGATAGGACAGCAATACACACCTCTCTGTCAGGAGGTCCTATTAAGAGGTGGAGGAGCTCCGTATTCTGGGCCTTTTCATTCAACACAGACTCAGACCGGACTCCACTATTGTGAAACTCAAGACAGTAGGCGAACAGGTAGGGCGAATGATCCGCCACATTTCCAACAAGCAGGGCAGTCTGCGAGGCAGGGACGCACTTCAGCTCGTCTATGTCTTCGTGACTAGCCGGATCCTCTACAGCGTGCCATATCTCCGCACTACCACGGCCGCTCGATGCAAAGCGCGAAGCGAGGTGCGGCCTGCCACGTCGCACAGAAACGGCGTCTTGGGGCTAGTTCTCCGTGCGCCCGCTGTGGCGCCACTGCTCGGGGACAACTGCTAGCAGGGAAACGCCATGACAGCTGCGTCGGTACGCCTGTTGCTGTTTGAGGGCGTAAGCAGTGTGTTTTCTAGTTGCTCGTTAAAGACTGCATTTTTAACTAGTCACTGAAAGCGCCGACTACGTCACAATCACTGCAGCAAGTGGGAATCCCCCTTGTAGTGTATGCCTGAACGCTGTCCATAACGGCCGCCTATACGATGCATGACCAGGCGAGCGGCTGTGCCTCAGGATGTTGCGTGAATGCGCCTGAAGCTTTCGATCTACTTTTAAGGTGAAAGCCTTTTATGTTTCATGACTCTCCAGCGTGTCCATGCGTCCGCAGCACCTGTCAATCACAAGTATGATAGTAAGAATGGTTACTTGAAAAAAGTCAGTAATGGTAGTTAATGGTGTAGTAGTAGATGTACGAAGAGTAACGATAATTAGTTACTGATACCCAGTAAACACGCACACTACGCATGCGTGTCCTCAAGTGGTTTAACAACGGCGCATGAGCAATGACGTCACAAGATTGCGCAACGGTCATATCACCCAGAGCTCTCTCAGTTGCTCTCTGAACGTTGGTCGAGGAATTATGCCGCCCGCGCGCGCTTCAACGTCGCCCGCTACGAAACTGTTGGAAAATGTTGACTTGGTGTTATGCTGACTTGGTCTGAAAATGTTCTTGGTTATTGCATGGTATGTTGGAAGCACTTATTGTGAGAGAACGAACTCAAAACACAAACAAAAAGAAACTAATCCAATTTCAGATTTGTAAAGCGAGGAAAAAATGAAGTTATGTTTAAAACGTAAACTTAAGCCAAATAATTGTTGCTTCCTTGCTTTGAAGTTTCATATGAAAGTAATGTGCACAATCCCGGGTTATGAACAGCTCACTATAACCAGGCTGCATACATTTGGACTATAATCGGGGCCAACTTTCTGTGCCTGTGCAGTGGAAGGTATGAGCGTGAAGTGCCGGCTTCCACAAGCGCGCTCACGAACCAGAAACACAGGCGTGTAAGCTGGCCAGCGTGCACTTCCTCTGCACAGGCACAGAAAGCTGTCCCCGTGTATAGGCAGACCTTGATGTTTTCTCATTCTCTCATGCCTTCATTCACGACAATCTGCAGGGCTGTGCGAGAAGTTGCTTGCAGCTTCCAAGACAAAGGATTGCGCAGTCATCAAGGAGTGGATTTCATCAACTGTGAACCACATGTATTTCGCTGTGAAGGTTGGCCCCAGCAGTCCTGACCTAACTGTGGCCATTTGGAAGACCTTCTTGAACCATGTTCAGGATAAGCACACAGACCGCTGTGACGATTATACCGACCGTGAGCATGGTTACCTGTTGCCAAGGGAGTGGACTTCTCCAGGTACTTGCACTGCACCGAAACAAAATCTTGAAACTGGATTAACACCTGCTTTTACAGGAAACTGCACAACTGGACTGCTATGATACCCTTTCAAAGTTTTGCACCAGGGTGTCTACGTTTGTGCAGGCGGGCTTTCAATTTTTTTTATTCTCGAAGCCTGTGGTGCTGTTCTCACGAAGTCGGTGATGCTCTCTACATTTCATGCTTGACAGAGCTTTAAAGCCTTTTCATGTCATGAAAAAAATAAAAAACAAATCTTTTCTGAACGAGAAAGAGAGCAAGATGTAGCTAAGTTCTAAGGCGCGCCTAGGAATTACTGCCTGGTGCTCTCACTTGTTTCTTCTTTGACGCGGCGGAATGTTTTACCAAGGGACACCGTAGCTGAGTTTTGCTTGTGGAAACAGCTTCGGATGACAAGGAAAAATAATTAATTGGGCGTTTCTGTGTTGTATGGAAGATGAATGAGGCTGCAAATCCACGAGTATAAAAGCGTGTGGCACGTGTGAATTCCTAACATTTTTAGCCAGTCATGTTGTTTTTGTGAAATAGGGGGTTCATAGGCACACACAGATTTTTCAGATTTTTGTCTCTAGCAGAACATAATGCATGTCTGAGAGGGATAAAGTCGTCTTCAGTATATATTATTGATGGCATTGGTAATTTTGCATGAAGGCGATAGTGGATAGGTGAATGTAATATGCGAATGGTGCTGAAGTTGATACTTGTAACGCACTTATTAAACAATACCAAGTGATGTAATCCTTACATGCTGGTGTTTGTTACTGCATGTTGTGACCAGGCACTGGTGCCTATGACAAGCTTTATGTTGTTGTGAACAACAAGTGCCTCCTGGATGACCTGAGGCAGATATCGCCAAACTGCCAGACATCTAGTCCAGAGTCATTTCACTCCGTCACCAACAGGTTCCCACCGAAAAGCTACAGCTTTTCATTCCACGGGATGCTTGCTCGGTATGTGTTAGCCCTAATCACTTCTTCAAGTGCTTGTTGTAAGTAGGTTGTAGGCTAAATGGTGATATGAACCACTGTGGCCTCAAAGTTTACAGAACCCTGAAAGTGCCTAGGTGCACTCACAGCGTGGGAACGCTAGGGGGTCAAGATGATATTCCCACTGAAGCCATCCTCATCATCAAGCGTTCCAACGCGCCAGATTCTCTCGCGTATCCATCAAACAAAATGTTTTGTCTGCATCAGCAAGCGCAGTAAGAGATTGTGAGCCAAGCGTGCAAAGAAAATCTGTTTGCCGACATTTTTTGGAAAGTGCTGGACACCCTCGCCAAGCGCGGAACAACTACTGTCAGCTGCCCGCACCACTGCGAACAATTCACTGCTTGCGTTGTACACTTCTACTTGATGGCGCGCATGCATTTCTTTGCTGGGCAGAAAACCCGGGAGAATGATTGTGCGGTGCGAGCACAGCAGGAAAGGAAGAAAGCAAAGCTTGTTTGAGAGAATGAATCGAAACCGGACAGTGTAAATACGTTAACAGACTTCACTTTCTTGAAATGGCAATGAAACTGAATCATGCTACTTGTCTTTAATATTTGTGTGCACCTCCAGCAAAACATGCATAACAGCAAATATAGCGTGCGAACGCACAGAAGAGGCAGAGGAAGCGGCGGTGGCACTCGCCCTCACGGATCCGACGTGCACCGTGGTTCTCTGCGAGTCGCGTCAGACGGTCAGAAACTTCGCCAAAGGATGGATCTCACAGAGAGCGGCCCAAGTCCTGAGCAACCGACAAGTCCAGCAGGAGGTAGAATTCCAAACCAGAATTCAATGGTTCCCGCCGCACATGGGAGAAGAATCGAGGACGTATCGCGACCGAAACGAGACGGCACACGCCAAGGCACGTGACCGTCGTCCATGGAACAACACCAAAGACTGCTTGACCAGCTACAACGAAATTACCAAGGCCCTCTGCCTGGCTCGCCGAACCTTCCCTTTGCCCAGCGACAAGCTGGACAGGGCGCACGGAATGGCGCTCAGACAACTGCAGACGTACCCCAATCCGGAACTATAGCACAGGCTCTACCCCGGTACATATCCAAGAAATATATGCAAGGTCTGCCATGCTAATACAGCCACTTTAACTCACATGCTCTGGGACTGTAACAAAAAGCTGCATCGTGCTAATTCGGGAACCCTCCCTCCGCTGTTGGCCGCTGCCTTGCGCAGCCCCAGCCTCGGGGACCAACTCTGGGCCGTCCAGCAGGCCCGCGAGCCGAGGGCGAGGCAACGCCTCGACGTCCCCACGTGAGAGACCTAAGGCCCCGTCGGCGAAAGCTCTGCAGGACTATAAATAAAGTTGTTACCAAATCTCCGGATGCATGCATCCTCCACGCAGCCGTCGGAAAGATATTGGCGAGGTTTTGTTGTACATAGGTGGAAGTAACAGAAAACAGAGCAGAGACTAGTTAATATTTCCACCTTCCGCCTGCAAGCGCGCACACAGATGAGGCAGCTGTGACACTCAACACAGTTAAAGAATGCCACAACTATTACAAAAGCTAGGACGTATGAATGTGCACACGCATTGATTGCTACCAAAGCGATACCAAAACGGCGTTATCGAAACACTCAAACAGTGCTCCAGAAAAATTAGAAGCAAATGCACTGTGTAATCCAGCCCTTGAACAGCAAGCACAACCTGCGGGGCGCTAGCAGACGCCGCCCGCTGTATCGCTCAACCTTCGATCGCAGCACCGCGGTGGCAGGAACCCCAGAAGGCCACCTGCTCCCTATGGGCACGTCGGTAAGTTTGTAAACTAAGTATATTTAAAAACATTGGACTATACCAGCCCAACGCAAGTTGGGCTGGTATAGCCCAAGTTGGTGCAGCAACGCAAGTTCCAGGTGAAAAACTATTTTCTGCAGCTGGCAACATAGTCACTCGTTCACACAGTCACTAGTCCTTGACTATTTCGCGCTGTTCTTTTTGAAGATAGTCACATTAAGGAGAGAAAAGCTGCTGCCGGATCACGTGCAGAGCTGCTTTTTTGTGCATGAGAACTTATAAATTATAAGCACATCAGCACATGTTTGAATAAATTTGTTTCTATTCGATTTGATTCGATAGTTGATTTGAGAGGTACTATTCGGTATGCGAACACCCCTACAGTGTGCCTGCTTTGCACCTTGCGAGCCATAAAGAGGCGACTACGCATGAAAACAATCACTGTATATAGGGGGAGACAGAAATGCAAGAAAGGCAATAAACGCTCTAGCGTGCAAAATGAATGTGACGCAAACTTTTATTTGTCCCGTCGCACAGCCACAATCTACAACTGTCAAGCAAAGGCGTATAGTGCACGCAAGAGCGTGTTCCTGGAGAGTTAAGTGTTTTTCGAGCAGCCAGCCACACGTTTACGTCACTGACTACTTATATGAAGCTAGATTCGAGACTAATCTATACCCCACACGATGTAAGCTATCAAAACACAAGCGCATCGTGAAAGCGTGCTGAAACGGGCAGAGAAGGCGGGAGACGAGACCTGCTTGCACTTCGCAAGCTTGCCAACAGGTGGCGCAGCCATCGTCATGCACATGGCGTATAAGAAGAGCCTGCTGCACCGAATTTAGTTGTCTTACGACAATGGAAAGAAGTATGAGATCGATTTGCTGGGTGAAGTCCCAAGTGATCGCCGAAGCCTGGTGACAAGCCCGTCCATTGATGGTTGCTAACTGTTTTGCACATGCAGGATTTTCTCACACGTCAGAATCGCTAGAACCAGACACTAGCGAAGAATTCAGTGGTTGTCATGAACTGTAAGCAAAGTGTGCTAGGCTACTGGCTGTACTAGTGATACCAAAGACGGCGAGACCACTCTTGAGGAGTATGCATTATATGAGCTAGATGTTCCCATTACCAGAATGCTCTCCAATGGAGATATTGGTGAAATGATTGATTGATGCAGACGACCATGTAGATGACGAAGAGCCCCCAGAAATGCCTACAATGGCAGGGACATGAAACAGGCTACACTTGTTCTGCAACAAGGTTGAATGCAGCAGCGGCAACCAACAGCACATGAAATGCGTTGAGCAACTTGAGAACGCTTTTCTCAGTCTGAACATTAATGCGAAAAACAGGCAAGCAGCAATCAGTTCTTCCTTCCGAAATAAAAATTCAGTTTTTCCTGCAAATTCTTCTGCCGTCATTAAAAAAGCTCTCTGTTTACTGTGGAGCTTTTGTTAGCAACATTGGTTATTATTAGCGCTTCTTTCGGTGAACTGACCACAAATTTTTGGCATTTTGCTTAACCCGAAACTCTGCTTATTTCGAAATTATCCCCAGATTTTAAGATTTCAATTTTATGAGGGTTTACTGTAAAAATTGTTCATGAGCTGTCCAATCTTATCTGCTAATGTTCTAGTCCTATTTCACGTCAACGCATTAAACACTTCAGCAAAATTTTTCGCGGATCCCGTAAATTTCCCTCAGCGAGATTTGACTGTAGTTTCAGGAAGTGCTTGGCTTATACACTTCACTATTTTTTGCGACAACCGCAACAAAGTGGCAGTAGGTAGGGTGTCAAGAGACAGAATGTTGACCTTGAATGAGATCCAGTTTCAAACCGTCGTAGGACGCAGGCACAGAATTTGTGTGCAGATTATATGTTATGAATGAACAAATGGACAGAATGGAGGAAAAGGCACCAAGACTGCTTTACGTTTGGTTTTGAAACAAAATGTCAATTCAGAATTGTTCATTCATCTACACAAATTCACATCCATCTTCTAAACCTCGCGTCATACTTCATCCACATCAATATTTGCAAGAATGAATTTGCTGCTCTTGGCTTATTGCTTGATTCGACCAATTTTGAACTGACAAACTCAAGTGAGAACGACTCCCATGAAGTAGGGGACATCGCCTCGGATCCAATTAAAGACTGGATAATACAGATCAACAAATGCAAGTTACCGTCTCTTGCCAAAGCTTACAATCCAATATGCCATTCATTTCAATGGTGCCATGGACTGTAAGCTTTGGCAACAAACGGTACACACAGAGCTTTGCTCACACTTCACCCTTCACTTAGTCGCCAAACACCTTCATGAAGGATGTGCTTGTTTGTTTGCGTGTTTCTTCCCCTGTCTGTTTTTCGTGCTGTACATAATGTTGAACGTTCACCAACTCGCCCAGTCTTCGGTTCTTCATGAAGGAGCTCGCCGAAACGAGCCCACTGGGCACAATTGATGAAGTAACCTTTAAAATGACAGCACAATATGTCAAAAACTGAAAATAAACATTTATCTATTCCATTGCAAACAAAATCAGTGAAGTCCCCCCAAGAGATACACTGTACTAAACCCACTTTGTAACCGCGTAAGGAGTGACAAGGAAGGAGTACTACATACAATGTTCCCAGCAGGCTACCTTGCAGTGTCATCCATTACCAGCTAGCTTCCGCCAAGTTACGACTCACAGAAGAGGGCACACTTGCCTGACACTGTCGCTGACAGAAGCTCACTCACCTGTGATGCGTTGACTGCCTTAGTACTGAACGATGCCAACTGCAGCCAGGGAAACGACCCGCTTCCGCTGTGGCTTGGGACGTTGACACCCCTGCGTAGAAACAAATCACTCGTGATTAGCGGCCACTTGGGAGCACCACTTTGGAAACGGTTTTCAACAACCACTGGAAAAAAAGTGAGGGACACTTTATCTTCACCTTTAAGAGTAGAATGCGACAGCGTTATCGGGTCCCATTCGCACTGCCTACTCAATAGCCAATTCCTAATTAGCATACTCATAATTACTGACGTAAGCATCAGTACGTCTCTAAGACACTTCAACAAGTCAAAGACCACTACACACCTAGTTTTATTCAGCTTGAACCAATGAGCCATCGTGGCCTATGGGTAGCACACCCGTCTTGCAATCTAAAGGTCCTGTGTTCAATTACCACCCAAACCAAAGTTAACCCAATTTTCTTTTCAGCTCTACTTTATTAATTTTCTGCTTCCATCAGTTTTCTCTCGGTCACCGACGCCAATGACACCGGCTTTTCTGTGACACACTAAAGAGGAATCTGAACTCGTATTTTTGCTGCGGGAACTCCATCTACACGTTCTCAGCATTCTTAGAAACCTCGATTTATTGCGCTGTGCGGCCAATTTCCCTAATTAAATCGGATTAACGGCCGGCTCCCGCTTTTTTTTTTTAATTCCCTGCATACGGTGGGAGGAGTCGACTAACGCATGGAGTGCCTTTCAGGCAGTTGCGTGGTGACTTTGGTTTCCCTTTTTATTTTGTTTCTTTTAGGTTTCCGTGAATCAATAGGTCTAGTCACAGAGTACATAGCTGCAAATTAGGCCCACGGAAATAAAAATACATGTGAACTCTTTGCTTTTGCCTATCACTACGTATCACTCCGCCGATGGCAGAGCGGCAAGCTGCCACGGGACTGGGTGAAAGGTTGGTCAACTCGCCCATCAGTTGTGGGGAATTCAAAAAAAGAAAGGCGGGAGCCCAACGTTAATCCAATTTAAATTAGGGAAATCGGCCTCACAGGGCAATAATTTGAAGTTTCCAAGAATGCTCGGAATGTGCAGATCGAGTTGCAGTGGTAAAAATACAAGTTCAGATTCCTCTGCAGTGCACCTTTAATGTTGTCAGTCACGTTAAGTCAGTTGCTGCTGCCATCTAGCCCATGTGACGAATCCTCTCTGTCAGTCCCGACAGTGGCCTATACAAGACCATTCTGCTGCAAATGTTTGCTCTATAGTTGAAGATGAAGCCCTTGACACACGAGTGCTCAGTTACAAGTGGAAATAAGAAATGGGTGCACAGCAAGGCCGCACTGCCCCAATCTCCAGGCATCAGAGCCAACCTACACAGGCTACATCCACCACGAAGGAAGTCAGCAAACTCATCCTCATTTGCGCCAGACAAAAGCAATCCCGGCTGGTGAAAACAAAGAAAATGGAGGCTTGCATAAAGCGCGATTAGCAGGAAACTTTCATTTCTGGATTTTCAAAGCTGCTCCTGAACTGGCTCCAACATGCAAGCAGGCCTGCTCCTAACCTTCTTGCATTTACTCCAAATCGCTTTGAAGATATGTACAGGACATATGGCAGATTATCATGTTAATGGAGTGCCACTTTAACGTTGCTTCCTAAGCCTTCCAAATTACCAAGCTTAGTAGTACTGGTAGCGAATAGCAAGAACAAGAAATGTTTAATGCTATAAAGCAGATACCACCAACATCGGAAAAACAGAACGACATTCTTGAAGAAATTACTCCCTTCAATCTGATCAGCGAGCCACTGAACAAAAATTAACGGAATTAGCAGCCAAGGTCGCACACACTGAAGACAGCACATCATGTGTCTCACCTTTAAATAATCAACAAAAAGAATTTGGACTCGTGCCGAATCAGTTGCTTCCTCGTTCCACGAATGGCAGGATGATCTAGATAACAGAGCAAGAAGCAACAACTTCATCTTTTTCGGCCTCTCAGATGCAGAGAACGAAACATGGGCACAGTCTGAGGCTCAAATTGTGATTTTCTGCGCTGAAAAACTGTGCGTCGACATTAGCCCGACTGCTATAGAAAGATTGCATAGACTTGGGTGTTACTTACACGAAGGAAAATGGCCGGTTATAGCAAAATTTCTATCCTTCAAAGACAAACAACGAGTGCTCAACGCAGCCTCAAAACTAAAAGACACAGGTTTCCCTATCAGTGAAGATTATTCGAATGAAATCAGAAATGAACAAAAAAAGCTGATCCAGTTCACCAAAGAAAGTGGCGGTTGACTACAAACTTAACCCCTTCACCGTTTTTTTATATCAACGAATTCCTTAACAAAACTGCTTATTTTTTTTATTCCTGATTTCGATTATTATTGTAATAAAAAGCATGCATTCGATCTTTTAAAAATATTTGGAGCAAACACAAAGTCAAATTAGCATATTGAAGTTTATTACTCCTCACAATACAGAAAACCAACTTCCGGCTGGTAATGAGCGATAAAAATTAAAGAATGACCATCATCAGGCTAGCTTATAGTGAACGTCTTACCAGGAACTGCCAGAAAAGGAAACTGAGGGGGTCGCGTTGGGATGCTACTGACGTCGATCTTTATCTACTGACGTGCGCCCACAAAGTTCGCTTCTGAGCTGTCCTCTTCTTCATCGGTAAAACTGCTCAGCATAATGTCATCACTGTCGTCCTCACTCCCTGAAGTAATGTACACTTCGGTGTCTAAGTCAGCATCGTCTGAAGAAGATGGCGACGAAGAAAAGCGTCTTTCCCGCGAAGACGGGCCAGGAATACACGCGTCGCCTCCGCCGGGTGCCATTTTTAAAACCCAGGTTGCCATACGAAAAAAACGTTTATGCGGTAGAAGAAAACGAAATAAACAGGTCAGTGCTGCCATCTGTCGAGCAAAATGCCATCTAAGCCACACACGAGCGCTGATCATCCGAAACGCTGAAGGGAAGAACCTATTCAGCGAGGACGAGCTACAGTCGTCCAAAACAGTTTGGGGACAATTTGGCAGGGATGAGCGCAGCTCGTCCAAAACAGTTAAGGGGTTAACTTCAACAAACTCAAGATTGCAAAGCAAGTGTGTATGTAAGACAGCGCTACTGATATTGCAAAAAACATCAGTCGACAGCCATCGAGGTGTGCTGTGCTGCAGAAAAGAACAGACCCTAAAAACAACCTGACAGTCATTACTGTAAACTATCGCAGCCTGAAAAACAAAAATGGCAAAGCCCCATGTGGTGATTGCCACTGAGTCATGGTTTGAAAATCAATAAGTCCCAGCAAAATCTTTCTGCCTAAGTACTTTGCATACCATAAGGATCGTTATGAGCACAGAGGTGGTGTCTTTGTCATTATCCACAACAGTCTCAGCAGCATACCCCTTAACACAGAAAGCAAGACATGCCAAACGGCCTGGTGCAAAGTCATGCTGGCTAATGTTTCTCAGTGGCTACTGGGTCATTTTACATATCTCCAGCGCTTAAAACCCTGGAACCACTTTCTGAATGCAGCACCCTCTTAATAATTCCATAGGCAAATTATGCTACCTTGGTGGCGATTTCAAGTTACCAAAATGTAGAATGGCACTCCCTTAAACTCAAAATAAACCCTACATCTCTGCTTTATCCACTTTTCAAGAAATGATTAACGCCCAATTCTTGTTTCAGTTTTAATGCCCTACTAGAATAGGCTCAAATAGAGCGCATGTATTTGACTTAATTTTTTGCAATGATCGCACCCTCATCTCTTCTATCACCACTATGCCAGGTTTAAGCGACCATAAAATTGTAATCGCGAGATTATCCTGCACTGCTGAACACCGCAGATATCTGCCCATGCACTGTATTTTACTATGACAGAGACGACTATGTCTCGATATCGCGTGAACTGAATGCCTTTCTGCCCAAATTTGAATACCGCATTTTCAATCTTGATGTGCAATCCGCATGGCATCTCCTAAGATCAAAACTGCTGTCCTTACTACAGACGTATCTTCCATCCCATGTCATTTCCTCGACACACTGAACAGATAAGCCTTGGATGAAGAAAGCCATGTGAAATTCGATCAACAAAAAACACCACTTATATCGCAGGTACTGTCAATCGTCTGAGCCTTCTCTGCACTGTAATTTGAAAGAGCCAAATAAGATAATAAAACGAGAGATGCGGAGGGCAGAAAGTGCGTATCTTGTCATCCCTGGTGAAAAGATTAAGAATAACCCTAAAGAAGTAAGAAAGAATGTGAAGAGTAAGCAGCAGGTAAAGACACCAACTATACCACAGATTTCGAAGGCAAAGCTGAAAAATTTAATCAGTATTTTCAACCAATCTTCTCTCTCTCGGCTTGCCCTCTTAACGGCTTACAAACAGTAAATGAGTTCACGGAAATGGGCGACAAATTCTTCCGAACATGGAATGGCGTTGCTATTACAGAAACCCATGGTTAGCTCGGCACTTGGCCCAGATCATGTACACAATTAAATCCTAAAGAACTGTGCTGTTTCTGTTGCGCCTTTTTTAGTAATGCTCTTCCAGATATCACTTCATACCGGCGCCTTACCTGATGACTGGAGGAGCGCCAGCATTTATTTATTTATTTATTTGTGATACCCTCAGGGTACAAAGCACATTTCACAGGGGAAGGGCAGTTTATAACAAGAAAAAAGTAAACAAAGCACAATTCATACAAAACTATAGAACAACTGAGGCAAGATAAAAAGAAGTGAGCAAAATTAACTCGGAACAGATTTTCCCCTGGCTATTGCAGACAAAATTCCCCCAACTCAGGAAACTAAAAACAAAGTATCTGATGGTAATGAATAGTATTTCGTCAGGCATTCACAGGAAAAAAATTACTAAAATTGCAAACACCCAACTGAAAACAGACCGGCTCCCACCCCCCCCCCCCTTCCTTTTTTTTAACGACCTTATTTTTACCTAAAGGAAGCTCAGCTTGAAGCAGTGAATTAAGGTTGTGCGAAAATCAAATTTTTAGGCTTCGAAAATAGTAGTAACAAAAATTATTTCCGAACAGAATTGAATTTTCTCCAACAGTTGAAACTGTAAAAATAAAAGCATCTTAAAAAGTGGTATATTTATTCCACACAAGCATCTTGCTCCTCTCCACCATCATTTATCACATCCCTAACGCCTATCGGGTAACGCAGAGTAAGAACCGTAACACCAATAACATTCATTCGTAGCATAACTATATTCAGGAATGCAAGTGCTACTTCAAGCTTCATGACAAGGAAGCTACTACACTGCAAGCAGTGATGCTGTTCTCATCAAAGCGTGGACGCAGGAAATGGGCATTTTCTGCTAATGACTGATATGGCCAGATATGGCCAGATATCCCCTCACTTGCAGAGTGTCATGTCGTCAAACTTATACCCCTGTAAAGTGCGCAAAATAAAATGCACTTATGAAGAGTGTCACTCGCTAAAAGTGTACCCTAGCGCAGCTAAATGGTTTAACGAAAGTGCACTCGCAGAGGTGCGCACTCAGGTCGGGGTGCGTTCACAGCACACACTTTGAGGGCCGAGTGTGTAGTCTCATCAGCAGCGACTTGAAAGGCACAAATGTATAGTGCATAAAAAAGTGCTTAAATTTTTATTTTACTTGAGTATTATGTGAAAATACTGGAAGATATCTATAATGACTACACAGCTACCATATTACTTCATAAAGTCAGCAATAAAATTCCAATAAGGAAGGGTGTCAGGCAGGGAGACACTACCTCACCAATGCTATTCACCGCCTGTTTACAGGAGGTATTCCGAGGCCTGGATTGGGAACAGTTGGGGATAAGAGTTAATGAAGAATACCTGAGTAATTTGCGATTTGCATAAGACATTGCCTTGCTAAGTCACTGAGGAGATGAGCTGCAAAGCATGACCAATGAGTTGGACAGGCAGAGCAGAACGGTGGGTCTAAAAATTAACACGCAGAAAACCAAATTAACGTTGAACAGTCTAGCAAGGGAACAGCAGTTTACAATTGGTAGTGAGGTGCTGGAAGTGGTAAGGGAATACATCTACTTAGAGCAGGTAAAGACCGCTGATCCGGATCATGAGAGGGAAATAACTAGAAGAATAAGAATGGGGTGGAGCGCATACGGCAGGTTCTCTCAGACCATGAAGGACAATTTACCAATATCCCTCAAGAGAAAAGTATACAACACTTGTATCTCACTGGTATTCACCTATGAGACAGAAACATGGAGGCTAACAAAGAGGGTTCAGCTTAAGTTAAGAACAACGAAGCCAGCTATGGAAAGAAAAATGATAGGTGTGACATTAAGAGACAGCAAACAGGCAGAATGGGTGAGGGAACAAACGCGGGTTAATGACATCTTAGTTGAAATCAAGAGGAATAAATGGGCTTGGGCAGGGCATGTAACGTGAAGCCAAGATAAATGATGGTCCTTAAGAGTAACGGACTCATTCCAAGAGAAGGGAAGCATAGCAGGGAGAGGCAGACAGTTAGGTGGGCGGATGAGATTAAAGGTGCACTGAAGAGGAATCTGAACTTGTCTTTTTGCTGCGGGAACTCGATCTACACGTTCCAAGCTTTCTTAGAAACTGCGATTTACTGCCATGTGTGGCCGATTTTCCCAATTAAATCGAATTAACGTCCGGCTCCCGCCTTTTTTTTTTAATTCTGCCTTGTACGGTGGGCGGAGTCGACCAACACCAAGGAAAAAAAGAAAAATTGTTAGCCTAAGATAACATGGCAGCACAACACACACCTGGTAATATTCGTTAAAACAGATGCTTGGGCAAGTTGGTAACTCATTTTCACCGGAACAGCGCGCACTAAGACACGGACAAGAAGGGAGACACGACACACACGAGCGCTGACTTTCAACTAGTGTTTATTGTTTGGAACGAGGCATATATACACAGTTCCTTGGAACTGTTGTGTTGTGGAACTGTGTTGTTGGAACTGTGTATATATGCCTCGTTCCAAACAATAAACACTAGTTGAAAGTCAGCGCTCGTGTGTGTCGTGTCTCCCTTCTTGTCCGTGTCTTAGTGCGCGCTGTTCCGGTGAAAATGGTAATATTCGTCGCCGTTAGTATACCTCTTGACGCACGCGCAGCTCAGGAAAATCCCAAAAGAGAAAAGCCAGCCGATATTCAGTCTCAAGCTGCCTGGACGCCAACATGATGCAGCGGTAAGCTAGGCACAGAAAGAACACCTACACCATTTCCTATTCGCACGCTATTAGCTGTACCTGTGACTGTGGACAGCCGCACAGTACGGCTGTCAACAGCGCTGTGTTGCGGAGCAAACAAAGTTAAATCTAGACTCAACTCCTATATAGAACTGTATACCAATGCAGCTTCACATCATCGTAAGCATTGTCTTTAGAATCGAACGCCTTCTTAAAAATTTCAGTTTCTTTGTGCGATAGGGCGGCGTGCGAGCGCTTAGACAGCCGTGCTGACAACTGTACAAACTGACATGACAGGTTTAGTCATCCTGTACGGAAGAGAAGCAAACGCGTCCCTTTTTTTCCCCGCTAATTATGCTGTCATAGAAGACCAACAACCCAACTTAATGCGCAGTCTTCCTTTTTTCTTGCTCGCGACGCCGTTACCTCGGAGCCATCGATTTTTCTTCGCCAACTTTCTTCGCATTGTAACGGGCACATACAATAAAAAATAGATACAGCTTGATGTCAGAGCGCTGAGCACATCGCCTTGTTGCAGCCGAGGAAGTTGTTTTGACAGTTGCGATGACGTCTGCAAAACTTTGAATCGTTGCAATAGCAACAGCATGCCGTAAAAAGTGATAAACGAGTAGGCCGATAATGAAAGGTTACCTCAGTCCAGCGGTTCGCGTTGGTTGCAGCGGCACACGAACGAGGGCAACGTGACTGCAGGATGGATAACAGCGGACCGAGCGCACCGGAGACGCTGCTAACGCGACATGACCAGAAGCAGCCAGCTTCGAGTAGCAAAATTATAGAGCACTCCCAAAACACCACAAAGTTATCTCACCACGTGCGTCCACACGCCGCCAACAATAACAAAACTATCACGCCACCTGCGGCTCCAGCAAGGAGACCACGGGTTAACTGGATAAATGAACCCACAATATTGGACTCGATGCGCGTGTTGAGCAGAGTCACTATGGATGGAAAAGGTTTTGGTAAATTTGGTAACGTTGGAAACCTGACGAAAATTTTTAGACAAAATTTGCCCCAACCTGCGTACTTCAGACCAGCTGTTTCTGATGCGTGGCTCGTGTTTCCATGGCGTTTGCTGTAGCTTTGACTTCACGTACAAATTCCAGCTTCCTCCATCCACGTGACCTAAAGACAGCGCGGGATTTAAACATCGCTAGCAGGTCCGAAAGGCGACGACACGAGGCGGTGTAGGCTAGAGTCACTAGAAAATTTCCCAGTGACTCTAGTGTAGGTAAAAATACAGCTGGTGGAGAGCTTTTCTTTTAGTGCTTCGCTTTGTCTACCGTTGTTTTGGTAACTGGTCGCCCTGATTATTTCTGCGGCACAACTGTGCAGCATGAAATTAGTGATTTGTTCAGGTCAGTTGTCCATGCTACATTAATCAGCACTAACATCAGCATTGCTTCTTTATTCTTACCAAACATTTCGCCCAGCGACGGTGGCAAATTTACCGAGCCACAGAAAACTCTGCCAAGCGCTTCACTCATACCATGGTCTTATGGTGACACCCTGGCGAGCATGGTGTTTAATTATATATTGCAGTGGTGGTGGTGAACTCTTTTATTACGTCCAAAAACAGGGCACCAGTCCAAGGACCGGTTGCGCTGGCTTAGAGGAGGTCGGCGGGATCCCTTGGGATGTCGCGGCCTCCATCGCGCGCTGGATCGTTGGTCTGATGGCTCGGTATGTCTCTGTGGTGTTTGAGTTTGTGTTGTAGCGTGTACAAGTCCACGCCATGTCTATGAGAGTGGCCAGAGTTGAGCAGTGTTTGCACATGGGGTCTATCTGTTGCGGAAAGATCCTCAGCGATCGGATTGGTGGCGTCGTCTCGTTTGTTGGCCGTGAAGATTCAGCAAAGGAGAGGGGGGGGGGGGGGGAGGGGAGTTTGAAGACGCTCCTTCAACTGGTCTTTTAATGGTCACGGAAAACTAAATTTTCTGTGACCATTAAAAAACCAGTTGATGGAGCGCCGCGCGGCAGCGGCGCCGAGCAGTTTGCTCTGTCTTCGACAGATTGCGCCACTAGGAGGTCCGCGACTTCTGGCCTTGGAAGTAGTGATGCAAAACTATCGGAAAATTGACTATCGATAGTATCGATAGCTTTTTGAAACAATCGATAGTGTAAAAAAACTATCGATAGTGCTACTATATCGATAAACTATCGATAGTGTTATCGATAGTCTACAATCGATAGTAGTACTATCGATAGTCATGCTATCGATAGTAATACTATCGATTCTACTGTCGATAGTATTACCACGGCCGCTTGATGCAAAGCGCAAAGCTCGCTTTGCGCTTTGTATCTAGCGGCCGTACTATTGATAGTAAAATCAATAGTATTACTATCGATAGTGTTGCTATCGATAGTGCTGCTAGCGAAGTATCGCTATCGATAGTGAAACTGTCGATGGTAAGTCTATTGATGGTAACAGTACTGATATTATGCATTTGTTGGCCACCGATATAACCAAACCACTTGCGATACCTGATTGGTTTGACGGTCTAAAGAGGCTTAATGTCCCAAAGAGGCTAAAGCTATGAGAGATGCCGCAGTAGAGGTCTCCGGGTAAATTTTGACCAGCTGTGGTTCTTTAACGTGCACTGGGACAGTTCGGAAAAATACCTGCAACTGCATCCGATGAAAGAACAAACAGCACAAGTTGTGGTGGCTTAAGCCTGTTTCACATGCAAGCGAAAATGCAAGCGAATCCTGTCGCCGCGGCGGAAAAACCTGTTTTGAGTCGTCGCTGCGACGAGCGGCGAGGTTTCAACAATTGGAAATTTTCTGCGACGCGCCACTGAATCGCTCAGTCGCTTGCATGCGAACGCGACACTATCGTGCACTGGAGACGTCGTCTTGCTGACGTAACAGCTACAGAAATGGTTTTCGCAAACATGCTTCGCAAACAGGACATTCGCACGCTAGCATTTTATCCAGCAACTTTACGTAGGGAATGTCCGCAGAGCTCGGTGACGCGTAGGCTGCGAAAACGGGCGAGTCCTGTCAGTTACTCATACCACACCTCCATACCATCCACTGCATCCTAAACTTGGTTTCCAGACAGAGAGAATGATATCTCTCTCTCTCCCTGGAACCAAGTTTAGGATGCAGTGGGTACGCGTCGTTGATTTTATAGTGTCGATAGTACTATATATAACAAGTAGTATCGATACGCCTATCGATATCAATAGTACTATCGATAGCGCGCTATCGATAGTACTGTCGATAGTCTTTTTTACCATCGATAGTTCGATAGTGACTGAACTATCGATAGTATCTATAGTACTATAGATAGTTTTGCATCAATACTTGGAAGCCGGCGTTAGCGCAGCATTGGCGCGCAGAGCATCGATGGCATTCGAATGATATCGGTTAAGCAATTAGCCTAAATTCTAGTCAGACCACACATGAATAAATAACACTGACATGGGCGTCCGGAGGGGGGGGGGGGGGGGGGGGGACAAGGGGAGGGGCGGTTGCACCCCCCCCCCCCCCCCCCCCCCCGCTCTGGAATTACTGATATTATTTATGCACTAGCTCCTTTTTGGTACAAACCTACCGCCGCCCCCATTTCCGGACATCGGGGATGGGGGCGACTCGTGGGCTAGAGCCCAAAGAAGGAAGCAAGACGTCCCAGTCAAATGAAACTAATTGGACAGTTCCGATTGGATTTCCCAATTGGAAACAATTGGTTCCAGCTGGGTTCCAGAGAGGTAGCTAAATGTTTGTGAATAATATGCACTGGAATCTTGGATAAATATTTCTACAACTTAACATATTATAGTGTGCAAAAGGAAAACTGATTTATGAGGACTGCCTCCGCGCACAGAATTCCTCCACGACGAAAAAGTAGTCCGCTGCTTAAACATTTCTTGTGACCTAAACAAGAAGCTTACCACAGGCAAAAAGAATATCACCTCTAGAGTATTAATACGTGGATTTTTTGATATAGCTAAACATTAAAAAGCTGATTTCGTTTGCTTTTTCGATTGGCCAGCGGAGTAATACAAAATGCAGTGGACCGCGGCCCAGTGTTAGCAACTGCTGTTTTTTAAAGTTGTATCCTACTCTGCGGAATTGAAATTAACATGTTTTTACCGAAATCAAGGCCGACAGGCACACATACATCACACACAAGCAACACTGCACATTCAGGCACTAGTAGCGTATAGTAGCTCAATATGTACACCCAGAGAACATACTTCTGCTCCTACTTATACGAGTATACCCAAATTATGAGGCTCTCATGCTGGAACCAGTGACGGTTGTCCACTGAGCGCCGTTATTTAATTTAATTTCAGCTCCAGTGATGCTGTAGATGATGAATACGATTTAGTAGGTTAAACTGCTGATAGGTCTTATTATAAGAACCATATTAGTTCTACCTTGTTTGTCAAATATGCAAACATTCATTGGAGAAATTGGATGCAGTTGGGCGGTTGCAATGGGTAAGACCAATTAGGCTCACTAATTGGAAACCAAAGTGGTCCAATTGGATAATCCATTTGGATCATCCCATTGGAACCAGTTGGAAACTCAATTAGTCCCATTGGAACCATTTGGAATCAGTTGGAAATCCAATTGGTTCCAATGGTTTTTTTTTTTTGACTGGGATGGAAGAGTGGGGCAGTAGAAAGTAGAATGTGTAACGCCTGGCAAGAGATACGACCAGCATCGTAGTTGCGGATACCCTATTGAGAATCACTGATGACGATTTTGGTATCACGGTCGGCTAGCGCTGGCGCAATGGCAACCTCCTTTGCTGCAGTGAGTGTTCCTGCTTTGCGAATGCTGGAAGCTGTGTATACCAGCTGCGGTGAGGGGCGAGAGCTACCGCCACCGTCGCTGGCTTCGAGGGATGGTAAGAGGCGTCCGTATACGTGACGTCCGGACGTCCGCTGAAGCGTACGTTTCTCGAATTGACGTGCACGGTCGGCCCGTCTCTCGGCATGGTGTTCCGGGTGCATCCGTTTGGAAATGGGAGGAATGCGGAGATTTAGGCGATATTCCGGGTTAAGTTCAGCATAACTTGGGGCCGCTCTCGGCGGGGAGTTCCCATGCAACTTGCCGCAGTACCGCTCGGCCAGCGTCTGTTAGCGAGAGCCGCTCGTATTGGGCAGTGAGAGTTGCTTCGGTAAGTTCGCTCACGGTATTGGAGATTCCGAGAGCCATGAGCTTATAAGTAGCTGTGGACATGGGAAGACCCAGGGCCGTCTTGTACGCTTTTCGGAGTGACGCCTCTAGCCGTTCGCTTTCGGCACGAGTCAGACGTAGGTAGGGTGCAGAGTAGGTGATGCGGGAGCAGATGAAGGCTTGAACGAGGAGCAGGAGGTTGGACTCTCGCATACCGTTATGCTTGTTGGAAACATGTTTAATGAGGCGTCCGAACTGTACCACCGACTGGTCGATGCGTTGGAGCGTGGTGTTGTTGCTACCGTTGGCCTGTAGGTGTAAGCCAAAGATCCTGATGTGATCTGTACGAGGGATCGGGTTGCCTTGCACCTGGAGGTTGATCTCAGTATGTATCTTTGGAGGGCGTTGTCCCGGGGGTGGGATAATGATATACTCTCACTCTGTCGCCGACCAGGTGAGGCCAACTGTTATGAGGTAATCTGCAATCCGTTTGATTGCGGTCTGCAGAGTCTCTCCTATCTGGCCGTCACTGCCGTGCGCGATCCAAAGTGTGAGGTCGTCAGCATAAGTGCTGTGATGCAGGTGAGGGGTGTCACCCCAGGGCTCCGTGCTTTCGCCGATGCTTTTTAACGTTGAACTAATAGGCCTGTCCAAGCTACTCGCTAATTATATCGCAGCCCTCAGTGAGCTCCCTCGCTGGCACGTGGAGCTCTTCAGTGGGTTTTGTTCGTTTATTTTATTTTAACCAGGAGCAATGTCATGCATTCCTGCCCAATATTCTATGCCTCCCCTCTCCTTCTCCGCGCAACCACATCTTCATCATCATCATTTATTATCCCTTTAGGGCCCTTAAGGGTTGAGGTATTACATAAGGGGGGAGCGAACAGAGAAAAGATACTGAACAAAAGGTCAATCAAAGAACAACGAGCAACACAAAACATAGAATAAAGCAAAGAACGCGTCAGTCATGAAACAGGGCTGATAACCACTGCCCTGATACAAAGAGCATCACGCTATTAGACGAATGGTTCGGGCTGCAGGGCGACTACACAAGGGTTACAGCAAAAATCTAAAACATCGAAAGAATTGAAAAAAATTGAACATAAATCGAAAAAACACTTACAGGAAATCCCGTGAAAAAGCAGGAGAGTTTCGGGAGCTGTTTGGGCGCTGGGAACAGAAATCTGGTTTAGAAGAATCAACCAACTTGGGAGGCTGCTCAGAACGTGTCTATTGTTTCGCACTTAGTGAAAAGCTGCGGCCACGCGGTAGTATATAGAGTATACTCTTTGACGGATTTCCAATGGCACTTGCCCTGCGCGAGTGTTGCGGTTTTCAAGAATTGCGTAAAAGACAAATGGCGGACTGCCTGCCAGAAATTACACAACTCCGGGGGATGTCGTTGACACGGCAGGCTTCATTGTTGCTTATTAGGCAGAGTATTGCGTCCAGCCGAATTGGTTGGCGGAGTTTATAAGTCGTTCTCAAGAAGCCACTGTGTCAGCAATCACCGACGGTTCCTGGTCGCCTTAGGTAAAAAAACGCGTCCCCCTAGGCTGCCAGACTACACAGGTGGCACAGGTGGCTGTTGGGATTCTGCTTGTTTCTGTATGCACCAACGTGCTTGCCAAGACCTTGTTTTGGCAAAGTTTTCAGCATCAGGAGAACTGTCATGGTGTCTCCTTCTAGTGCCACCACTGTCCGTCCTGTCGCTGTGAAGACGCATGCACAACGGCTGTCTTTTCTTTGAAATCACCTAAAAAGGAGCTTCAAAGTCAGCAGCCTACCCTTCCGGGGATCGCCGCAGTCTTCAGCGATAAGGGAGACCCCTAAGGCCATCGGCACCGGCATATGCGAACGCAGAACTCCGATCGTTTCGGTCTGTCCTTCAATGGAGTCCCTTGGCGAGATCTCATTTCTTCTTATGTGGACATATGGGCGGAAGGAAACATATAGGTCCAGGTCTCTAGAGTGAAAAGAGTGAGTCCTTTTACTGTGCTTCGTGCACAAATCGATGAAGCTCATGTTCATTAACTTATGCATTTAAGAAAAAGTTACATAGAAAATTGGGCAGAATACTTCGTCGTTGTCTCTGCTGAACTCCTATTTTGTGTCACACCAGGGAATCATTAGGTGGCACCTGGATTACGTTTCGTTTCGCAATATGACGAGGCCTCTGCAAAGGAGAGTCGCTCGCTTAAATTAGAGCAGCTTTGTAGCTGCTTCTGCGTTGTTGGGTAGAACCGTTGACAGCGAAATCTGCATCGCGGTTTTGCTTCATCTCATCTCCGATAAGCCACAAAGAATTACCTGTAATTCCTCACTGTTTTCAGGATCAAGGTCATGTATATCCTGCGAAAGATAACTGAAGGCGTAACCTGAAAGTGGCCTCAGAACGTGACGCATACCTCCTTAGGCCTGGCAGTGGCGGTTGATTGATAACCGTGCCATTCTCGCCACCTGCAAACAAGCTCTAGTGCAGTCCGCGAGCACTTTGCTGCTCGCGCCAGACAAGGAAGAAGATAACAATTCATCACTGCGATCGCCATTAGGTAAGCGCGAATTTTTTCACTTCCGTGGTCTATTACGGTTTTAGGGTTTCTCAGTTCCTGAGCGTTGGTATACCACGGTTATCGTGAAGCGCAACACAGTTGCAGTGTTACAAAGACGCAAATATATGTGGCACTTCGAACGCACGCCAAAGGGTCCATTAGGACGTTTTGCTTTCCTGTGACATACTTCCTGAAATACGCGTGATAGACACGAAAGTCGTATAGCGCCATGAAGCCAAAACTGCATCTCAGTGCGCAGTCAACAGTCCTCCGGTGTTATCCTCACTGGAGCGGCGATGAAAAAATTACTATATGATGGGAACACGAAACCGGCCTTAGTGTGCAGTTCCAGTTGCAGTTGTTGAGAAAAGGATGAAAAAGAAATCGCACGGTCCTGCCGACTGGCTCGAGCCGTGCCACCATCGCTGCAGTTATTCGGTGGATGCACTTACTTCCTAAGTGGTCTATTTTTAGCCGTTAGTGGCTGAGTTGAACAGTATAGACCTCCTTCACCCCGCGGCGTCACGGAGATGCGGTGGCGCTGATGTCAGTAGCGACTTTCGCATGGTAGGCAAAACAGGTTCCGCCTGGCCGTGCCTACCGCAGCTGCTGCAGCTACCGGCGGCTGCATATCGTGGCTGCGCACTGCAGAAGCAGCATGTACTGACCAGCTGCGTCGCTGTAGGATCCGCGTAGTATCATAAAACAGAAAATAAGATTAGCTTTAATAAGTTTCTCGGAAATAAATGCCGCATTAGGAAATGAGCCGCGGTAGTAAAAGCGCGAAGTCTGGGTGTAGACCGGCGCTGCCAGTCAACGTACTTCATAGCAGGGAAATTGCCGCGCTCATTCACCTGAACAACCGCATGGTACGCTTAAAATTGCGCAATGAAAAGAAAAAGCATGTATGTAGCTGCGAACGTATTTATCACCCTGAGCTGGTGTGCACGGGCGCCGGCAGGGTCACTCTCCACCGAGGTGTGCGTTATTTTGTTGATAGCACAGCATGTTTTAACGTGTGCAGAAGTTATACGAACGTGTAATGACGCATTTTAGGGCATTTAATATATACTTCAAAATATTTCTTAACATGAACGACATAATTATTTGATTGTAGTAGAAAAGTCTGGTAAGTTGTGACAATCTTGCGCGGTAGCGTTGGCATGCTTCGAACAGCGTACTTTCATTGCATCATGCATGTGTCATAAGCTTCTTCATGAAGTAGTACATGATCGCGAAGGCTGTTTGGAAAGAAGCAACCGCAGGCGGGCTACCAACAGAGGCACGTAGCGAGATTGACAGGGGATGAGGCAATGAAAACTGTTTTCTTTATTGATGCTTGAGATATGTAACCAAATTTGGAGCAAATATGAAATTGCTCTGCTAATTTCAGCAATGCGTTTTATTTTCAGCTATACCTGGTAAAGTTCTTGGATAATTATAATTAACACTCTCGTCAAGTCACCACGGGTCTTGAATAATTAAGTAGAAAATGCGGAAATTTTTTATGCCAGCGCGTTGCCAACGCCCTATTCTCTATGATGGCGGTATTACTTCTTTCTTTTAGATTCGCAGTACCTTTCTTTTAAAAATGACTACCATACTACTGCTCCTGTAGCAAAAAAAAAGTCGAGAGATTTATTGCACTCCTCAATGTCTCTGGAATCGTTCGCGACAAATAAAATCATTCTATTTCCATTCGTTACAAATTTACGAAGGGGTGAGTGATGCCAATCAGAAAATGTGGTAGATCACAAAACAAACCTTTAAGTTTTTTTCCCTCGTTTATGGCCTCTTCGCTTTCGCTTTGGTCAAAGAAATGCCGCACTGAAATCAACGAAACCTCTGATCCCTCTTCTGCGTAGTGATACTACCATTGTGGTGCTCCGTCGTCGGAAACCCGCAGGATTCGCGACGTGCCAGGACCATCAGAAACGCCACTACCTCACAATTTTTGACGACCACAGATCTAAAAACCGAAATTTTATGAATTTCTACTGAATATTTTGCTATAATTTTAGTAACCAAACAGAAGACCCAGGGCTGGAAGAAATATAATTTCAGGAATCCAAACTTTTCACCAAATCGACCAGTTTAAGAAGGGGAGAAGTCAGCCTGGTGGTGCCTGATCTGACGGCTAAAAAGAGCGGCTACGCGAGACAGATGAGATCGGGACACGATCGACGCTGTCCCCACTTTTCGCACTGTGCGACACGTGTGTCAACAGACGGTGAGCGCACGTCGGCTCTGCCGAAAAAACGCCAGTGCTTCCCTCAGCACTGTCCCGAGGTAAAATCATTCTTGCTAGTTCAGTGTCAAAAACTTATCATTTTATTGAATGCCTGGGGTAGAAACCAACTGCAGCGCTTTCTAGCCATAATACCACACCACATACCACACCGTCTCGAAATACGCCGTACATGGCCAACGCGAGCCCGTGTACTTCGAGGAATACTAAGTTGAAAGCATCAACCGTTGTTATGATTCTCAGAAAATCAAAACGCGCCTACAAGCCTTGAAAACCGGCGCTGCACCACCTGAACTCGACGCCACTCCCTGGCCTCTTGCCTACCGCGAGCCCGTTCGCGACTGCAGCGCCACCTCGCTAGTTTGCAAACATGGAGGAGGTCTATATCCATAACATGTGCGGATACTGAGGCGGTTTTCGAATCAGCTAATTTTTTAGGGTTTTGAAGTAGTGTCATTGCTGATCACGTCTGTGAGATTATTTTTTAGATTTTGGCCAAAACAGTGGCGCAATCACCAATTAAAAACGCGATGTTTAAATCTCCCGCTCCCTGCGCGACCGCAGGAGAGGAGAACAGCGGAGAGGGATACCTCGTCCATGTCGGCCAACGTGACGTCACGTTGAGGAGCCGGGGATACTTCGGCGCACCCGAGAGAGCTTTCAGCGCGCGTTGTTTCTCGTGCTGCATACGTTGTTCTTCGTACTGCGTGCGTTGTGACGTACAAAGCATGTCAGCCGACCTTGAGAATCAGATTCAACACGAGGTACTACTCTGCTTTCGTGTCCACGAACAACTACGCCCGCAACTGTGTAGTCTTCCACTGTTTTCCGCAAGATCATACGCTCGCAGCGCAAGCGCTCGCTGCTTTGACGAAGAATTCAAGCCGACCAAAGCAAGCGTACTCTGCTCGAAGCACTTTCGTGAGACCGGCTACATGCAGAGCTTGTCCCTAATGTGATCCCTGGAGATTTCTGTCGCGGCCGAACCATGACGCAGTTCCTTTCATTTCCTCGCGCATGAGAGGCGTGTCACCATTTCGAAGAAGCGCCTCTTCTAAAAGCAGAAACATGCTAACTAGAAACATGCCCCTGAAGAAACCTAATAGAGGCTCAAGCATGTGTTGCTCTTCTCAGCTTAGGTGCGGCCAGACCACCTGAGGCGCGCTAAGCAAGGCTCGGTTAGTGATTTTATACTCGGTTCGACGTGTCCAAGCAAACAAGCAAAGCAAAGCACAAAGCAAAGCAAGCAAGCATTGAAGCTCTTTATATGCGGCATCTCGTTTAATCGTATCTAAGCGATTAAAAAGAAAGCGTTCGACGTTCTCATTTCGGATGCAAATTTAACAGAGAAATGAATGCCAACCAAGTTTTTGCAAAAAAACACCATGTCTCGCAACCTTAGTCGGTTTCTTCATCAAGTTGTGGCAGCGAACGAGTTCCAGCTAGCTTGGCTTTTAAACACACATATCGTTGGCCACTACTTCACTGAACCTAAACTGGAAATCTAGGAAGGGCGAATGTTTCCGAGGCAGCGATTAATATTTTCTGGCATCTGCTGAACACTCCACGAGTGAAGCAGCAGCCTTGTGCGCGTATTTAGCTTGGTTTCCAGCGCCAATGATTCCTTCAATATCCTGTGGTCACATGCCTCGCAGTGCTTGGCCACTGCGCTTCGCTAATTTTGACATCAGCTTTGTGCTCCTTCATCGTTTCCTTGAAATACTTTCTTGCCGCAAATTACGCCGGATAGTGAGAATAGGATTTTTTGTACACAGCGCTTTGGGCCTTTTTCTTAGAATGACGCTCTTTCGGGCGAGCCAGGAGGCGTCCGGTGGTGGTAATTGACTTGAGTATTGTTCGCACCCCTTCCTTTCCGAGAATACCAGCCGAGGTTGTGCTGGCACCTTTTACGCATGTTCTGCATACGTGTCTTTCATGCTAGCGTATATGCTTGTGCTAGGCGTAGAATTTTTTGCTCGTGTCTTTTTAGCTTTCAGGTGATACGTGGAATGAACAAACTGTTGTATCCTTTTCTTTAGAGGTCAGTAAAAAAAATAGTCGCCATATTCGCTTTTACAACGCCACGGAAAGCTGCGATCTGCACTCAGCGCAGCGCCGGATCCGCATCGGCAGCTTCTCCAGTCCTCAAAGTGACGTCACGACCTCTGTTGACCAATCACGGGCAGCGGCGCACCGCGCGGTGTGCCCCGCGGCACAGGCCGCATATTTCTGCTAAGAAAGGCAATTCGCGCTTGTTTTTGCCTTATTTGGATGCGATATTCTAGCATACAGCATGAAAAACTATAGGACGCCGCTGCCATCCGGATTTTCAAAAAAAAGTGCTTCAGTCTCCCTTTAAACGGCAGTTCCATTTATCGAATGAGGATTTCCTGAAGGAAGGTGTTACATCCATGAAACCAATAAAAGGCGTATTCCTTCACCGTTTTTGCAATTTGCTCACCTTTGCTGAATATGGAGAACGCGCAGTCCGTTAATGCTGATAATGAATAGACGAGGCGTGCTGGCTGGGCAGTCATCTAGGAAGTTTTTGCTATTGAAGAAGATACAAGCACTGATGGAAGGCACTTGTGATAGGCTAAGATATTACTTCAACGGCGATAATCATGCAACACGCTTCGAGCTCCTAATTCTACAGCGTGATATTCATTTCTCGAACATAAGTAATGCTGCCCTAAGTTCACCGCTTATGCCGCCACATAGGCCTATTGGGAGCTTTAACACTTGTAGTACTTGTCGAACTGATCATGTAAGCAGTTCATGATCACACACACTACAATGAATCGAACTGGCTTATTCAGAACCTGCGAGCATTTATAAGTGTCGTTACGGTCACACCAACCCCACGCGTCCCGTAATAATAGAAAACGCCCGATAATTCGAATGTATGAGCGAATGCGTCTGTTAATTCCAACAGTGCACACAGACGACTTGCTTCAACCGTTGAGGCGCAACTGCGCACTGGGTAGCTTCCTCCCCAACAGCGGGATCACATGACTTATCTTTAACGTGCACTGACGTCGCGCAGTACGCGGGCCTCTAGAATTTCGCCTCCATCAAAATTCGACCCCCGCGGCCGGGATCGAGCCCGCGTCTATCGGGTCAGCCGCCGAGCGCCATGTAACCACTGAGTCACTGCGTTAAGCATAGAAAGTTGGGCTAGTTGGTTGGCAGTACTATTGTGAGACATTCCAGCGGCCAAAAAGACAGGGACGAAGGTAGACGAGACAGGACGAACGCCGGACTTCAACAGTTGAAGTCCGGCGTTCGTCTTGTCTCGTCTACCTTCGTCCCTCTCTCTTTAGCCGCTGGAATGTCTCACAATAGAGCCACTGCGGCGGTTCGATTGGTGGGTGATAAGGGATGACGAGTTAATGAAATAATTTTAGCAATTAGATTAATTTAAAGAAAGAAAGAAATGAAAGCCGCCGCGGTGGCTCAGTAGCTATGGTGCTCGGCTGCTGACCCGAAAGACGCGGGTTCGATCCCGGCCGCGGCGGCTGGAATTTCTTTGGAGGAGAAATTCTAGAGGCCCGTGCACTGTGCGATGTCAGTGCACGTTAAAGAACCCCAGGTGGTCGAAATTTCCGGAGCCCTTCACTACGGCGTCTCTCATAGCCTCAGTCGCTTTGGGACGTTAAACCCCATAAAACCAAACCTAAAGAAATGAAAAAATGGGAAAAAAGGGAGATGCACAATGCCCGCCGCGGTGGCTCAGTGGTTAGGGCGCTCGAGCACTGCGCTGGAATACCCGGGTTTGAACCCGACCGCGGTGGCCGCGTTTCCTTCCTTTATCCCTTCCCTTGCGGCGCGGTTCAGGTGTCCGCCGAGATATGTGACACAGTTACTGCGCCATTTCCTTTCCTCAAAAAAACAATTTTCATTTTTTACGTCACCTGTAGAAGCGTGGGGAATATACAGCGCAAGGCACATGACAACTGACAGAAGCCAACTCTACCCCCGCCCCACCCTCCATAGATAACAAACACGCAACACCCTGGCGCAGACTACAGACACACACTCTCCCCTCGCCCCTTACCCTAACCCACTATCACCCTCCTTACCCACTCTGGCATGCGCCCTATGAAACATACACTGCAAAAGTTTCCAGCAATCCTTTTATAAAGTACGATGAAACGACATCCATTCAACGCATACCTTCATTTTAGCCGAATGCAATTTAATAGCAGGCGACAAAATTTTACCCCGCATCAGTACCGCCCGCACTCCGCGCGTGCCCCTGCACGGGAGGAGACGCAGGCAGTGGCGGCTGGGTCCAGTTGGGTGACGTCACGGCTTTGCCTATGCCGAGAACCCTTCGCCTCTTCCCTCCACATCCTTTCCCTCTGCCCGGAGGACCCTCCCGCGCGGGACCTAGATAACCTCAAGACCAGGGAGGACTGGGAGACCCTGCTGTGCTCGGAGGACCCGGCCGTGCAGACCACCGCCACCGGCCGTGCTGCCAGTGTTATGGACCTTAGTAACATAAACACTTGTTGAGTGCAGTGGGGTCGTCGTGCGGGGACCCTGAGGCGTGCCTCAAATTCCTCTTACAATAAAGTTTCTCTCTCTCTCTCTCTCTCAAATCGCTCTTGTAAACTTGTAGAAGACCAGGGCATCGCAAGGAAGTTGTGCCTGTTACGAAATTCGATTTAATCCAGTCAAATCGCAATACAACTCGTTGGGCAATGCCTTGATTCGCTTCAGAGCAGACCTTGAGTGCTTCTTTGTGCTGCAGTGGCAGACATAACGCGTCATTACCTCCTCTGTGCGACGCGTAGTTGTGACGCGGAGTGGGAACTGAGATTTTAACGGTTTCCGCTTCTTTCCCGTTAGGGTGCTTCAGCGCTGTATGCGAAAGCACATAAGGCTGAAAACAAGTGGGCTACAGTAGTAATAGTAGTAGTAGACCTTTATTCGGCCACAATTTACAGGCCGAGCATGTCGACCGCCTGGGTGACCAGAAGCCGCTGTTCTTCCTCCCTTTCAGCGCTGCAGTCAATTTGTCTCCTGCTGTGAAGTTATATCTAGGACAGCTATTATGTAAGAGCTTGAGAAGCTCGTCGGGTCATTTGGCTATGTCGCCTTCTCATGTCACGCATGAAGACGTCATCGCTGACGGCGTCACAATGATTACGCCATTAATGACGCGTGATGCATGGTCATGACCAGCATGTCACGTGTGACTGAGCGAGCGTGGTGTCGCATACCACGCGACGTTACCAAACTAGAAGCGGCGGGAAGTTACTTCACAGAACCGGAACACCTCTGACAACTTCTCGACGGGCTCCTTGAGCTACCGCAGCCGAGGTCGGGCATTGTCTAGGCAAGCGCTAATTTTTTTAAAGGGCAGTTTTCTTCTTCATCATTGAGAGGACGCTCTTAAACAATGGCAAAGCAAGGACTTCATCGAGTGGTCGTGTGACATATTTAGAGTAATGAGAAAAGTGCACAACGTTTGTCTCCGCAGTATCGGCATTTCGCCTTGCCTTTGCGAGCAACAGAGACGCGCTTCACATTTTCCCTGGCGAGTGAATGGGTATTCTCAGCAAACTGTAAGCGTCACAACGAATAATAAAGTTGGGCTAGATTGAGCGTGTTGTTCCATGTGCTCACGCAAAAAAAAAAAAAATAGAGAGCATATCTGATAGACACGAGCATCTGCGTACTGTACTGGCTAGATGCGCTATATAAGGAAAAAACAAAAAAATGCCTCATGTGGTTCTCTTTTTCCCAAAGTTTTACTGTGCTTCGATTAGTAAACATACGTTAAAGTGAAGTGCGTTATCCTTTGAAACCTATTCTCTTTTTAATTTGTGTTCTTCTAAGAGAACCCATGTCGAAGCTTTTCGAAGATTGCAAGCTCTGCGTCCACGAGCTTGAAACATGCGCGCAATTGTGGAGCATGAATCCGACATATCAATGTTTTTTTTGTGTATGTGTTCTTTTCAGGTTGACTTAGTCATGAGGAAGAGGCCTATTTCCCACGAGGGCAGTGGTACTGCCGAAGAGTCGTGAGTGTCTTTTATTACGCTACTAAGAAGATATATACACACACTGAGCAATATCGAAGGAATCGGAATGCAAGCTGTGCTGCAGCTTTTTGTTTTTGGTTTTTATTGAGCTCAGCGTCCCAAAGCGATCATTATAGTAGGCACTCCGTAGTGGAAAACTGCGGATGATTTCGGCCCCCTGCGTTTCTCTAACGTGCACGGACACCGCACAGTAAACTGGTCTCAGCATTTCGGCTCCGTCGAAATGCGACCGCAGCGGCCGGTATCGAACCCACGTCTTTCGGGTCAGCAGCCGAGCACCATAACACTGAGCCATCGCGGCGGCTGCTACGGCTTTCACTCTTCGGGCTGATTGAACAAATTTATTGGCGACATTTAGACGGAGCTGTCTGGAGCTAACAGGCGCCTTGACTTCAAATACTTTGTTTTTGAAAATCAGCCAGCCAGCCTCTGAATTTGCAAGCTGAACTGTGCACGCATTTTTTGGACATCTTCGTTAAAACTGGAGCTTTCAGTTTTGACTTCGTAGAAAGATCTTCCCGATGACCTTCGTGAAACGCACACCATTATAAATGGTATTATAAAGCAACTCCAATAACTTCAGGTGCCTTGTGACACTTACTTTTTGCTTACATGCACTCAAAAGGGATCTTTATGCGTCTAGCGAACGGTAAACACAGGAGCATGGACACATAAAACAGATTATTGTCCAAAATTCATGCATGGTAATTAAGAGACCAGAAAAGAATCTCGATTGAGGACACAATTTCATATGCCGAGTTATGCGACTGGCCGCTGTCAATCACGAAAGCCTTCTGCCCACGCGCAGCAGATAATTGCCAGTCATGGTAGCCTTCGCATGGTTCGTAGAGGATTTCTGTATTTAGAATATAGCCTGGGAACAATATTACGCAAAATATAAACAACCCCTACGTAGCCTTCACAGATCACGAGAAAGCGTTTCACTCGGTCGTAGATTCAGCAGTCATGCAGGTATTACGGAACCCGAGTGCAGAAGAGGCATACGCAAATGTACAGAAAAATGTCTACAACAGCAACATAGCCACCACAGCCATTTATAGAGGGAGTAAGATGATTTCAATCAAGAACGTTTTCAGCCAGGGAGACACTATTTTCCACTGCTAATCACAACCTATTGACAGAAGATATTCAGAAACTTGAAATGGGAATGGCTGGGGATAAAAGGTAATGGAGAATACCTTAGTAATCTGCGATTCTCTGATTACACTGCCTTGCTATGTCACTGAGAGGGTGAACTGGAAAGCACGATCAGTCTCTTAGACAGGCAGAGCAGAGCGGTGGGTCTACAGATTAATATGCGGTAAAGTATTGTTCAACAGTTTCGGAAGGGAAGACAACAATCATAGCCCCCCTTACTCAGCTCTTGAATGGCTCCACTAACCTCTTCTCCTGGACACCGGCCTACGGCGACGCCTTCGCCACGCTCCGCCATCTTTTGGCTTCACCGCCCATGCTTCGTCATTACGATCTCGATGCTCCCATGGAACTCCAAACCGATGCCAGCGGTGTCGGCCTCGGTGCGATCCACGCTCAGCGCAATCCTGGCTTTTCCGAATACGTGGTCGGCTATGCCAGCCGTGCTCTTATTAAAGCGGAGTTCAGCTGCTCCGTTACCGAAAAAAGAGTGTTTGACAACCGTCTAGGTGATAACGAAGCTCCGCCCTTACTTGCATGCTCACACCTTCCACGTCGTTACAGACTACCATGCCTTTGCTGGCTCGCTTCGCTCAAGAATCCATCGGGACGTCTCGGCCGTTGGGCCACTCGGCTTCGTGTCGTGTACCGCTTAGGCCGCAGGCATTCTGACGCAGACGCTCTCTCTCGGTCGCCAGTGCCGTCGCCTGCACTTACTGTTCCCGCGCCCGACCCTACACTGGCCGCCCTCATCATCTCGGACATGCCCTTCGAGCAGCGACGCAATCCTTGCATTTCTTCCGCCCCCTCCCATGGCTTGGCATCCTCGGGCCCTCCACCACCAAGCTTCCCGCTTCTCCATCTGGGACGGTCTTCTTTACCGCCACAACTACACCTGTGACGGCAGAAAATCGCTACTTGTTATTCCACGCCATCTCCGCTCAGAAGTTTGTGCCCGTCACCATGCTGACCCGCAAAGTGCTCATGCTGGCGTCAGCCTACCGTCGCCTTCGTCAGCGCTGCGTGGTATGTATAAACGTCTCTGACGCTACCTTCACTCGTGCACAGCCTGTCAGCAACGGAAGGCATCACCTTGTCGCTCAGCCCGTCCGCTGCAGCGTTTACCATGCCCTGCCCGCCTCTTCGACTGCATTGGCATCGACCTTAATGGCCGGCTGCCCTGTACCCCTGCCGGTAACCGATCGGTAATCGTCGCCGTCGATCACGTAACCCGTTGTGTGGAGACAGCCACACTTCCTGCGGCGGTGGCCCGTGAGGCCGTTTACTTTTTTTCTCCACCACTTCTTCCTCCGTCACGGCGCACGTCAGGAGCTCCTGAGTGACAGAGGCCGTGTCTTTTTGTTCGAGATAGTTAAAGAGCTCCTCTCAGCACGCACAGCCGTTCGCCGTGCGACTGCAGCTTACCACCCGCATTCTGGGTGACATGCCATGCTCGCAATGTACGTTACGTCGAACCATTCCAACTGGGATTAGGTGTTTAAAAGCACTTGCTGCGGGGCTAGTTGGTTTTGGTTCATAGCTAAATAGTTTTTAGGCGCAAAAAACAGACAAGACACATAGGTAGGTGACAGGACGAAGCGCCAACTTCAAAGGGGACCAAGTCGTTCTTGGTGCAAAAGGCGACTGTCCTTCCACGACAGGTGTTGGCGACGACACATATGACACAATCATCAATGAAACGCGAAGGTGACACACAAAAAGAAGGGCCCACTGTACTAGAAATATAGTATAAGGGCACTTGCTGCTGGGCTAGTTGGTTTTGGTTCATAATTGGTTCTCTTGGTTTTGGTTCTCTTAGACTATCAATGTATAGGATCAATGTAATAAATAGCACACTTCTGACTTTCATTCGAGTTTAAGCTACCGTCATAATACGCATGCAAACAGCGAAAATTAGACAAAGCTAAGTCCGTCTGATTAATTTCGAATGTTTAAGAAGATGGAAAACAGCACTTACAACACAGACACGGAACGGCTTCTCAAGGAACTAGACTGACTACGAGCGATGTTTTATTGCCACAGGCTGAGTAACGATATATAGGGAGCTCAAAAGTTGGAATTTGGGCGTTTTAAGAACAAATGATGAGCATTGCACTGAGCCCTTTTTATGCGTAGGACCTGTGACCGGACGGACACAGAGTATAATTTTCGTCATCGGGCGGTAATTCACTGAAACGAATAAACTTTCCAGACTCTGCATTTAGCGTGTTTGTTTGCATTGGGAAGTTAAGAGGGTGTCGTATGTCGTACTAAAGCCATTCCAAGGCACTCGCGAATTCCAAAACGTTGAAAGGATTCTATCTTACGTGATATTGTATTTGACGTCGCAGTTTCTTTAGTTTGTCTACACTGTACTAGCTATACTTTATTCAACCATGCTGTAATATTGAAGAGTATGCCGTCACTTTTCGCAGGGGTGACGATGGAAGCAAAACAACAGGCACTGCTGGCGAAGACACTGAGAAGTCCCACTCGGAAGATAAGTACGTGTCCTGGCACCTACGGACTTAACGTCTTCCATAGTCTGCTTTAGGACGTTGAAAACATCAGCACCTAATGTTATAGCGATTGGCTAAACGACACTCTTTATGAGTGCGTGACCTCGTAAAACTGGGCGGGAAGAAAGGGGTGCATGAGTGCGGGTGATGCAGGTTCCTGAGAACTGGAATTCCATTTTTAAGAACTGAAATACTTCTATAGCGTGCTAATAGTCGTCTCACGTGTATGCCGGCCACCTTTGCTGCCATTGATATGGCTCATAGGTTTACAATACAGTTAGTGATTATACCTTAAAGGGCCTTCTTCGCTTCCCGCGAAGAAGAAAATGCCCATGCGCTAAGACATGCGCTAAGTTAAGGACAACGCAGCGAGCTATGGAAAGAAAAATGATAGGTGTAACGTTCAGAGATCGGAAGCGGGCGGAGTGGGTGAGGGAACAAACGCGGGTTAATGACATCCTAGTCGAAATCAAGAGGAAGAAATGGGCTTGGGCAGGGCATGTAATGCGAAGACAAGATAACCGCTGGTCCTCAAGGGTAACGGAGTGGATACCAAGAGAAGGCAAGCGTAGCAGGGGGCGGCAGAAAGTTAGGTGGGCGGATGCGATTAAGAAATTTGCGGGAATACGGTGGCCGCAACTGGCGAGGGACAGGGTTAATGGAGAGACATGGGAGAGGCCTTTGCCCTGCAGTGGGCGTAGTCAGGCTGATGATGATGATGATGCTAAGGACCCATGCGCCAAGTTACCTGTTCAACCAGGTTTTATGACCGCCCGAAGTCACAAGCGCATCGAAGGATTAGTGTGTGAGAAGAAACGCTGTAGGACTGCAGGCTATTGGGACTCGCGACGCGCCGTACACGGAGTTTGGAAGATTTCCTGTTCGGCCGTCGCTTGCTGAGTGCGGCCAAAAATTTTTTTTTAGCGCTTTTTAATCCTTTTTTTGCACATTTTCAGGTTTTTTGCATTAGTACTCAAGCATACATTCGCGGGAAAAGCCTTTTGTGTTTTTGGTCCTCCGGTTAAAAGGTGTTCGCCACCTTCCACGCTGGGGTGGTTATGACGACGCCTCAAGGTCACGTGACTTAGGTGGCTAATGGGCACCTGCTTTCCCGCTAACAACGCCGCCGTCGACGGCCCCGGATTTTCTGTAGAAAGGTATAAAAATGGTCTATAGACAGTCTATAGACTTCTTGTAGACTCCATTGCATTCCTATAGATATTTGTTTTCGTCTATTCGTAGTCCATAGACTGTCTGTAGAGAAAAGTCTACTAAAAGTGTATCGCCATAAATTTATAAATTGTAGATAGACTATCTACAGCATTTGTATTGTCTACGGACTGTTCTTTAGGATTTTTCTATAGATAGTCCTTAAAATTTTTCAGAAGTCTATGGACAGTCTATAGACTGTCTAAAAAATTTTTGTAAGGGGGTGCCACGACTTCTATGCACATAGAACGATTGTAGCAAACATTGTGTCATGTATCTACGGTGCTTCATCCAATCCATGCAAACACGTACAACACACAATAGATTTGATATCACGCAGCAATGTCGTGGATATGACCAAAGCATAACCACGATAAACAATGCTAAACAAATTTAAACAACGCAAAACAGTGGCCACACAGTGCTAGCCCACCTCATTTGGCCGTCATTTTTTTTCTATTCTGCGCCGTTGTTTGAGGAGCGCAGTATAGCACACTTGTCTGATGTGCAGCGAGTTTGAATACGCGCTGGGGAGGCTGACTCGAATGAAACTTCGCCGTCCTCATTCATGTTAATTCGTGCTCTTACCTGTGCTTCCGCTTCCCAGGGATAATGCAGCGTCCGGAACAGGGTCCACGACCAAGAAGTCGAGTTCACAGCCGCCAAATGAGGCACCCGGTGCGACCAGCTCTTCCCACCGCTCGACCAAGTCCGGCTCCAAGGACGAAGGCAAGGTAGAAAATCATAAAAGTTCCGAATGCCTTTGCACGGTCGCCTTTTTGGGAGGAATCAATGCGAGAGGGTGGATGTGGGTGGGTTCAGCTTAACTTAAGGACAACGCAGCGAGCTATGCAAAGAAAAATGATAGGTGTGACGTTAAGAGATCGGAAGCGGGCGGAGTGGGTGAGAGAACAAACGCAGTCAATGACATCCTAGTTGAAATCAAGAGGAAGAAATGGGCTTGGGCAGGACATGTAATACGAAGGCAAGATAACGGCTCGTCCTTAAGGGTAACGGTGTGGATTCCAAGAGAAGGCAAGCGTAGCAGGGGGCGACAGAGTCAGTTGGGGGACGAGATTAGGATGTGTGCGGGAAGACGGTGGCCGCAACTGGCGAAGGACATGGTTAATTGGAGAGAAATGGGAGAGGCCTTTGTCCTGCAGTGGGAGCAGTCAGGCTGATGATGATGATGCTGATAATGGATGCCGGTGGCAGGATCACCCGCACAAGTTAGGATAGATGAGTACATTTTTACATGCTGGAACAAAACTGCGCTATGGCCTCAGTTCCTAACGCCTTGGATTCTCTAACACCAAAAGCTGTGTATGGCTTTTTTGCATGTGCAGTCTCACTATGAACGCCATACCAAGGAACGACCTCGCGAAGTCTCTATATTTATTTATTTACTTATTCTACCCTCAGGGCCAAATACATTACAGAGGGGGGTGGATTACATAAGATAAAAGAAAATAATGACGGTGATTGGAGTACAAATTCACCTTTCTCCTGAATATACCACGTTAGCTAGAACATCGCGAAAACGTTGACTATCTTCAATGGCTCATATATCGGGGGGAAGGCGGTTCCAGTTGACGCCAGGGTTGCCAGATGGCTCCGACCTCAGGTAGCCAAATTGGCCTCCGTAGTAGCCCAAACGTAGCCAAGAGCGAAATTTTTGCGTAGCCCAAAAGTAGCCAAAAAATTTTGTTTTTTTTTTACGACATTTTTTAAGCATATTGAATTAATTTTCGGCAAGAATATTTGCATATTAGATTTCTTTCCCGCAGATGATGTCTGAGGGGGTGCGCACGGCGTGTTCTTTCCGTTGTTACGTTTCGCATCCGTCATGCGCGCTAACCAGTGCGGCTGACAGGTGCGCTAACCAGGTCCTAAAGATGGGGCCGCAGTTCCACTTTGCAGGCGCGGCAGTAGGCCATATCACCTGAGGCGGGTGACGCCAGCCAGTCTGCACGCGGAAAAGAACGGCGGCGCTAAAAAACGCAATCGCAGCTCTAGTTTAGGAATATTTCAGCTTTTAAATGTTCGCGCGCAGATTAGACACGTCGACAGTGAAAATACCTTACTGTATACTTGCGCAGCCTCACTTGAAGGTTCTCACTGAGAGCGTCACATCAAAGCATCGAGCATGCGCCTTCTTGAAGCTACATTCTAGGATATGCATGAGCTCAGAATAAATCAAGGATATATGCCATTAGATGATAATCTATGTCGATTTTATCTTCAGTCTAACAGTACCTTCACAATAATGAGAAAAACAATTACCCTTGAATTCCGGCTCCTTTTTCCATTTTTTTTTTGTAGTTCCGGATTTACATCGCCCACTTGCCCATTCTGAAAGTTCTCGTAGCGACGGATCTGATGCCATGTCATGCCACTAACTTCCGCCGCCTTCGTTAGTTACAATGCGCCTCCGTGGTGGCTCAGCAGTTATGGTGCTCGGCTGCTGACCCAAAAGACGCGGGTTCAATCCGGGCCGCGGCGGCTAGAATTTCTTTGGAGGAGAAATACTAGAGGCCCGTGTACTGTGCGATGTCAGTGCACGTTAAAGAACCCCAGGTGGTTGAAATTTCCGGAGCCCTCCACTACGGCGTCTCTCATAGCCTTAGGCGCTTTGGGATTAAACCTAAACTTAAGTTACAGTGCGTTCCGCGCCGCGCCGAAGGATGGCTCCACGGCTCCGCATGAGTGCACGCAGATTACGCAACGGACACGGCGCTCTCGCGTCGCTTGCAATGAATCTCGAGGACTGCACGTGTGCCGCTTGAGGCTGCAGAAAAAGCGTAGGCTCTTGCGAGTGGCACGCATGCTGTGTCCAGCACGAGAATAGGAAGAAACTGAAAAAGACCTTATTAATGCGTAAGCATTACTTGCCTCATGCGAATCTTGAGCAGAATGTGTCCGCAGAACCAGAATGAACAATACAAGAAAAGAACATGCCTGGCGGTGGGTTTCCAAACAGCCACCTACCGCAGCCGAAGCGGACGCCCAAACCACTAGGCCACGTCTATGGTTAACGGTTAACACGTGAGGATCACGAAACCGGGCAACAGAAGCGAAATAGTAGCATTTAATGCTTACGCATTCGCACCACGTAGGGAGACTTAAGTTCTCTTAATGTTTTCTCTATATTCTGGTACCATGGTTGTCATGGTCACCCGAGGTGCACCGTCAATGGGAGAACGCTCACATGTGCAGACGGCAACAATCTATATTCAATGGCGCGCGCGCGCGCGCGGGGGGGGGGGGGGGGGGGGGGTGCCGTTAGTTTGCGGATTAAGTGGTATCTATAGGCCGTGAAGTATTTCCGCGGGGGCAACTTTCACGTAGTGTCAACTCTTTATAAAAGAAATCGAAAGGTCATGATCCTTGACTGCCTGAAATACAAGTTTTCTCGAACACAGCGTTTACAAATTGTCATTTTGTAGCAGACGCGCTCAATTCCTTTAACCTTCTATAGCGTGCATTTTGATTCCAGCATGCCTTTT
The DNA here is from genome assembly GCF_055824585.1 of Amblyomma mixtum. NCBI lineage: Eukaryota > Metazoa > Arthropoda > Arachnida > Ixodida > Ixodidae > Amblyomma > Amblyomma mixtum. The sequence continues at coordinate 148,126,657 of NC_143013.1, read as the reverse complement.
ATTTATGTCACTGTATAATTGTAACAGAGCACATTATAACTACTTCAACTTTTTTTTTCACGCATGAAAAGAAAAATATGTAGCCCAAAAGTAGCCACATAGCCAAAACGAAATTTCTGACGCCAACTCGGACAACAAGTAGCCCAATTTGGCTATTAATAGCCCAATCTGGCAACCCTGGTTGACGCAAGTCCGGGGAAGATAAGGAAGAGTGCGTCTTTCGGAATGTTTCTACAATGGCGTTTTAATTCCACTATATCTTCTAAATGGTGCTTTCATTCATTTTGTTTTTCATTCTTTTACCTAAGTTTATTTACTCATTTCATACTGCCAGCCTGAATGGCAGGCCTTAAGCAGGAGTGGGTGCTACAGAGCAAGAAGGTATACCGTAATACAATGAACATTCCGTCGAACAAAGGAAGGCGTGAGGATAACGTGTACAACGGATATAAAGATTTGGATAAGACAGTGCGGAACACTGCTGTGTTTTACGGAACGCACTCATAAAAGAAGGCACTGTTGAACACTCAACCGCACTTGCAGGTAGGTCATTCCAGGTACAGACTGTGCGCGGGAAAAATTACGCTTTAAATGCATTTGTCCTACATGAAAAATTGCTCACTTCCTTTGAATGAAATGATCGGGTTTGTCGCCCGGTAACTGACTGAATATAGGTATTTTTGTGTATTTGATTACGATAAATGAAGTAGAAGAGTTTTATTCTTCCGTGGTAATGTCTTACCTGCAGTACCTATAAATTGGCTGTTCGTAAAAGGGCTGATGGGGATGTTTTCCAGCTGCAACTATTATAAATAAACCTGGCACACTTACGCTAAACATTCCCAAGTTAGGTAATATTGATCTTTGTGTGTAGGTCCCATAAGACTGCGGCATATTCTAAAATAGGTATAATCAAAGACTTGTATACAAGTAGTCTGATTTCTGTCATTGATTTGCCAGGGGCTCTCCTTAAATATGCAAGTTGCTTCGTTGCTTTGTTTACAGTAAACGTTACGTGGGTGCTCCGTTTCACGCCTTATGTAATTACGACTCCTAAGTACTGGTAATAACTAACCTGAGATAAGACATTGTTATCGATTGTGTAGGGGATCTTTAAAGGGTTAACTTTGCGCGTCACGTTCATGGCTATTGTTTTTTGTAATTAATAGATATTTGCCAAGTTTAAAACTAGGCTTGAATTTTACTCAAACACACTCTTAACAGCTCCTGATCGTTGCGACTTAATTTCTTATGATAAATAATGCAGTCATCGGCGAACAGGGGTATTTTAACTCATATATCGGAAGCAATGTCATTTATAAAGAGTAAGAAACGCAAGAAAAAATGGTAGCGCCACAGAAGGGTGTGGAGTCCGTCACGGCACTCAATTTGTGCAGTGCAGAGTTGGAGTCGTGTACAGGATTCCGTTCTCGTGCGGCCATTTCTACGTGTGCCAAACAGGCAGGTGCCTCAACGATCGCCTGCTGGAACACGCTAATTCTTTGCGAGGCTCCTGTTCATCAGAACTGGCTGCACATTGCAAATCCTGCCTTTGCACTCCGTACTTTGACAACACTGTTGTGCTGTACCGCCATAAAGAGCAACTAGTACGGGAAGTAGTAGTGGCGTATCATATCTGCACAGAAGTTGACTCATCTGTGAGCAGCACTTCGATGGCCTTGTCTAAGCGCGAGATATGTCTTATGGAAAAGCGTGGGAGCCTGTAGGTGCTTACTTTTCGGCAATGGTTATTTCCCTTCTTTTTATGTTAGTAGTTTTCGATGACGACGTGAGGCTGTGACGCAGCGATTAGAGATTATTTATGTGATTTTCCGATTAAAACAATGAGTTGTAAGTCAGCTCGTGTTCGTGTCTCTTTTTCTGGTCCTTCGTTTTAGTTGCTCTGTCTCGTTCCTTAAAGAAAAATATTGGTCCCAGGACGGAACCCTGTGGAACACCGGATTGCACAATGGCAGAGTCCGAACTAATTCCATCAATAGATACTATTTGAAGCCTCAATGATAGGTACGCAGCTAGCCACGCGAGCAGTGAATAATTTTTAAGTATAGGTTTTAGCTTTAAAAGCAGTTTGGGTTTGCACACACGATCAAAAGCCTTCTCGAAATCCAGAAATATTTTGCCTGTTCGGCTACCCCTAATAGGCATAATATTGTTGGTAGTTATTGCTAGAGCGAGTAATAGGGTTTTCTTTATTTCCTGATATCAACAAGCCACCAGTTGAGACATCTAGAGTCACCGAAGGTCAGGTTTGGTTTGGTTTAAATGGTTTAACGTCCCAAATTGCAGATATTGAGACACTCGTTGCGTAGGCTAACCGGCTGTGGCGTTCGGATGCTCAGACTAAGGAGGCGGGATAGAGTCCAGGCAGCGGTTTCCGCATTTATATGGATGCAAAATGCAAGACCGCCTGTGCGCTGTGCGATCTCAATGGGCCTTAAAGATTCCGGGAGGGGGGCGGGGGAGGGAGGGTCTAAATTAATTCCCAGCCCTCCACTACAGCATCTCTGATAGCCCACCTGGACCTCATGTTCTCCACGTGTCATACCATACCATACCATACCATACCATACCATACCATACCATACCATACCATACCATACCATACCATACCATACCATACCATACCATACCATACCATACCAAAACATCATATCCCCAGATTTCGCCTCTTAGGTGGAATGGACGAACTTTCTCGGTGTAACCTAACTTACCGACGAAGAAACTCATCTTCATTAGTGATCATGCCTAGGCTTGTAGTGACAGTATCACTGGAACAAAACATAAGCGTTTCAAATGCTCATACTAGAAAAAGGACCATCACAATGAGTACCAATGCCACCCAGGCTTTAGTTAGGCTTTAAAAAAGCCCGTACGAGTCAGCACGAAGCTCCAACGTGACCTAATGCACAGCCGCGCGTCCTTCTTCAGGGCACTGGCAGCGGCACCACGAGCGGGGCGGGCAGTGTTCCCCACGGACGAGGAGTGAAAAACCTTGAACAGGAGAGCGAAGAGCCGCCTCCCCATTTCGATCTACCGCCTGCTTTCGAAATGGACATGCCTCTTCCGTCCGAAGCAGACACTACCTCTGCCTTGCCTCCACCTCTTGACCTGGACATGCCCCTGCCTCCTCCTCTGGACTTGGACATGCCCTTGCCTCCTCCTCTGGACTTGGACATGCCCTTGCCTCCTCCTCTGGACTTGGACATGCCCCTGCCGCCGTCACCACGCAAAGGCAGTGCACCCGGCGGGTCGCCTCGTCCAGCGGTGGACGAGCCTCAGCCGAAGCCAAAGAAAGGGTTTTTCAGGTTTCCCTTTTTCAAGAGTGGAGGAGAGCCGCCACCCCAGCCCCCGCAGCCGGAGGAGCCTGCGTGAGTCAGCGGCCTTTAGTTCCTTCCCTCTTTGTTTGTAGTCAGCAATGCCAGCCCTGCGAGGCGGGCAGTAACTCGCCTCGCCTTTTGCCTCGTCGCCGTTGGTTTTTAGCATGACTGACAGCCAACGGGTGCATTTCGCCTCATGAAGTGTCACTGTGGAGAGACATGGTGCTACACATGGAATATAAGTGTCATTCCAAACATACTTTTTCCAGCAACGTACTGTGCATGGGTTTCCCTCCACTATTTTTCTAAGGTGACGCTGCCGTGCCCGCCTCCTTGCACGACAGGTGCTTCTCTTTACAGACGCACGACGAACTTCGGTACGATACGGTAGTTGCTGTGCTAGCATTTTGTGAGCCTACTCAGAGGCGCACGTACATTCTACCCTGTCGTGCCTCAAGAAAGACACGATCTGGTTCGCTAGCGTTCTTAAGTCGAGGACTACGCTGATTAAATACAGTGCTCACAGCGCACCGCACGGAAGGTGTGTCCGCAGATGGTGAGCTCACATATCTGGACTGGCTAGAATACACCGGCACGTCTCCCAACTTTTCGCTCAGTGCAAATCACGCCGGTATCGTACTGGAATTCTCGCCGCATAGGCAAGACGACTGTTCACGCGTGTACAGTGCGAAGAGAGATTTAGGCAAGTGGAGTGAGCCCGTCGAACTTAGTGTCCGGCTATGATTTTTGCAGCGGATTTCAGTGGAGGTGATCGTGTGGCGCTGCAGGAGTGACTCTGAATGCGAGTGTCACTCGTTTAAAATGTCACTCGTTTAAAATGTAAAGTGTCACTCGTTTAAGTGCCTGAGTTTTTGTTAGTCTTTCTCGTCCGTGTTCCGACCGCGCTGTTGTTGTCAAGATTTGGAACCAGCAACTCAGCCACTGTATATTAAGAGAGTTTGGCCATGTGACAGTTTTATGGCCACAAAAATTCAGAAGCTTGAGCTATTAATTTTTTATACGTTGGTGTGCAAGCTACGAATTAGTCGCTGCGAAAACACCGCAGTGTGAGCGCGGTCAGGCGTGTGGAAGGAGTTTTGAGAGAATGAAGGTTTCTTTAGCACTGTAATTCACGGTAGTGCGAGTGTTATACAAAACAAATTGTGGCGTATTTCGAACAGAGGTACCAGAAATAAAACCTACCGCGTATTGATTCGCTGTTCCCACAAAGGTCGATTGTCTTCGCATTCGTGCGACTTTTAAACCTATTACTCCCCACCAATCAAACACTGCTACGTATCAAGGGAAAGATAGTCAAGCGCGTACGATAGTCATTGGTATTATATTCCGTTCCTTAGACTGACGTAGTACATATATTGCCCGTATTATCGTAATTTTTACAGTCAAGAGAAATGGCCTTGTAATTTTTCTTGTCAGGAGAAATGAGCCTAAGTGGGAGAAAGCTCGCACCTTTATATAGTTGGACAAGGTAATATTTGTTATTTCATTGAAGTGCTGAGCATGATGTGAATCCTGAAACCCTCTCGCAGTTTTTGGGACAAAATTTTCTCATTGTTGAGACGTGATGGATGCGCAGTAGCGTTAAAGTTTGACAATAATAAAGAATATATAAACACCTTTGGAATGCGATTAACATAGCGACAAGAAAAAAACTCTACTTGACCATGCAGACGGTGGGCATAAAATGGCCCGTTCAATCTGCTTATGGCAATGTACAATCGCTGGGCGGCTGCGTACAGTTGTGTGGATGAGGGCGACGTGTTCGTTGTGGTTTGCAGGTATCTTTAGTTTTAGCTTTTCAAGAAGTAGGAAGCTTGGTTTGGTTTGGTTTATTCGGGTTTAACGTCCCGAAGCAACTCAGGCTATGAGGGACGCTGTAGTGAAGGGCTCCGGAAATTTCGACCACCTGGGGTTCTTTAACGTGCACTGACATCGCACAGCATACGGGCCTCTAGAATTTCGCCTTCATAGAAATTCGGCCGCCGCGGCCGGGATCGAACCCGCGTCTTTCGGGTCAGCAGCCGAGCGCCGTAACCACTGAGCCACTGCGGCGGGGAAAGAATTAGGAAGTATTCGAGCATTTGACATTATCGAGTTTTTGTAGAGGACTATGTATGAAACCGTTTTGCTTTCCATAATTTGCTCAACTACGCGAGGAAGTAGGTTATTTTGAGACTTAAGTGGTGCAATATTGATTATTGTAAGTATATATTACGGAGCGCTTTACACATGCTCGTTGTTCGATTAGCGCTGCGCCGTTCCAGGTGCGCCTCTTCTCGGGTTGCGGGTTTCCCAACAACCACCGCAGTCGGACAGAATTACATTCCTCCGCTCCATCCATGCTCTCCCTCCTCTTTCCACGGTAACCCCTCTTCGGATGGTTCCCGTGGCAGCCAGCCTAATAACACTCTCTTGTAACTTGTAATGCCATCAAAAGTTATGCACAAAAAAATGGCCTGGCTTAGCTTATGGTTAAGCCTAGGATGCGAAGCATACTGCCGGCGGAGGCTGCGCGTCCGCAAGCGAGCGCACGAGTTGAGCCCCAGCTTTCACAGCTGTTGTGACTTCAGCGCCCCTAGCGGAAAGAGCGGGAGTTAGGCCGCCGGTGGAGGCTGCGCGTCCGCAAGCGAGCGCACGAGTTGAGCCCCAGCTTTCACAGCTGTTGTGACGTCATATCACGTGGTGCGCCGATGTAGGTCAAGTGGTAGCTACGCAGCCGCGCGCGGCGCAGCAAGGAAGAGCTCGGTTGTGCGGCTAGTATGCTTCGCATAAAAGACGCCACGAAGAGAGAAGACACGACAGGACAGGACACGACGATGCGCCAAAAAGCACGGCAAGCCCTTTGTAAGATGCGCGAAAGGCTAGATCCCAATAACGTGTGGAAAGGCCTACTTTGGTCAAACAGGACGCTGCGTGAATGATCGTGCAAGGGAGCATGAGCGCAGGGTAAGTGACAAGGAAAGTGGCACGAATTTGGCCGAACATTGCCGAAAATGCCAGTGCAGGCCGCGACTGAATGACATCAAGATTCTTGGTCAAGGCAGCAGCGCCGTGACGCTAGAAATAATAAAATCTTTCTTAAGAATGCGCAAAATTGCGTCAGCGATACGTCTCTTACCTTGTATAGAAGCGTGTCAGCGTTCTTAAGATCTGTCTTGTAGGGTATGATGGTGTTATCACGCTTGCCAGGCATCCGCTGCGCGTGCATCTGATCGTCTTATATTCAGAGGTGTCAACTTCTGAATAAACCAGTTGTTAGTTTGCCCTGTCATGTATTCTCTCTTCGGGTCGTCTTTTTTTTGCGCAGAACCTTTCATGGCATTACAAGTATCAAGCCAACTAGCCCGACAACATCTTTTGATGAAGTTCACTCTCTTCTAACACTGTCGCCATACTGTCCTCCTTGCACAGTAACCAACTTCCGGTTGCACATTCACCCACTATTGCCGTACTTTCTCCCTTCCACGGTAACCACCTCTCCCTGGTTACGCATTCGTGAGCTCTCTCCCATACCCTCCTCCTTCCACGGTAACCGTCCTCTGGTTAGGGATTTCTCCGCTCTTGCCTTGTGCACCTACGATAACCGCCTTTCGGATGGCTCCTGTTACAACCATCGTCCGGTTACGCATTTCACCGCTCGTCGTATCCTCATCCTCCTGCGGTAACCACCCTCCCAGTGGCTGCCTTGACAACGCACCCCCCGGTTACGCAGACAACAACACCGACGCTAAACTCAGGAACTATAGGTTAACAGCTGTAGTTGCAATAATGCCTCTAACTTGATTATCACGTGTTGACTAAAGGTGCCTAACAAATTTTGAGGTGCCCAAGCAACACAATGGGCAATCGGCGTTCCACAGTGGGATAATCGGAATTAATGTCAAGGACATACAGCTTTTTGAGACGCATCGAAATGTCCTTACAAGAGCGTTTCTTTAGGGCGTACACAATAAGCCTGCGGCCCTAACAGATGCTTGCTGTCATATTGAAAATTTCCGCCAGTAGCGAATTTGCATTGCAGGTGCAGCAGCCATTTAGTATTAGCGTAACACTATTTGAAGTATGGGGCTCCTAATCTACGCCACTGGCACGATGATTTTGGTTACTGCTGCACTATAGGAATGCTATAATTTCCTTTGTCCAGCAGAACGAAGCTCCCCATAAAACCTTGTTTTTTTTTTTGTTTCGTGCTGCCTCATGGTAGTTTGTTACTATTGCTCGCAGTGCGAGATATATTATTGCCTGCGCTCCCACCTTTTTATGCTATCTTTTTCCTTTGTGAGGCGAGGAAACATCAAGTGTACGGGCTGTATGGTGCGGGAACTTCATCGCGGGAGCGCGCCAGCTGACGCTATCTGCTTCGCAGGTCGACGACAGCCGAGCCGGTGACGAGCTCCCAGAATCCCGTCGCGGTGTTCAAGGATCAGCCTCCTCCGAAGGCCTCCCTCTTCTCTCGGCTGCGAGGTTTCATGCATAAGGCACCTCCCGAAGCCAAGCGGTTCGTGCCCTCAAATGGTGCTCTACTGCGTTTTTGTGCACGGGGTATTCGAGCAAGAGGGTTCAGCTTAAGTAAAGGACAACGCAACGAGCTATGGAAAACAAAAAGGATAGGTGTAACGTTAAGAGATCGGAAGTGGGCAGAGTGGGTGAGAGAACAAACACAGGTTGATCACATCTTAGTTGAAATCAAGAGGAAGAAGTGGGCTTGGGCAGGGCATGCAATGCGAAGGCAAGATAACCGCTGGTCCTCAAGGGTAACTAACGGAGTGGATTCCAAGAGAAGGAAAGCGTAGCAGGGGATGGAAGAAAGTTAGGTGGGCGGATGAGGTTAAGAAATTTGCGGGGACACAGTGGCCGCAACTAGCGAAGGACAGGGTTAATTGGAGAGACATGGGAGAGGCCTTTGCCCTGCAGTGGGCGTAGTCAGGCTGATGATGATGATGTACCAGAGCTGTGGGACTCCGTGTTTGAAGGCGCGACCTTCGACGAAAAGTACGAAGAAGGAACCAGTTTTCGTTAATTTGGAGCTGCGGTTAATTTTTCAAATCACGGCGATAGTGCAGAAGATGAAACTGGGAAAAAATTGGTGGAAACACTTAATAATGCTTACATGCGGGAATGCGAAAGCATTGCTCTGCCTGGGTGCATTGACACCCCCCCCCCCACACACACACGCACATTTGACGCCATCCTGAATGCTGTACGACGAACGCTTGGATCAAAATTATGATACGAAACTCTGTTAAGGCATGCAATTGAAGGTGCATATGTCGTCAGTTCGAATCCCTCTCGCAAGCTAGCCTCCGATTTGACTAGCACATGCAATCTATATGCAACGGGAAATCGCATGACACCGCCCAGGGCGCTGTGCGACACCCAGTTGGGTCACAATTTTGGTACAAATGTCGCATGAAGGTCGGCCAGTCGTGAGTGTATGTAGAAGAACGACATGTGTAGGATTCTCTAAAGTGGCGGTGCTCGGTTTGCTGTGTGCGTCAAACGGCCGCTTGATGACGTCACCCTGTTTTTCTTGCCATCGCTGGGATTTCCTGTACCATACGCGAGTAAACACGCGCACACACGCCGCCGGCTTTTCTCTCAATGGGACTAGTAATGACTTCACATAAAAAAGGATAGTAAGCATGCTCCTGCTTCTTGCATGTATCATTGACGCAAACTGAACCGCGGAGTTGGATCAACTTAAATAAAACAGCAGTAGTGAAATGTATTAATAGCGCATCATTTTTTAAACTGCCGCATCCGTGTGTCAGATGTACTTTGAAGGAAGATTGCAGGTGGCCTCAATAGGCGGACTACAGCTCTGTACTGACTAAGAGATTGCTTTGAAAGCTTTTGTAAGGTAGAAAGGAACGAGAATAAAGTTTAGCTGCCGCCATCACCAGCCTTATCCCCTTCGCTTCTGCCGCGCGGTCTCCGCCGTCGTCCCAAGAGGAGAGGGTTCTTTCGCAAGACGTTGCGAAAACGCGTGAGCGGCGGCGGCGGCCGTAGAAGAGACGGCCACCCTCGCCACCATTTTTACCTTTCTTCGCAGCCGTGCGCAGTGCACATTTGAAAAAAAAGGTATAAAAGGCGCGCTTGCCAATAGAACAGGCGCAGACACTCGCAATGGAAGGAGAAGAAGAAGCAACAGTCGGACGGCGCAGAAACACCGATCCAGAAGTGGTAGCTTGGGAGTTGGCTGAAAAGCAGCGAGAGCTTTTCGCTTCGGGATATCCAGGCTTAACCTTAGCTTAGCCACAGCCAATTTTTTTCGACATGGGTGTACTATTGGACTCACTTAGAAACAAATGAGAACACTGAAAAAACAAACGGAGGAACCTCTCGACACTCGGCTTCACCCACAGCGTCCCATGTATCATTCGTACAGGCGGGCTAAAATATTCCATGTTTAAGTCGAAGTTTCTCAGCAGGGAAAACGTCGTTCGGTGTTGAGAAAAAGTCAGCAGATGCACCAAATGACGAGCTACCGGTTTGTCGCAGCTGCGAAAACCCCTCGGAGTTGTCTTCAGCGTTTCTTTCGGAGCGAAATCGGTTGTGCACACAATGGACTCCTGGATGACGTTTATAAAGTTTAGATTCAGTCCGCATTACATCCTCCCGAGTTTTCCACCAGTCCTAGATATCTGCGAGGGGTATTTCATGGTGAAAATAAGTCTGGGAGCATCGGTGTCATGAGGACAAAACGAACAATGTACAGTCTATGCTAAAGTCCTTTATTTAGCACGAGAAACGTCCCCTAAAGCACTGTTCTCGAACAGTTTGTATATTTATGGGGCAGAAACTGAAGGGTTACTGGGGATGATTACCTAGAGCACCTAAATTCTTGTTATTTTTTAGGATAATATTTGGTGACGGTAAATATGAACACTGTGCCCATAGAGATATGTAATGTGCTGTAACGACAGCGCTGGAAATATACCTTGAGAGAAGAATATTTTGCAGCCTCTCATTGAGGAAACCTTTCTTACATTCGGTATCGAGCGCGCTACACGAGCTGCTTCGGTTCTCCTGTGAGGAGCGTTTGTCGTGCTGCGGGCGTTCCCACCAAAGCGAACAGATAATAAAAGAACAGAAAATAATGTTCAGAATTACCCTGGCGTCATCGTGCGTTGCCAGTTTCTTGGTAGGTGCAATAGCATCGTCGGCGCTATGACTTGTGCTACATCATGCGGCAGTGCCTCAGTGTGGAAGCTATGTGTTTAGTAAAAATTGGCGGGGGCTTAGCTTTGGTTAAGCCTGGTAGGTTGAGAAAGCAGGTGTTTTATACTGCATATGCAGCGCCTCTAGTGGGAAGAACGCGGCGCGCCGTGGGAAGCGGCCGCCGTTACCCGACGAGCCGAGTTGATAGCCCATCTCTCGCTGCTGGTATGACGTCACGCTCTGACGTCAATAGGCATGGTATGACGTCAGGGGTCATTCTAAAGGTCAAACGTGCCAAGTGGCCGCCGCTACGCGAAAGGCCAATCTTGGGAGTAGTATTGCTTTTGCAATAAAACTTAAGGTGACGGTTATCGACATTGTTATGCTGAGTGTTCATTTTCATCAAGTCGACGATAATTTTAACCTAGGACTCACCTTTTCAAGCAATGAATGCTTCCTTCCCTGCATAAGGCTGAAGTCCGTCAACAATATCTGTTAGGTTTTTTGCTCGTAAATAAGACAATATTTCTCTTCCAGAGCTTAATACGCCGACCTTTGCGTTACAATTCTACCGATCTACTGATTTCTGCAGTGTCTTGCTGCGCAACGCATCTGTGTGTGTAATTATAAACAGGCATAATGTAACACTGCGGTGCCATTGTGCGCCCGCGCTCGCTATCAGGGATGCTGACCAGACTCCGGACCACATGTCGACCATTCCCGAGGGCTACCCCGTCACCGAGACCATCCAGGCCGCGGAGGAAGCGCCCACCGCGGCGGCACACCCGGATCCCGAAGAGCTGCCGTTTGCCTCGCAGCCACCGGTGCAGGTTTATCAGGCCATGTCCGGTAAGACTTGTCCAACTGGTGCAAACGACGCTGTACTGCAATCAAACACGAACCGAATACATGCACCGAAAAGGTCCTGCAAGGACAGAACACAGAAGCAGAGAAGGAGTTTTCTGCTTGACCTCAGCGATTTTAAACTAGGTGCTCTCCAAGGCTCAAGTGTGCTTCGGGGTGCACGAAGCCGGTATAACCCATGTCTTCTAACCGGCCGGGAATATGGCGAGGAAAATTACCAAAGAACCTTTTCTATATTCACAAAAACGGCCTGTTGAATGATAAATCTCTGTGGTCATGTTATGTTTCCTAAATGAGTAGGACAGCGTTCGCCGGATTTCTTTACTCAACGAATTTCAGGTTTCAATACATTGCAGGTTTAGAGCTCAGACCGTACAACTACTTTTGCTAATAAGCACGAGCTGTGCTAAGCTACGGCGATCATCTCAACTTGGTGGGGGGGGGGGGGGGGGGGGGGTGTAGGTAGGAGCGAAGTCATACGTATTGAATTTGTATATTGCAGCCGAAATATTATTCACAGTACACCTAAGGGCCCTCGTAAGAGCGTGATAAATTTAAGGAGGGATGGGAATCATTGGATGGCATAATGAAATATACGCGAACTGTAAAGAGAAGCAAGGAAAGATGCGCTATCTCCTGATAGCGTATCTTTCCTTCTAGGTCATAATTAAACAAAATAATGCAGCACCAACAAAAGGTTTTGAAAAACAAGTGAGGGTACATAAACTGCAAAGATATGACAAAAAATGCAGCTCAGAATACCAATTTGCACACAGTGTAACAACACGACGATAGAACCCGGTATGAAACAAAGGAAAAAGATGATTCCGGAGAAATAATAATCCGATTTTAAGCAATGAATGAGAGAGTACCAAGGAACAATAATTGAAATATTACAAGAGTGCAGTATTCGAGGTTTTTAATAATACTACGCGACAGCAAACTGCACGGCATGTTAGTGCCTTATAGAGGCGACAAGTGAGCCAGGTGAGGAAGTTTCTTCCAAGCGCCCTAGCTGATGCTCGCGTTCTCATTTACACTGCTTCCTTCAGAAGGACACACGCCATGGCAGACGACCTATTTGTAATAAAGCGGTGAGAAGGATATATACGTGCAGGACAAAGAGATGTAACTGCTACGCGCTTTCCCTTTGCCTTTCGTATTACTGGAGCTTACGCATGCGAAACGTAGTTAGGATAATGGAAAGGCCAGCGAGGAAATTCGATCATCAGCACGCTTCAAGTATTGCCTTTAAAGTGAACCATTTTATGTGCACTAGTCCGCTCTGATGGGAGAACACAGTCACGGCGGCCTGAAGTGGTAATGTAGTCAACGCTTGAGGCGCTAGAAGTATTAAAAAGCTTTCTTTCAAAGGCACCTTTCTGTCTTTTTGTTGTCTGCTTCCCCCCGTTTTTGAGCAATCAGAATGTTTTCTTTTTTTGTAAACAGAGTGCAGTAGGGTGTTTGTCCTCGCGTAGAGAATAGCGTAGCAGACAACGCTTGCATCGGAAAGGATTCCCTGTTTCCCCGCTTATCGCCGTTAAAATGCGTTGACATGCTACGATGAGGACCATATCGATTAGGTGGTTTGGGAATAGCAGGGCGCTGCGCGCTTAGGCAGAACAATAACGCCCCTCGGGTTATTCTCCCGGGGGGCAATATACCCGAGGGGAGGTATTGTTCTGCATATGCGCGCTGGCGCCTTACTATTCACTTATCTCCATGGGCGTCCGGAAGAGGGGGCAAAGTTGGGCGGTTGCCCCCCCCCCAGAAATTGCGGATATTATTTATGTACTAGTAGAAAACAAGTACACAGCTTGATTAGAACGCTTAGCTGATATTAGGTTTTCGGATTTTGCTTATTGAGTTCAATTCTTTGTTCATTATTAAATTCTAATGTTTGTTCTCTAAGCGTAGCACTAATTTGCTGCCTCTAATTTTTGTTTCATGTGCGCAGTTTAGACCACAAATAGTTCCTTTTTGGTGCTATCCTACTGCCTCCCCCATACCCGGCCATCGTGCACCCCCCTGGAAAAAGTTCTGCGGATGCCCTTGCTTATCCCCCTAATCGATTGGGTACCCCTAATTTAAAATTCTCATGCGCGATATCGTCAAGGGCAGCGTTCTGCGGAGAAACACGGCGTAGGTGGCGTCATCGCCGGTATGTGCGGAGAAGCCGGATTGGTCCAGAGGAACGTGACGTCCCGTGCGGAGCTCTGGAGTGAGGACTGATCAAAACGTTAGGATACTAGTGATTAGAAGGTGACGCCATGACTCAAATGTCATAAGGACATGTAAGTGTATCAAGTAAATGAATTTCGCTGTAAATAAAATTGGAGCGATAAGTCGGAAAACGAACCCCTGACGCTTGGGCTGCGAGTTAGACACACAACTCCTAAACCTTGGAGGCGTGTTCACACGACTTGGTTAAACCGGAGCTTTATACGTATGTTGCGTGGTGTTTCACATAATATAAAAAGTGCGTCCGTGTCTGTGGAGATAAGAGGAGCCGCTAACGGGACCGATTAACGTTATCGCGTCATACCGTCGAAGGTGGACCTTAAGTGTTCCAGACAAGTTATTAAAAACACGTAAGGCTGCACAGCATGAAGCAATACTGTGGAAGACAGAGATTAAACTACCTTTATCAGCGCGGAGCTGTTCGCGGACTCGAGATGAGTTCGGGTCGGTAACAAGGGCTCGTGACAGGTTCTGCAGATTTCGAGATATTGATTATTAAGCCTAAAAATTACGTTGCTTTACCTTGGTCGCGGGAGAGTGTTCTCAGCTGCGAGCCAGGTAGTGTAAGGAACGAATCGGTATTTGCGGTTACATCTTCAATTCGTCGTGCGAAGCTTGACGTGAGAAAATTGCTCACCACGATTCCTGCCAGCTACCTGTCAGGGAAACACCGCCGCCTTCGCTACCTTCGTTTTGATGGTCTTTGTAATTCGTATGTTTTATTGAAGCAGTACTCGACAAGAAAATATCTGAGCTAAACAAACCTCGCTTTAACGCGCTATTAGTTGTGTTGTTCACCGAAAAGAAATAGCGCAGCAGTGAACTCCATCTTCACAAAATCGACCTGATTGGTGCTGAAGACTGTGAGTCGGACGGGAACCTGACACTTACGCGATTTCTTCTTGTAGTGAAACTCTGCTTTTTGGCTCAATCTCCATACCTGACTTACTTGTATGGTAATCCATAAACTCTGAACACAAATACGCCTCTTATGGGAGCCAATAGAGAGTAGGTTGTCTTCTACCGCACTCCCATTTATAAAAGGGAGTCCGCTATAGAGGACATCTTACTCCTTTACTCCTTCTGTTTACAGTGTAAACCTAAACTCACCTGCATTGGCGTTAGGGCCATAAACAAGCCCGCACTCACTTGCCGCGAAGGACACAAGGCTGAAACGCTCTCTAGCAGTAAAAATACATGTTCCTGTGCGGCGTCGTTCTTATTTTATTGGCACGGCTCGCTCTTTTACGCACTAAACTTTTATGTCTCATGCTTCATTTTTCTTGATTCTCTTCTGCGTGCTTACTTTTTTTGGAAACGCGGAGCATTTTAGAATACCAAGAATAAAACCTGATTTCTAGGAGACTGCGTTTACAAGCTCGTGTCTATTTTTCTACTTTGCAATATCACACGTAGGCACAAAATAGTCGTGTCGAAATCTTATCCCGAAATTTCAAAACTGTTTCCAAAGCAGTGAAAATGAAACCTACAACATTTTTTTTTTACGTTCCTGCGAAGTGCTGTCTATAGGAGACAGGGTATACAAGCGCATCACATTGCCCTTGTTCGCGGAACCTATGCAGTTCAGGAGCGTCTTATTTCGTAAGTAGTTTGCGAAACGAAAGAATCAGAATTTTAAAAGCAGATGTGTTTTCGCTGCTCTAAATTCTTCGTAATCTCTTCAACTGCGGCATTATTGGTAACCAGGGTACGTAATCAAATGAGGTTTTGCTCATAAACCCGGGTTTAGACTCCGAAACTGAATTTAGAACTGCAGTCATTAAAGCACCCATATCGCCATGTATCTGCCTTCTTCTTCGGGAAACTAGGCTCTGCTACATTCATGGCCTGCTACATCAAGGGGTCGCAGTGCGGAAAGATGACCAGGAAAACGAAGAGGACGTACAATACATAACTACACCTGCACTTTCAACTTGACTTTACACTGGTCTTCTAACTGGGTTTACTAAAGAATTATCTGACATATTCAGTTGCACATGGAGCTTCTATCCTGTCTTTTTCTTGTCCTATGTGGCCCTGTGCATCCTTGATATCACGAATCCTAACCTAACGGCCCAAGCTACTGGCATGTTCCAGCTACATATGTTCAGCAGAATTCTTGCTGATTCTTGCAATTTTACTTACTGAATTGCAGAGTTTTATATTCAGCACAGAAATGTTTTATTTTTTGCGAGTAGACGCGTATAATACTTGCACTACTTCTACTGTAGTAACGTTCCTTTTCACGCTCGGGTAACTACGCGGTAGAGTGAAATCTACGCATTCATTATTACGATTACAAGTAGTTCGGGCTAGTCTAACCACTGTCTCTATGCCATGTGTCAGAGCGAAAGATCAGTCCGTCAGTTTTCAGTGCCGCGCGACGCCATTCCACCCGAGCTGCTTTAGACTCTGAAGAATGGCGAGAATTAAGATATGTTGTTATGCACTCGATTGAGACGAAGTGAAAGTCGAATCGCCGAGAGCTTGAGCTTCAAAGGCGCTCAATAACCGGTTACGAAACATGTAAATGGTTGCTGACGAGGCGTTTGAAGGGCTTATGTGTACTACGTGCGAATCATTTCAGGCCCAGAACCACCACTGGGGTGGCGGAAATCGCCTGTCGGGTCCCGCAGGGGCTCTGGCAGGGGGTCCGGCAAGACATCAGGGCAAGAAAGCCCCATCGGACCTGCTTCTGGGTCCGGCGTTGGCTCCGCAGCTAAGTCAGGCCAAGAGAGTGGTTCCGGCAGGTCGAAGGAAACTAGCAGCCGAGACAAATCTGACCGAAGGTTCGTGCCCTCATTAATTTTTTTCTGTGCCCAATACATATCTTGCGGACTGGTTTGCACTTCGCACGGGGTTATTTGGTGACAAACAAAAGGTGTGTGAGCACCGGGACGGCTGGTGGATTCAGTATGCGATCCAATTTATGCGGCTAGCATGTCCTGCGTACAGTACCAAAAAACTTTGTTAGGTATATATAAACGTCGTCGCTAGACTCATTTCAATCTGCCGTATTATGCAGGACAGATCGCTTCGCGAAGGATTGTTGTTGACCGAAAAGTCTGAAGCAGTGCACGCTATGAACACCCGCCGCGGTGGCTCAGTGGTTAAGGCACTCGTCCACTGAGCTGGAGTACCCGGGTTCGAATCCGACTGCCGCGGCCGTGTCCGATGCGGCTGAAAAACAAAAGGCGTCCGTGTGCTGTGCGATGTCAGTGCACGTTAAAGATCCCCAGGTGATCGAAATTATTCCGGAGACCTCCACTACGGAACCTCTTTCTCTCTTCTTTCACTCCTACCCTCCTCCCTTCCCTTACGGCGCGGTTCAGGTGTCCACCAAGATATGTGAGACAGCTGCTGCATCATTAAAACAAATTTTCATTTCTAACGCTATGAGGGGAAGCTCCTGCAACAGAATTGAAGATGCATTTAGAAATCGATTGAACGAAATGAGGAGCAACCACGAGTTTTTCCGCTAAATTGGAGAATTCGTTAATCCGAGGAAGGAATTTTTCTGCCCTTCGAAATATAAAATCGTAACGTAGCGACACTGAAAAGCTGCCGCCGCTTCGTATTTGCTGGTACCTACGCCTGCGCGCATGGGAAGTCCGCGTAGGCGGCCCGAATCGCTGGTGCATGAAAAGCTATCTGGTAAAATGAATTCAAAGCCAACGTGGTAGCGTTGCCGAATGCCGAGTTATTCTATGCAGCTTGCAGCCACTTTAAAGCCAAACCAGGTCAGTGACTAGGGCGCCTAGATTTTGCGCTTGGTACGCGCCAACAATCTGCGAGACAGCGTAGGCGAAATAAGTTAGAAATTACCTCTTTTTTTACTCATTGTTTCCCGGAAAAACTTCGCAAAATCGGGTTTAGTGGCCATTTGTTTCGTCATTTTACAGATGTTATTTTGATAACGTTGAACCGCCCGGTTACTTTTCGAGGAATCAAAATTTGTTCTTTAGATCAACAACTTCGTAAAAGCATTGGATTTGGTTAGATTGAGTTCTTACTGTGTTGTCGCAACTACACGTGGAAGCTGAAAAAGCCAATTTCTGAGTTGTCGAAGTAACTGCAAATATTTAGGAAAAAAAAACGCAGTGTTATACCAGTCAAGTTCAAGCTGAACTGTATTGTCCACGAATACAATGCATCACAGTATGTATAACAAAAAAAGGTCCCGAAGAGGAAGCGGAAAGCAAAATACAAACAAGGAAAAAAGAAAAAGAGGCGAAAACTCTGGGCGGCGATTGCTCGAATTCGATTAAAGTACTCTGAAAACATTTACTAGAAAATCGCTGGAGCGCGTGTCTGGCGGAACTGAGTTGAGTTTAAGCTATAATGCTGTTCCTGTCCTACACAAGGTAGCCCGCTAAGACTTGACGACGGTTGTGCCCCAAAAAACATAGGCGAACAAACCCTTCAGTAATTAAAAATGCATTGTTCAAGAAATTCAGTGTCTTTCTGATGTCTAAGGCGCACAGTTGTTATGGGCTAAGGACGACAAGCGTAAAAAAAACCTCTTTTGCGAGGATCGCATCAAGGGAAACTCAGTGGATAGATAATGAAAAGCATGACAATGCGCCGTCACAAGAACGCCTGTGATTTGCGGCCAGCTGTTTTTGAACGCGTTACAATATATTCTAGAGTAGTGAACCGTTGTTAACACATAGCTGTGGCTGAGGAAGGAGTTTGCCGCCGCCAGTTACCATGGTACACACAGCTCAAGGGTGATATATATCTAAAGAAATTTAAGTTAGAGTGGAGCGCTACCTCGCTTTGACAGATTAATTCCGATACTGAACAAAAAAACAAACTAAAAATTCAGCAAAAGCGACATACTTAAATTAGCGAATAGGGCACTCAACTGAAAGAATAGGCAGACCTGTAGCCGACGACACTCGACGACGGCTGTCATGGCAACTGAGGAACGGCTATAGGGGCAGCGCGTCCGAAATGTCACTCCCCCAATTAGGTCGCACGACGGTTAGCCGGCCCGCCTGGCGCGTTGCTGTCCCTGCGGTAACTTCATCCTGCCACTTGAGAGCTGGCGCGATCTGTTGAAGGTTCTTGTAACTTGACGTGCTTAACAAATTTGTTGTTATCAAGAAAACTTCACTAAAACGGTGAGTTGAGCTAGTTGGCACAATGTTTTCACTACAAAAACAACGCTGCGACAGACGACAAAGATCGAAGGTTAAGCGTTACTAACGAGAGCAATCTAAAAGCTGCAATCGGGGACCTTATTCCTCTGCTTTGGTAGAGGGGGTACGCTTTGGCTCCGTACCTTTAGGGGTGCGGCCAGCTTTCCAAACCGTTTTAGACGAGTTGGCGTTGTGATTGTCCTCGGCATTGGGAATTTATCTACGGGCAAATGTAGCACAGCCAAAGTTGTTTTGCCCTTTTCGGTGAATTGCTGTCCGGGCGGGTACGCAGCCGTGGACTGAAATCGGTCATGGCCGCGTCTGAGGTTTCTCGCTGTGCCTTCACCCTCCGCAGTTGCTCGGTTGCCGTGTCGCTGGGTTGCTTTGCACAAGGTCGCGGGATAAAATTTCGACCATGGCGGCTCCATTTCAATGGAGACCGAAAGCGGTACGTCCGTGTCCTGTGCGATATGAGTGCAGGTTAAAGTATCGTAGACGGTCTAAATCAGTGGCGAGACCTGGTCTACGTCGTCTATTTCTCCGGCCTCTTTTCACTCTTTTTTTCTATTCCTTCTTTTTATTTCTCTCTTTCTTCTTTAACTCCCACCTTCCCCCCTTCCCTTGCGGCGGGGTTCACGTGTCCACCGAGGTATGTGAGACAGATATTGCGCCATTTCCTCTCCTCACAAACCAGTTTACCAATTCACTACTTCAGGTGGCCAGAGAAAGGGCGGAAATAAGTGCAGCTTCCCTCTTTTCAAAATATGAAAAACCTGTTCGTCCGTTGCTGCGTTGCTAGGCCTCGATGCTGTTAAAAGCAAACTGCCGAATTCTTTTCCGCATACATTTTGTGGGCACTACGCAGCGTAGGGACTCGCAGATGTTCGGTATCACGGCGTGAAACGCTGCAGCTAATGGTAACCTGCACTGAAGTTTGCCACGGCGATCGCAGAGCCTTAAAACACAGCTCAACGAATTGAGTAAGCTGTTTTGGGTTGCACCCTTAGTTCTTATCCCGTGCACCTTCCTGCGCTTATTGGCGTGAGCTTCCGTGCTCTGTAGAAGCTCGATGTGGCTTGCGTCGCCTAACTGAGCTGCGCTCAGAGAAGATAGCCAATGGAATTTTATCTGCCTAGCGCGCGCTTTTAATGGTTCAGAATGTGGTCTAGCGTTTATAGCCGCCCAAGCAGCTGACGGCAGGAGCTTTCAGGCGCCCAGTGGAACAATTTCAGCGCTGCCGAGGCACAGCAGGTGGTCGGTATACGTATCTCTTCCCTAAAGCTGAACACGGCGTTGCTTGTGGTTTTGGCAGCCGTGTTGTACGAGTAAATGGGCGTGACGAGTACGTCCGGTCAAGTTTTGTGTTTAACGTGCACATACCGTTGTCCAAAAAACAGGCGATACAGCGAGCGATAGCGCTGTTGCAGCTGTCGGCGCGATGCCTGTTGTCGAGGTAACGTCGCGTGCATATGCGCCATTTAGACACGCAGCTTCTAATGCTTGTCGCCTGCACCAGCGAGGCGCGATAGGGCCCGCAGAGATGGCATAATGGAAAGAAACCCTCTGAGTGGGCACGGACCAGCACGCTGCGATAGCATGGTCTCCAAGGCGATCAGAACAGAGGTTGACAGCGAAAAGCCTGTTCGCGTATTGGAGAAACTTGAATTGAAGCGCAAAGGTGCATTGGTAAACACATAGTTCGAGCATGTTAGCCGGGTTGTCGCCAGTGCCTCAATGTAACACAGAAATACGTATATAACAGTTGTTTCTCCATCTCTCCTCCTGCAGCAGCAGGGGCTCTAAGCAGCGTCCACCTGCACCCGGTTTCAAGAATGCGGATAAGGAGTCGAATTCCAGGTGATCACGTCTATCTCAGTTTCCATAAGTGTAGCAGACCAGAACTTCACGGTATAGATCAAGCATTATGATGGGGTTACCGACAACACAAACAAAATGAACAAGGGTCGAGGGGGAGCCTTAGTCTGCGAGCCAACTGTTCTACATGAGGACCTGTCTTCATCCGGACAAAACAAAGGTGTGTCCTCCTGACGAAATGTTGGCTAGCCGACTGAGGCGTGCCCTCGACCTTAGTTGATTTATTTTCGTGTAGGCTAAGGCTTGTAATAGGACAAGCGCAAACTTTTTGCGTCAAGAACGAAAGCCGTATAACAGATGTGGAAGTTTTTGCTTTAGTCCTACACAGGCTGTGTCAGCTAAGTAGTGCAAAACTTAAAATAGCAAGAGCCTCTATGAAGATTCGGCTGGTGCAGGTGGGAACGTGGCCATCTTGAGAAGATGGGAACATTTATAAATGAGCCAGATTTTTTTCGCTATAAACATGAATTAGGGAATTGTTCTCGCCACCTTACCGCATAATTTCACGTTTAAATTTGTAGAGCATGAGGAGAAACATCTCATTTCGATTTTTTCTTGATGGAAACTTTAGCGTGCTTAGTTTTTGAAAACCTCCTAAAGCCCACAGTATTTAAAAATTATCACCTGAGTTCGCGTTCCTGCGCCGGGATGCCAACAAGCAAGATAGACCGATTGAAAGAACACAGTTGCACAAAGCTGTAATAAATACACAGCGATAGTTCTGCGGTTAGGGTGCACGGCCCTTCGGTTTGTTGGAATCATGATGCTGCAGCAGAGAGGCGAACGTCGGACGGCAAGATATTGCCTCCAGTCTTGGCATTCATTGCTTGTTCACGCCTGAAGCCACCGGCACGCAGATTTCTCAGTTTGTGACGCGATATGCGACCAGACTTATCTGGAATTATCGCATCTACGCGAAATTGGTTCCACTTTGTTCCATTCTGTTGCAGTTACAATAGCGCCTTTCCTCAACGGCTACTTGAAAGCTCAAAATTGAGAGCAGCAGACATTCTGTTCGACGGCCGCTTACCACGCTTGTTGATGTAGCCGTCGCTGAGCCATATAATTCTTTGTGGGCGCCTGACCGCCCTTAAACAGGTTTTTTTGGAAACCTTTTCGCTGTATACTTCCGCCGTCACCGCTGCCTGACATCTGCTGGAAGTGCTGACCTGCAGTTCTGCTAGGACACCCAAGGCGGACCCTGGTGCACAGTCAACGTCCGTCATGCTTCACCAGCCTCGTGAGCCATCGACATTTAATGGACAACCACGCGGTGATGTCGAAGACTGGCTGCAGGTGTTCGACCGTGTGGCTGCGTTGAATCGTTGGCAGAGCGAAGAAAAACTTCGGGATATTTTCTTTGCGCTGAAATGCCCAGTGAGAACGTGGTTTGGAAACCAAGAGCTCTCCCTCACGACCTGGGACACCAAGAAACTGCTCCTACGTACGCTCAGGAGCGTCATCCGGAAGTGAAGAGTGGATGTTCTGCCCCAGTCGCGAATTCAACACCCAAATGAGACCGTGATTGCGAATGTCGGAGAAATGAGGCGCCTTCATCGACACGCGCATCACACCACAAGCAAAGGACGTGGGTTTTCTAATGCGAGCTGTTGAGGAGGCTCTTTTCACAGGTCTTGACCACAGTTCACCGAGGACAGTCGCAGAATTCACTGCGGAAGCGGCCACCATAGAGAGGACTTTAGATACTATGGCTTGCCAAAATAACAGGCAGCTACACATATTCTTCGGCAGACACCCTGATACCGTGCCAGCGACCAGCGCAAATTTGCGGGAAGGTAGCCGCGAGATTGTCTAGGAGGAGATTCGCCAAATTGTACCTCCATCACCCCGTGTCGTATCGCTAACGGACATCGTTCTCGAAGTCCATGACGCCTTGGGCGTCCCCCAGCGAGAACCTCGACCACACAGCCTCATGCCATAAATTGCGCCCCCACGGGACGTAGCCAAAGACGTCCGGCCAGCCCGCGCCAGGAGCCCTACGTTGGGCCCCAAAGACGACAGCCACCCGCCTGTCCGCGCAAGTTTCTGCAAGCCACGTCAAGGAAAGCAGACCACCGGAAGACCCCCAACCAGCGTCGTGCACTCTGCTTTCACTGCGGCCAGCCCGGCCATATCCTCTTACACTGTCCTTGCAAGCGAATAGGGCTTCGTGGCTTTTTTTTTGACGCTCCCAACCACGCCCCCGCCAAATACCCCGTGATCGACGATTACCTTAATCGAGAGGAATGTGTGCCCAACCGTCAGGACCGCTCACCGTCGCCATCAATTGCACGTTCCGCATGCCAAGCCACAGCCATGCAGAGGCCGTCCGCAGATCCCTCAGCCCCTGTAGAAGAAACTAAAGACAGTAACCTCTGGTGGTGTGAGGTTTTTTACAAGCAAAGCGCTGGATATCCTCCACTGACCACACCTCATGGAGACAACGTCCCCAATACGGCGACACCGTATAGAAGGAGCACATCAACCACAAGGAGAGCCGACTTCAGATTGACGCCATCGCTCAGCGAATTAACGACCTATCTTAGGCACGATCACAGCATCCGAAGAAACTGAGACCGGAATTCAAGACCAACTTTCGATGCGTGGACGCGAAGAATCGACCTTGAAGTGGCAGTCGACGGTCGCACGTTAACTGCGTTAGCGGGCACAGAAACGTGCTCCTCTGTCTTCAATGGGGCCGTTTGCAGCTCAGCTCAAGGGAGGGATGGCCACTTGGAACGGCCCAAACACCCGCACTGCGGAAGGGCATCTAGTTGCATCGTCAGGAAAATGCACGGCAAGACTAACGGTCAGCGGACACGCCAACTCTGTGCCCTTCATAGCCCAGCAGCAATGTTCCCGAGACATCATCTATGCAAGGACTTTTTGACTGAGCTTCGAGCGATCATCAATCTTCAAGCCAACTCCATAACTTTTGGACGGAGGAAGCCTTACCTCCGAAGCCTTACATTGCCTTTAGTGTGCTTGGCCGCCTTTAGTGAGCGTTTCACTCGGGTTCAGTGTCATCGCCCCAGTGGGTGCCAGGATTGCCGAAAATATCGGGGGCATCATCTCCATAGCTCTTTGCCAGCTTTAAATTGAGCGGGGCTGAGAGTGGCAGGAATTCTGTTCAACGACCGCCGAGCATACTTGTTGCTGTCGCCGTCACCAGGTCATAAAGTTTTTTGTGGCCGTAGGTCCGCCCAATAAACAGTTTTTTTGGAAGCCCCGCCCGCTGTCTTCTTGACTGCCCGGCTGCCGTCAACACTGCGTTACAATATTTGTTTTATGCCGTGAAACAGGAATGCCATGATCGCGCCCCTGCTGCAGCATTATGAATTTAACAATACTAAGAGCCAAGCAAAGGCAATGGTTGCATCAGGCATTGGATGCAGCTATCAATGAAAGTGGTGTCATTGGTGTGCACTGTTAGTATCCTGGTCACTTGTGTTCTCTCAAGTAACAAAAGAGATCTGTTGGCGAACAGGTAGGTTTTAGAATTAACTTGCTGAATCTGTCTGGGTTAGGAAGAGGAGACACAAAACTGTGCCGCAATGCAAAATGTCACAGCAAGTGGCTACAAAGCTATGACACAAGTTGGCTGTGTTGAAAATATTTCAGTAAGGTTAATTATGGGTACTTTAATAGTACAAGCTTCTAAACGCTTGCTTGAACGTTTGTAAAAATCTTGAAAAATGCAATTAACGACTGAGCTGTGGTAGAGGAAATGATAGATGGATTTCTTGATTTATGGTGCAGAACTACCTCTGCTTGGGGTTTCGCCGACATCAGACTTAGTGCGTTAATGATTCTTGCTGTTAAGCAGGCCCTCCTGTCATCTTTGTCTACATTGCTCAAAAATAGATGGGATTTCGAGAAGTTTGCAAGCAAAGCAACCTCCCCAGTGCACGTAAGTCGTCGAAAATAGCCATAATTTTTCGGGCGATATACCTTGAACATAGCCTCAACATCAAGCGCGGCTGCAAAAACATTACGGGCCCTACTGTAATTGAAGGGGAAGTCCGCACACGTACTGCGGCTACAACCGGAGTCGGAGCCAGATCGCTAACACTGATTGCAAGTTGAAGTTTCTTGTGCACGGGGAGGTAATGGTCGTAGTTAGCAGCAGAGGCAGGGCGCTCGTCGTAAACGAAACCTGTTTTTGTGACGTCGCTAAAGAAACGCACGGATTTTTTTTTGACCCTCTTATATGTACTGGTTATCGCAAGAACTCTTTAGCAACTACTTACGCTTTATGTCGCTGGGAGAAGAGTAAATTACGCGCGTTTCTTATACAAATAGTTCTGGGCACCGTTTTTTTCCAGAGGGCACCTAGGTACTAGAAGATATTGGTTTTAAAGTCACTTTCAGTCTTAAGAAATTAATAACTTTTATTCCACATTCTTTTCATCCTGATGTTCCCGTATTATTTTAATTTTATTTTATGTCGCTTGTGGTTCGTTTCTTGTGGCTTACGAGTGGAGTAAGCATGTCATATTGTAACTTCCTTTTGAAGAGGTCCCCTTGCGAGTGATGTCCTCCAGTGACGTAGTTACCTTGGAAATAAAATATGCGGCATCAGCGGTTGTGCTACGCACGATGGCGGCTGAAGACGAGCGCCTAAAAAAGGCAGCAGCGGTGAGAAAAAATGGGTGTCGCAGGAATAGATTTTTGGCTTCTACAAGTAGGCTACTTTTAGTTCAGTGGCTACTAAGTAATTCCAATTAATACTCCTTAGGGAGCATTCGAACTCTACTCCACTTTAAGATCATTACTTGGCGGAAACGTTTAGCATAGTGACTTTGGAACCCGGCATAGAACGAAAGCTTGCTTCACTGTACCGAAAAGTGCACTGCTTGCGTAAATGACGCCTACGAACACGAAGAACATGGTTTAGCGTGTGTGGCGTGGTGTCACGTAACTTTTTTTGCATTCAAAGGCAAGAGTGGCATAGCAGCCATTTAGTCACTCATCAAAGGTTTATTTCATGAATATTAATGTTGAAATTATCAAGAATGTGCAAGTACGAGGCACAATTTCATTTTTTTTTGTCGTATGTACGTAGGGACGTCTCTATCGGGAGAAAAGATTTCATGCCGTAATCTTTGTATATTGTTATCTAGCTACACTGTTGGTTTTTCTTTTGGCCACATAATTTCCTCTTCACATCTGGGAATGAAAGTTTAGGGCAGAGTCATTGAAAGCCTTGGTGCTCATTTTCAGCGATAAAGAAGCCGCGGTTTTCCCTGCTGGTATGAAGGAGAAGACCAGCAGTTCCAAGTCAAGGTGGGTGCGGCTGCAATCTGTGCGCAGTGACAACTCTTTCGGACATGTTTTGGTGTTGATTTCTGGTTCAGTAAAGAAAAGTTGCCAGCATCCACAGTGGGACCGAATAATTTCTCATGTGGCTCTTCTTAGTGCTGAGCTTCCCTCAGTCGACATTTTCGTGCTCAGTTGTCAGCTCACTTTTATTCCTCTTTAGCAGCTTGTTTGTTTCTCATAAATTTCTTTCCTTCCTAATTTCTTGTCAACTTGAGTTGCGCAGCAACGTCTATTCCGTAGTTTTTGTAGTTTTCTGTTCTCGAGGCCGTCTCGAGACCTGTTCGCAGGAACGAGCGCCAGGCGACGGCTTTCCCAATATTTTCTTCGTACTCGCTTGCGAGTGCGTCGTGCAGGCCTGAAATCCGTGTTTGCATCGTCCACCCTTGTGGTGCGAGCTATAGCTGTGATACAACGGAGATTGTTTTCTAGAAAATAAACAAGAAAAAAACGGTGTAATGATCTAGGTCAGTATGTGGTGACGTGATAATCCTTAGTCCTGCTGAAAAAGGCTTGGAGGAGAATTTAGATGCCCTCGTAAAGACAATTCACGCACATCGATATGACTTGGTTATTAATGAAATGGCTGACTTTATTTACCCTCATTTGTGTCCTACAGCTTTTATGGGAGAGACCATATAATACTGTTGTGCGAATGTGTGGAAGGTTCCATAAGTATGAGTTGAAAGAGCACCGGTTGTAAGAAGTTTCGGGGTATTTCCGCTAGGATGTGCATTATAACAAATGCAGATAAAACCTCTTGGGAGAAGGAACCTAAATTTCGCTTTTGTGTTAGACAAGATTATAATAGTGATTATGTTTACCTTTCAAACATGGAAACGGAGGGCAAAAGCTTGATTAACATGCATTTGGTGGTGCTTTGTTGCAAGGAATTACCATTGTTTTTGGCTCAGTAGAGAAAGAGATCAGTACAAAACTTTGCTACTTATCTTTTTTTTTTAGTTTTGCTCACTTGAGCTCTTTTTGGCTAGCGGGTACGAAGAGGTTTCTATCAAACACAAACAAAAATTTACGCAGCATCATCGTCGATATGTGTACATGCTGTGTCTGCTTTCTGGTTTCACGTGGTGTCGAACTAAAAACTGTGCGCGTCGCTTTCTGTCGAATGTGGATTGTTTTACTTCTGTGTGATTATGTAGGATTCATTAACAGCATGTTCTGGTCTCGACCATGTTCACAGCGGACAGCGCAGTGGCGGCAGCGCACGTCAGGAGGATCCACCTTCCGTTCCGCTCTTCAGCGACAGCCCCCGTGCGGCTGGACGGTGAGTGCGAAGCGTCCCTCAAACACTCAACGTCCCATCACGTATACCCAACGGATGAAAGTACTACGCCTCTGTCCGAAAACACAGCACTGATCACGACGACATCACTGTCGCTCAATATGCGTCCTGTAGCACATTTCGAAATGAGTTCACACTTTTGAAAATTATTACAGCCAGTATTGTTTTCAAATTTGTTGGGCGCCTGTCCTGTCGCCATTTCAATGACCTAATCTTCGCTCACCAGAGCCATTGTTACCAGCCAAAGCGAAGACGCTTTTATGTGGACTTTAGATACTGATGAAGTCCAAGTATTTCTGGATCACAAGTGTTAACCGAGTCTTCTTGAGGTTGAACGGCGGCCTAGAAATTTAAACGGCCAGCATAAACTGTCATTGAAGGACTGTCAGCGCTATACCGAAACGCCTTTTAGCTCATCAATGTGGCTTTCATTGATGGAGGTTCAGTGATTTGGTTTTGAAACTCTCTGTCGGGTGCGCACTGCGAGCACGGAATCCGAATATGCGACAGTGTTGCGCTGCTGGATCACGTGAAAGACCTCGGACACCGCGCCGGCTGTCTGACCAAGGAATGCATGGCGACTTCCCCGCATGCAATGTAATTAATGCAGCGTTTAGTTCTAATTGTTTCGTCCAAATCAGGGGACGGCAGGGGACGTAGCAGGGGACGGCAGAGAGTTAGGTAGGCGGATGAGATTAGGAAGTTTGCGGGGATACAGTGGCCGCAACTAGCAAAGGACTGGGTTAATTGGAGAGATATGGGAGAATCCTTTGCCCTGCAGTGGGTGTAGTCAGGCTGATGATGATGATGAGTTGCCTGCTGTAAGAAGCCGCGTGGGCTTAGAACGCGAGTGGGCATGCACGTGGGACGATTATCCTACTTTTCCCCTAAATTTTACAGTGTGCTCATAATTTTGCATCTACTTCAGTTATTTTTTCACTATAATAAGAGGATGTAGTTTGAGACAGGCTTTTTAAAGATTTTTACCATTGAGGTCATTTTACTTCTTGCTAAAGTGGCTTTTTTAAAGTGGCGCAAGGGAGTCTATATATATATATATATATATATATATATATATATATATATATATATATATATATATATATGGGTCTAGATTCCTGTGTCTGGTGGTCGGCTGGGGTGGTAATCCTGACTGCCGAGGTCTCGCTTGCGTGCCACTCAAAGTGTCTGGGGCAAAGTGGATTAAAATCATTTATTATTGTGTAAGCAATACTGCGATAAGTTTCGAGCCATCGCGTAGCTCCCGGCGGTGGCCACGGTTGACCTTCAGCCGCAGCGAGGTCAACCAGATGGAGCGCCGTTGCCATAGCAACCGTTTCAGCCGCGCTCCACCAGGCGGCAGGACTGTCGCTGCTCCGCTGCCGCACACCTAATCTCGACGCATGTGTCGGAATGTGGAGAGAGGAAGCGGGAGGGAAACGGGGAATAAATACGCGCGTTCGCCTCGGGCAAAACAGTTGCTGCTTGCTTACGCAACTTGCCCTGTTTAACCACAGCTAAACCTCAGCTAATTTTTGTTACTGGGACTCATACCTCTATTAAATGCTGAGACAGCGCACCTGAAAGCGATGCGCGTCCTTGCATGTTTTCCCCTGAAGTTGGAATTCAGATTATCTGGAAGTCAGCCGCTTCTCTTCGTTTTCTTTCTGCCTCACTTTCTTGACAAAAAGAAGACCTTCAGTGTTGTCGTTTGGATTCACCGCGTTGTAAGGTGACTTGTGACGTCGCTCATGAAGAAATAAGAAATTCTGATCGTTTAGTTCTAAACAGTTCTCGTTGTAATCGAAGCAACCAGCTTGACAGGTCAGAAGACTTGCTTGAAGGCGTGGAGAGCTTGTTAATCGCAATGAAGCCTGCATGACAAAAAGAAAGAAAAAGAGCGCGGTCCACGTGGGGCCAGGCAAGCGCCAATAGGGCGTTCTACTGACAAATGAAAGCTGCGGACCATCAACATCTATGTTAGCTTTTCATTTACATAGCGCTGCTTCTGAGCGGGTAGCAATGCCCTTTAATCACCTTTGATTCTACCATGTTCATCAGAGCTGAGCATGTGCACGAAATGAAATCGGCTAGCCCTGTGCGACGCTTTTCAGACCAGTTCGTTGGAAGAACGCAGTGACCGGACAGGCACTGTGAGGCATAAAGGCATCAGGGCGAAGTTTTTGTCGCACGGTTTGCAGAAATGCGTTTGTGCATTTCCTGCTCAATTTTACTTCACAATGACGCCTCGATTGTTATATTTTCTCAAATATGAGGCGCTCTCAGTTTCCATTCTCAGCAATTTCAGTCCAACATAATACAGAAAGCATGGTGAAATTGAAAACGCCACTAGAGACGAAACTGAAGTGAATTTTTTCCGGGAAGGTAGCTTGTACAGGATAAAAAAAATTACAGGGGCTCGCGCTGAACTGGAACTCACGCCGAGCAAAGGCAGTGGCTTGCTTCGCTGGCGCGTTAGGACACTGGGTCACCACCGCAGTGTTGGAAACAGCGTTTCTAACAGAGCCAGGGAACTCCAAATACATGTGCACTCTAAACACAATAGGCCTATATGGTAGTAAAAATGGCCTAAGCTATAATCAAGCTCACTGTCTTTTATAAAGGGGAGCGCGCTATAGGTGAGCTTACTCCCTTTTCACTCTAATATAATTGTATTTGTGCTTACTACCTTTTATAAAAGGCAGTTCACTAGAGCGGAGCTCAATCGCGTTTCACTCTTTTCTGTTTAGTGTGTCACGTTGCATAAAGCAGTTGGCGATTGGAGGAAAAGCGCTGGGGGCCAGCCTGCTGAAGCCACATGGAAAGCCCGCGCGCTAAATTATGGACTCGCATATCGTGCCTTTTTCATCGCAGTCGTGGTCACTTCCCTAAAATCTTCACAGTGACGACGGCGAAGAGGATGGCTATAACATCTGGGGCTTATTTTTCGATGCAGGGGCGCACCGCCGCCTCCCGGAATGAAGGAAAAGTCGGGCTCTTCCAAGCAAAGGTACGCGCGGTTACGCAGCGAGAAATCAGCCTCGATAAAGGGTTAACTTCGCGATGTCTCGGAATTAAGGAGGTATCCGACGCGCACGTTAGGTTATTCAAAAGATTTGAGTGAAAAATGTAGACTCTTACCGCAGGCGATAATATTTGGAGCCACCATGCCTATGTTACGCTTGCGTATACGTAACTGTATAAACTTTCGGGCATCGAAGCGGGATATCGACCGGAAAACGCCGGGCGCAGAATGGTCTCCGTGGATAAATAGAAAATTACTCCAGGTCAATAATCATGCTCGCGTTCTTAAGGCTGCGAAGATTAAGTGCAAAAAAGAAAAATCTTTCCGTCAAGAGTGAGGATGCCAGTCTTGGGCGTCTTGCCCAGTGTGCGGTAATGTAAACAAAGTAAACAGCGGGCTGGATTCGTGCAGAATGTAGCAATCTCAAAACTTCCGTACGACAGATATTTCGTTTTGCGTTATGTGTGGAAGAATGATGATGCCATGAGCTGACTTCAATGAACAAGGCAGGCATTTAAAAAAGATAAAACAGATCTTGGGCAATGGGCAAGCAAAAATATTTAAGGGGAAGAAAAGTGTCGCACGAAGGTTGCGAGCACAAATTAGATAAAAAACGAAATAACGAACATGCCCTTTTTGTACCGCTCACTTCACGTATGGCTGTGTTCTCGAAGTTAGCTTCCGGAAGTAGCAAGAAACTACAGAATACGGGAAACAACCGGCATTCAAGATCCAAATAGTCAGTGGCACTTTGTGAGCAGAGGCTCGTTGTTAAGTAGTTCTGCGCTCTCTGACTGAGCGTTGACAGCTGAAAATAATCGGAGAAGACAAATGAAAAAAAAAATACAAGTTACCTTCAATCATGACGCACTGCAAGTAACGCGCAATGCAAGATTCACAAGATAAGAAATTATGAGGTCTTTTGATGAACTTAACTGCTGCGATCAGTATCCGGCATATCGAGGAAAATTTATTTTCAGGAGTTCCTGTGCCTTATTTCTTTCACAGCCTTGCTGAAACGTATTTGCGTTAATAAAAGAAAAAAAACAACACTGAATTTAAAATAGCATGATTGTATAAGTTACTTCCACTTAATTGCACTGTTTTCTGACGCAGCGGCAGCTCAAGTGGCGCAGCTTCCGGGGCCGGGTCTGGAGCTCAGGAGTCTTCAGGCTCCGGGAAGGGGCCCGGACCGCGGATTGTTCCTGAGTCGGAGGCCGACGTAGAGGAGCCGCCGTTTATGGCCCCCGCAGGTGAAGCCGAAGTCGTGCGGGAAGGAATGGAGGAGAACCAGGCCATGGCACCGGAAGGAGCTGCGTAAGCTGCATCTATCTCGCGTGACGCTGCGTTTACTTCTGGAGTGGAACTTCGTTAACTATTGATGGCCTAACTGCGCACAGCCAGCATTTATACAACAACCACTGTCCTCCGAAAGGGAGGTGAGTTGGTATAAATCAGAAAGGGTGCCACTCAAGCCGACGCAATATATCCACGTTTTTTTTTCAATGCATATTTGCACGCAATATTCAGACAGTTGAAATGAGAACCACGTGACGTGAGAATTAAATAGAAGTACTTTGTAATCTGCTATTTTATGAACACGTTAGGGCAACAGAAAATAAAAGTTTAAATAAATAAATAAATAAATAAATAAATAAATAAATAAAAAAATAAAAGTTTTTTTGGATGCAACAGGAAATAAAAGTCTGAAGTATCCTAGGCAGAACACATTGCGCTAGTTTCTGCACACTCTGGCGACAGCTTACTCTCACAAACTACTTTTGACGTATCGGTTCTGTGTGGCGCTCTTGTCTCTTTCAGCGTTCTTTGTGTGGCGCTTGCTATCGCTCCTAGCCAGCAGTCCGCTCAAGCCTAACATTGAAATGTTCTTCAATGATGAA
This sequence comes from Amblyomma mixtum, assembly GCF_055824585.1. NCBI lineage: Eukaryota > Metazoa > Arthropoda > Arachnida > Ixodida > Ixodidae > Amblyomma > Amblyomma mixtum. Next base: position 148,094,465 of record NC_143013.1, on the reverse strand, counting down.
TAATTTAGTTTGCTTAATCGTTGTGACGGAGCCGAAAGCCACAGTTTTTACGAAACGCTTATCTGGGGCCAGATTTCGATATTCAATTCCTACGTTTAAAGCTTACAGATGTGACCGTCAAATGAGGGATGTCTCGTGTATGGATCCAAAGTCACCAGTCATTTTAACCGGCACCTAAAAACAGCAGTTTTTTTCTACCGGGGCGCCCACCTGCCTAAACTGCAACATTTTATCTCTTGTTGAACTGTCTACACTGGGATCGTTTTACAAACGCTCAAACCGCTCATCTTGAAGCCTTCCGACCTGAAAGCGCTGCTGAAGCTTCGCGAATATATATACATGATTCCTCCCGAACACATACAATGAAAAATTGTAATGGTTTCGATTTGATGGCCAGTTTTGAATTCATTGAGATCTATCACGTAAAGACAGAGGGGATAAGAGGGGACCAAGCTAATAGAAAGCTTAGCTTCGTTGAGGTTCGTTAAATTGACTATGTGCATAGAAATCTCTCTTTTTTCCATCAAAATTTGAAGGATTGGTACAAACACCAGCACCGCTATTGAAGTAGCGCTCGACGTATTTCCCTAGAGCGGTGCCTTCTTGCTTGAGTGCATCAGGGGGAGACTAACGACTCAATGGCACGGGGGTCAGAGCGTCGCACTTAAACCCTGCTCGTTCCTGCAGGTCCGGGGCGGGTGACGGCCAGGGTCCGCAGTACTCGCCGTACCAGACGGACTCCCGCGTTACCAACCTCCAGTGGCAAGTCCGCTGTGTGCAGCTCGTCCTTCTCGGGCTCATCGGCTTCGTGATATTCACCTTCGTACTCTGCTCCCTGAACGTATTCGGTAGGCCCTCACATGGTCATTGCTGCAGAGTTCCCGAGCGGGCGGTCTGCCGGCCGGTCAAGCAGGCAGCATTAGTCGCCTACGAATGCACACTTGCAGGCCTCTTCTGGCTTTTTCGGGCTACTTAGAGTTTTTCTCAATGAACTTCAGGTGGTGATGCCACGGCTGCAACAACGTTTCCTCATCACAAAGCTGGTTTACGCAAAACGCTTACATTAACCCTTTAACCTCGAAGTTTTTTAGCAAATGTTACAAAATTTTCTAGGCTTTTTATTTCCTCATGTTTTTGCATGTCGTCCTGATTCTGAAAATGTATTGCTTGATTGCCTCCTGAGTACTACTAAGAAACTTTTTAAAAGCAGTCCACATTTTTAGGGAAAATTACCTCCAATCCATGGAGCAGTTGTGAGCTCAGGGTCTGAAACGCGCAGTATCTGATTTAACAGCCGCACGCTAATAATATGTCAGGAAACCGTGGTGGTGCGGCGGTGTGCTTTCAGTGTCCTCGCATTGCGGCGCACGAGCGCTGCCTATAGTTCGTCGTCGTCGGTCTCGTTCGAGTCCGTCGTGGATTCAACAGTCATGTCAAACTCACTGTCAGAGACATACCCGATATTAACGCGATAGCATTACACTTCCCGCTCGATGCGGAACCTAGTGTCTGTGGGACCATAATTCCGCATTGGTCGAGGAGTTCGTGACCGCACAACCACATCACCTCGCGTGGGCAATTTAAACATCCCACAACGATCGCACATTACAATGATGATGATGTCGCTACACAGTTTCTATTGCTCTGCAGGGTCGTGACGTCATTCAAACACCATTAGTAGTGCCTCCAAAGAACGAAAAACAATTGCAGTGAAAACAAAAGTCGTCGAGCCGGGACTTTAACCGCTGAAACCTGGATCATGGGCCGGGCGCGCTGCCCCTCGTCCACTTTGGAACGTTCGATCGGTTTGGTTAAAGGAGGCGTTGTGTGTCTTAAAGCAAATTAAAAAAATAATGGATAGTAATAAGAACTAAACAAAATAACATAAAGAACAGTGTACGCGTCTGCGAAGTGGTATGCAAAGAAGACTCCAGGCCTCTGACGGGACCCATTAAAGAGTCATGGAGGAAAAATTGAAGATACCTTGTATCGATGGATTACTAACTCCAAACCATGCAAAGAGCACTCTTTCTGAAAACAAAGCTCTATTAAGGTAGAAAAGAGTAAGAACTTAAATACAGATATTGCCTCTACAGGCCCATCTCGCAAGCAGAAGCGTGATCTTGATATAAGGGAAAAGAGACCACACATCTCTGAGGCTGAGAAAAGTGCTTGAAGGTTACGTGTTTGATCGACATTGAAGTATACAAGCTTTGTTTTGTGACCACTGGTGCACTTTATCACACGAGGAGGACGGAAAAAAGACAACCGGAATGTTGGAAGTCAAAGAATACCTGCAGTTGGTGGTGCAACAGGCGCCCAGCTGAATTCTGGTATGTTTTGGGGTGTTTCGCGGCTATCCGTTCCGCGTGCCCGCCTGGTTTCGTTGTGCGCCTCGATTTACAAGGGCGAATCAGCAGAGGGCGTCCAAGTGCCTCTCTAAGCGTTCCTGGGATTAAGTTCGTGCAACGGCACGCAACTGCGACGAGAAAAAAGGGCTGTGTATAGCCAATATTCAACGCGCCTCCATGCTAGCAAACGCACCGCTCAGCGTGTTCCCATCGCCAACGTATCAGGACGCTGGGCTGCATAATAGTGATGCAAAACTATCGGAAAATTGACTATCGATAGTATCGATTGTTTTTTGAAACTATCGATAGTCTAAAAAAAAAACTATCGATAGTGCTACTATCTATAGACTATCGATAGTATTATCGATAGTCTACTATCGATAGTACTACTAGCGATAGTACTGCTTATGGGGTCACTCCGCGTCCAGCCGGGCGGGAAGGCGAGCTTCCGTGCCGGCTATGAGCGGGCGTTCTCGTACGCGGCTCGTGTCCCCAACCCGTGACGCAAAGTCGTAGCCACGGCAGGTTCGGACGAAATAGGCAACGACAGAGTACGCTAGGAAACAGTTCATTAACCTAGCGCAAGGCAAAGCACACTGCGGAAGAATTTTCTATCCGATAAAATAGGTTCAGCAGCTTACCAAGTCGTCGTTGACCGTCGTTTGGTCGTCCAGGAGGCGCGGGCAGGAAGCGGGTCGGCGGGGCAGTGCGGCAGTAGCACCGCGGCAAGAGAGAGAATCCCGCCGCGCGCTGCTCCTTATTAAACCCTATGACATTGCCACCCCCTTGGGCAATCGGCTGCACTCAAGTCGCGTGACTCGGCGCGGGGGCGGTGAAGGATATTTGTATATCCCACACGTTATCGATAGCAAGACTATCGATAGTGTAGCTGTGGACGGTAAGACTATTGGTAGGAACAATATTGATATTACGCATTTGTTGGCCAGCGATATAACCAAAACATTTGCGATACCTGATTGGTTCGACGGTTTCATGTGGCTTAATGTCCCAAAGAGACTGAAGCTATGAGGGATTCCGTGGAGGAGGTCTCGGGGTAAATTTCGACCAGCTGTGGTTCTTGAACTTGCACTGGGACAGTTCAGAAAAATACCTGGAACTGCATCCGATGAAAGAGAGAGCACTGAGACAGTTCGGAAAAATACCTGTAACTGCATCGGATGAAAGAACAAACAGCCCTTGTGCTGGCTTGCTGACGTAACCGCTGCAGAAATGGTTTTCGTACACATGCTTCGCAACTAGAACATTCGCACGCTGACATTTTATCCAGCAACTTTACGTAGGGAACGTCTGCAGAGCTCGGTGAAGCGTAGGCCGCGAAAACGGGCGAGTCCTGTCAGTTACTCATACCATCACTTCGATACTACACACTCGGGAAACCAAGTTTAGGATGCAGTGAGTACGCGTAGTTGATTCTATAGAATCGATAGTACTATATATAACAAGTAGTATCGATACTGCTATCAATAGCACTATCAATTGAACTATCGATAGTACTATCGATAGTACTATCGATAGTCTTTTTTATCATCGATAGTTCGATAGTGACTTAACTATCGATAGTATCGATAGTACTATCGATAGTTTTGCATCACTACTGCATAACCAGCCCTACGAGGACTATTATAGCAGAATTTAAATATGCCCGCACGTACCAGTCACTCCACATCAGTCGTGACGGTGGCTCGGCGCTGACAGCGACGCTGCCCACTCCTCGGTGCTAGGACTTTCTAGGCAAACCCGCCGCCTCTGCCTTCAAAAGCATCGCACTTTATGTGGGGTTGAGGTCGCTGAATGCTGGCCGCAGTAGTTTGCGAGAAATTCGTTGTCGTAATCGGGAATTGGATAAATTGTCACCTTGGTGCAAACGTAAACGAAGCGACGATGGTTGATAAAGGCCTTGAACGTCCGGCTGGGAGTAGTTTTAATTCTTGCTGCTGCTAGGCGGGAGCGCAGCGCTCGCTAGCAGCAGCAAGAATGAAAACTACGCGTTTCCGTTTCTGCCGCTTTTCGTCACTGTTCTCGTATTTCGTCATCAGAGTCCCGAGATTGAATCGTAGCGGCGGGAAAAAGTTTTTCAACTTCTAATCCAAGTCTGTAAGCAATAAATGCACCTTTCGGTGCCGGAGAAGCGGCAACAAATGCCGAAATATAAGATTTTACTAACAAAAAAAAATTGATAGCATTGCCCTCAATGTCCCTTTAACGCTATCACATCATAGCCTTCAGGCGGAGCTTATGTGTTCCCCGGAATTTTTCACAATCGTCGTTATTTGTACTGTGTCATGAAACTGGCCACTTCCGAGGAATATGCGTTCCACCGGCGCCATTAAAAAATGCGTAAAGTTTTGAATCACCTTTTCTTAGCAATTGGTGCTTCAAAGGCGAAAGCAGTACTTTTTTCTGCGAATTCTCGTACCTTGTAGGGTTAAAGACACAAACCAAAACTGAATTACGGTCATACGTCGTCTTCAGCCGTAAAAGCAAACTAGCATCATGCTCGACGAATGCGACTCGTCATTGAGACATAGGTACAACGTCTCATGATGAGCACAGCTCGGGTTTAGGAGTGGAAGGTTTAAGTTTTTCGGTGCTTTCCGAGAATTCCATTGCCTTGGCTCATTCGGACAGCCGCCTTTGCCATTCCTGCTTTCAATGTAAGTCGCAATCCATCGCCATTGCTTGCACGTGTGTGTGCATGCAAGTTTATTTAAGCCTCGAACTGATGGCGTAGTTTAAACCATCTGCTATACCATAATCCCAACTGTAGCTTTATATAACACATTCAGTGTACCCGCTTGTCAAATGTGAAATAGTCAAATAAGTTGTACAGAAATTTGCGGCGTTAGGAGTATTTTTTTATTTGATGTAGATAGTAAACCACTTGGCAGTTCTCTTAAATTGACAATATTCAATACAGTCGCGGGAATATTGGTCTAATTTTGCATGTCCTCAGTTAGCGATAAATTTTTGTGCTCACTTGAGATATCCAAGAAACGATGTCTTATGCTTTTCTGTTACCTATTGGAGATCTTTTTCCTGAATATGTGAGCTCATTCTCGTTTTTGCAGGTTGCAGGAATCCGCCGTCGTTCCCAAACATTTATATGATCAACGAGACAACAAACTGTATCTCAGATGGCTGCAAGGACTTCGGTGAGCACAGCGGAATGTTTCATGGCAAAGTGATGAATACAGTGTGCGATGCCAAAAGCGTGTTGCAGAAACATGCTCCTTTAGATTATTGAGGTAAAATTCTTTTTGTTGTATAGAGCTTGTCATTAACCAGAAAATATCCGATTGACGCGCACTTTACACAAGCTACAGCAGGCGCATCCTCACCTGCAGCCCCCACTTATCCCTTTATGCCCTACACATTCAGAGGTGGCGTAACAGGGAGCACAAGGGGGGAATGGGTGAAAGGCATAAATGCGGCAAGCCGATTTAGGAAAGCTGCGAATGGTCATTGTCAGGGGTAGTCTTAAAACGTCATTGTGCCGAGATTGAAGCAGAGGAAACTCGTACAACTTTGTGGATTTATTTAGAAAACTGGGTTAAGGTTTGAAGTCAGTAATACGATGCTGTTCTGGCAGTCATTAGGGGACAGGCAGCTCCATTAGAAGGATGATAATTGTTTTCACACCAAGCAATGGCTATGGAATACCAAAAGGCTAAATGACTTAATTAGCTGTAGTGCCTTTAACGCAGGTGTCTCCGTTTCGAGTGCGGAAACAACCTGTTGGGAATCGTAGTGCCAGAAGGTATTCACGGAATACGTAGACAGGGATCTAATTGAGAACGATGGCTGAACTGATTTCTGTTTCGGTACGTAGCGTATTACTGGTTGTAGCGTGCTACACGAGAAATGACTCACGTTTATTAGTGGCGCAACTATGGGGCTTCTATCAGAAAGATACCGTAGCAATGCACGAAAACATGTGTGTGTTTCCAAAGCTCAGCCTGCTGCAATGTTCCTTTCTTTTGAGGTTTAAAATTTCTGCAGAGTGTAAGGAATAAAAATTTAACTCTAAGGTCCACAAGTCCCTGCCCCAGTGGCACGCTACGTTTTCTATGTGGTCATCTTGTGAGCCGTAGAAGCTATCGCGCTGCACCGCGGAAAAGCTTAGAGTGCCATTGCTCGAAAATTCCTTCGTAGCACTCTATGAAACTAGGTTCTGTGCGCAGTGTCTCGATTCTCGGACACGGTGCTGCCCATGGTGGACCCGTGCGAAGACTTTTACGAACACGTGTGTGGTGGCTGGCTCCTACGGACGCACGTGCCGCTGGACTCCTTCGCCGTGAACATCTTCTCCGAGGCGCAAGCCAGCCTCACCGAGGACGTCATGGGTAAACGCGGCGGGCCATGAGCCACGCATACTGCTGGCCGTGTCAGTGCGGTGGTCTAGCGAGAGTTGGAGCGGTACGCACAATGTGGATCATTCGGGCCTCTAGGCAACACAGTGGCGCGAAAAGCGCGACCATGTCTGGTGGCCAAAGAAAAACTTTCGAAACTTGTTCGCCATTAAGTAACCCGACTCGGAAAACAGCCGTGGTAACACCCGCCGCGGTGGCTCAGTGGTAAGGCGCTCGTCTACCGAGCTGGAGTACCCGGGTTCGCACCCGACTGCGGCGGCCTCGTTTCGATGGAGGCGGAACGCAAAAGGCGCCCGTGTGTTGTGCGATGTCAGTGCACGTTAAAGATCCCCAGGTGGTCGAAATTATTCCGGAGAACTCCACTACGGCACCTCTTTCTCTCCATCTTCTTTCACTCCCACCTTCCTCCCTTCCCTTACGGCGCGGTTCAGGTGTCCGCCGAGATATGTGAGACAGATACTGCGCCATTTCCTTTCGTCAAAAACCAATTTAACCAATTTACCGATTTAACACCAAGACTATGCATCGCTGCTCGAGGACGTATTATAAGGTGTGTTTCCATTAACACCACCCAATTACGAAGAGAATTAACGCAACGAGTTGTGCAAGTAATTTTCTACTGTTAATTTCACACAATGATTTGGTTTGTTGGTGCATGTGTTAGATGTGCCGCTAAAAGAAAGCAGAAGAATTACATTTTTACACCCGTCGAACACTTACAATCAGAACAGAGTTGATAACGCTTGCTAAAAAATTCAAAAGTAAAAGCATTTCCTGCGGCACTTGGAATGGCTAATGCTGGACTGTTGAGGAGGACACTTCCGCGGCCTGTAGCTTTGTTACGATGTTTCGTTCACTGCAGTGCTTCCTGTACAAATGTACTTGATTCGTATTACCAAATTCCTAGTGCATTATTGATGCTGTTAAACATAAACGTGAATGAACCATTTCAATAATAAAAAAAAAGCTTCTAGTGTTCGTGCAAAGACAGGTAAATGGTTGTCTGGAACAACAGCTGATTGCTGCTTCATATTCCGGGTGTTTCAACAAACATCTTCAAAAATTTTTAGAAATAGCCGTTTTGGTTCAAGAATATGGCTTTTGCGGCATAGTATTAGCGGGGTTGACGAACACCAGAAAACCGGTATCGTTTTAGGTGGTAAGCTGGTTAACTAATTTTTAATTATTAACTTTTTACCTATTAGAGTTAGGCGCGTAATTGTAAAAGAGATTTTTAGCCGATCGTTAGTAATAGCCGTATCACATTTTAGAATTTCGAAAACGCAATTACCTTCGCCGCTGTGACTCGACAAAGTTTGGCTTCATCGTGCTAAAATACACGCGCTTTATAAAGCATGCAGGAAAAGCAACCCCTCCAGTGCACGTAACTAGTCGAAAAAGACAAATTTTGTCGAGCCACAGCGCCAAGTGCAATCGCATTTTTGAAATTCTAAAAACTGATAAGCCTATTACTAATGACCGGATTGCAACCAGGCGCCTAACTCTAATAGTTAAAAAGTTAATTATTAGAAATTATTTAGCCAGCTTACTAGTTAAGATGATTCACCGATTTCCTAGTGTCCTCAAAACCTGGCAATACCATGCCGCAACAGCCATAATTTTACCCTAAAAAGCCTATTTCTGTAAATTTTTGAAAGTGTTTGCTGAAAGACCCGGTATATAGCAATACCAGGACTCTCATTAGAATGCTTTATTATACAACAACAAAACACGGGTGTGAGAAATACATGCGCTGGATTTATGCTGGCGGTATAAAGGAGAACATAATTTCTTAAAGCAGTGAATGCGGCCATGCTGCTACCAAGGGTTTCACGGGTGAAATTCTTTTTCTGCGCTAAGAATTCCTAAGCTGTTTCAGTCATGACTAATATTCACTGAAAATGCACGCCTCTCATCCCGTTTGCCTCTCATTCCGCTTATTCTTCTCTGAACCTAAACTTCTGAAGCGCACTTCTGGCGGAAGATGTTTCGGCCAACCATTATATTAAAGGACTAGAGACACCTTATTTTAATGGCATGCTTCTCCTGGGTAATGACTCGTATGAAATTAGAACACATAGACCGTGACGTGGTGTTTACTCGGAACCACTAAGCATGTTAAAACTGAACTTCTTCGGTTATGCTGTTGCTGTTTCGTTTTCATCGACCGAACGATGGCTGTGATGTGTGAAAAGTGCTTAGGTCACCGAAGGCATAAAAAGAACTGCAATACAACCCCGGATACGTTGATTTGTAGATTCCAGCTAGTGAAACAGGTTGATTTATGCATTGTAGTGAATTAAAACAGCGTATTAGCGATTATGTAAGTTTTTGTTCGGTCTTGCATCACCTAAAGCGTCCTTAGACGTCACAGCCATCTTTTGCTTTCTACACACAGAACCAAAACAGCATAAATAAAGAATTCAGTCACAAATTACTGAGCGTCATAGGAGGATGTCACGTGGTGATCCATGTATGGTAATGTGGCACACATCGTTTCAAACAAGAGCAAAAAATTGGTGTCCATGGTCTTTTAAGGAAACAACGCGAAAATATTCCGTCGTTAGCTGAAGGCAGTGGCTGGGGAGCTTAGCAATGGCTGTATTAAATGTCGAGACTTTGGAATGAATATATATATATATATATATATATATATATATATATATATACAGCAAACAAGGAAAGGAGAATGAGGGGCTCGTTATTATAAGTATGAGAGAAGCAGCCACAGAAACCAAGGGACACAGGAGATTTTAATTTATTTATTTAGTGGTGTTGATCAATTTAGAATATTACTGAATATGTTATCGCTTAAAGGTAATTGATTAGAAAAGCAGAAGAAAAATCAACCACATGCCTCCGGTGGGAACCGAACCCACGACCTCCGAATTACGCGTCCGGTGCTCTACCAACTGTTGGTAGAGCACCGGACGCGTAATTCGGAGGTCGTGGGTTCGGTTCCCACCGGAGGCATGTGGTTGATTTTTCTTCTGCTTTTCTAATCAACTATGTTTAAGCGATAACAAATTCAGTAATATTCTATATTGATCAGCACCACTAAATAAATAAATTAAAATTTCCTGCGTCGCTTGGTTTCTGTGGCTGTTGGCTTCTGTCATATACGTACCTATATATGTCGTGTACCAGTTGATGTGCCTGGAGCTTTTTCGCAAGTGCATCAGTACCAGAGAGCAGATGAAGGGTGCTGGGCGATCATGGTATTAGAGCCGTGGGCATCGAATTATGTTTTTTCTTTTTCCAGACAAATTGAACCACACCATCGTGTCCTACAGGGGCCAGACTGCCTTGCAGAAAGCTGCAGCGTTTTACTTGGGCTGCATAAACATAGGTAAGTCTATCGCATAATGTTTCCGGAGAACAACGTACGCGTGCGATGCACCATGGTGTAAAATAAGCGTGGGGTAAGCTGGTATGGCTTTGATAATATGAGAGTGATAGAAAGAGGCTCCAGCTGTAGGCGGAGGCAGTCGAATGCTTTGTGCAAAAACCTTGGGCGCTTTTTAGCGCCGCCTGCAGTCTGAACAGGGTAGATGAAGAGGACAAACACCACTGCGTGTAGGTTATAAACTAAACAAAATTACGATTTCAAGTCATTAACATCTTCTGAGCAATTATAATACCTATCTCGTATGTCCAAAAGAAATGAAATGCACTTCTGCGATATTCATCAATAAGAATGCGAGATACGCTGAAGCGTTCTTTTAGTCAGGACAAGTAAGTTCGCTGGCGTTTTCCTAAGGAGCGAAATGGCCAGTGTGCACAGCATTTGAGGAAGGCTGTTTGAAGGCAGGTTGACTTTTCTTTGTGTTGTACAAGAACTTCTGAAACCGTTGCGGTTTCGCAGAAAATATTCCTTTCGAAGATACAGTTATCCTGACTACTGCAGTTTTCACTGAAAAATGCTGTTGGTGCACTGGGCTGAGCAACCGGAATTTCTTACGTGTCATTTCACCATTGAAGACTTTCCGCACCGGTGAAACCTCTGTGCTGAATTTAAGAGTGGTCATGAGCTACGCTAGATGAATAAACAGATGGGCAATTGTCAAAGAGCGGCTTTAATCCGGCAGTGGTAGCTGTAAGAAAATGGTGTCTATATACAGTATGTCAGTATCAAGCAGAATTTTGTTCATTAAGCTAACTTAAGTTCCGCAGTGGCTCAGTGGTTAGGCGTTCGGCTGGTGAGCCGAAGGACGCGGGTTCGAACCCAGTCGCGGCGGTCGAATTTCGATGGAGGGGAAATTCTAGAGGCCCGTGTACTGTGCTGTGTCAGTGCACGTTAAAGAACCCCAGGTGGTAATGTTTTCCGGAGTCCTTCACTACGGTGTCCTTCATAGTCTGAGCCACTTTGGCACGTTACGTCCGCCTTAATTTTTTCACGATAATAAACAGTGGAGGAGACGCATAAAGCGCGCAGAGAATCACAATAGAACCTGATGTCAGTTGATTGGACTGTTGGTTTCAGGGGCATGTCCTCAGGTATTGAGGTTCATTTTAGTAACTGTTCTGTAAAAATTTCTACAGTTCTCCTCTGCGAACATTTCATACAGGCACTTGTAGGCACTCTGTACTCGGAGAAGCCTATGAAAACCCCTTAGCGACAGAAATATATTTCTCTACTTCACTGTCCAATGCTTAAAAAATGCATTTGACATACGAACGAGACTGAAAGCACACTTCTGTATTAAAGTGTCTGTATTAAAGAACGATTCCGATATGGCGGCAAATGCGGACTGCCTTTTTAGCTCCTATAATGCTATGGCGAAACTTATTCTTCCTTTTTTTTAACCTGTATGATACGAGGCAAACGACACTGCCATGTTACAAACTTTCAAGGTGGTAATGAAGCTTGCTCGAAGTTGATGAGAAATAGGAGCAGCACAAAAAATCATATTTCGAAGGTATTTTGCGGATGGCTTAATTAGAAAAGCCTACTGATAGGAGGAATTGGTAGCGAACGACTCAATCAATCAATCAATCAATCAATCAATCAATCAATCAATCAATCAATCAATCAATCAATCAATCAATCAATCAATCAATCAATCAATCAATCAATCAATCAATCAATCAATCAATCAATCAATCAATCAATCAATCAATCAATCAATCAATCAATCAATCAATCAATCAATCTTTCATTTTTTGTGGAAATAGAGTAAGAGAGGACTAAAAGCTCGCAACATTGACAGGGGTCCTGTTTTTCTTTACAACTTGGCAGTACAGCAGAGAAAAGGCAAACAAAATATGGTTGAATGAAAGCAGTCGAAAACGCTGCGGTAGCTAAGTGGTTATGGCGCTCGGTTGCTGACCAGAAAGACGCGCGTTCGATCGCGGCGGTGGCGGTCGAATATCAATGGAGGCGAAATTCTAGAGGCCCGTGTACTGTGCGATGTCAGTGCGCGTTAAAGAACCCCAGGTGGTCGAAATTTCCGGAGCTCTTCACTACGGAATCCCTCATAGCATTAGTCGCTTTGAGACGTTAAACGCCAATAAAGCAAACCGAAAGCAATCGTATTTTTCACGGTGCTGCGAACTATTGCCGTTCGCACTTTGTGCTCTGTGTAACGCAGAGATGCGCAATACCAAGGGCGTGAAGCCTCTGCTGGATGTACTGACGAGTCACGGCATTCCACGATGGCCAATGCTCCAGGGGCGCGTGACAGAAGATGTTATGATAACGCTCGGCAACTTCATTCGAGAGGTGGGCCTCAACGCCATCGTCTCGGTGCGCGTTGGAGTTGACCAAGCGGACAACCAGAAACACATCATTTACGTGAGTGCGGCTTTACTGAGGGGCTTTGTGCACATCTCGACCTAGGCCCACTGTGGCGGCCAGACCATTGACGTCTCGTTTTAACCCCCAACCCTTTTGCACTGCAGATTGGCCTACCAGAGTTCGGCGTGGAGCGTAGTGTACTTCGGGGACGCCACAAGAGCCCTTACTTCCGCATCCTGCACCGCTACAAGGTGTACATGTACCGGTCAGCGCTCATACTCGGCGCGACGGTGGCCGCTGCTGACCTGGTAAACGAGATCGTCGCCTTTGAGGGGCGCCTAGCCGCGGTAAGTGACGTGCTTGACTGAAGTTGTGAATGAAAGTTGGCGCAAAGAGCGGTTACTTTAAGCTTAAGAGCAAATGAGTTGTGAGGTTCTGGTAATTACGAAGCGTATTGTCCGCAGGCAGCTTCTTCTGACTTTATGCCAAACTGACCAGAGGAACCGCTGAAATTGTTTAAATGTTATCCTGGTATCAGTTATTGGGGATTTTCTTTTACATAATTGTGCGCAGGATGCCGTGGAAACCTTTAAATTCTAGGAGAGAAGGCTAGGGTGCAGTTGTTTAGGTTTACTAGTTTTTTCCTTGCTGTAAGCTTTTTGGCAGGCCCCCTATGCAGGGGCTCATTTAAAGAATGTGCTCGGGTGGCAAGAACTAATAAGAGGCAGTAAAGGGAACAAGGATTAATGCAGGCAGCGGGTCGCTGTTAAAACATCTTGGACCCAATAGCCACACGTTAACAAGAAAGGCACGTGATCCTCTTCTAGTTTTACATAGTTACGTGTGAATACCTAGCAGAAGAGGGGGCAAATAGGAAAAAAAAAAACTCGCAGTGCTAACTAAAATAGTACTCTATAAATATTGCTTGCAACTTGAGCAACAAAACGAAAGGCGTTCTATATGAATTCAGAGACGGTTACGTCCTTGGCTAGCGTAAACCCGCAGCGCACACTTAGAGAAAAAATTCGCAGGATTACTCTATCCGAAATAACACGAGTTTAGCGGCAGCTTATCCGTAGAAGCCAGAGTGGTTAGATCACCAGGGAATCACAATCTTCCGCAGGCAAGGGAACCAAGCCCAATGGATTTTGTATAATAAGGAGAGTGAAGGCGCTGTTTATACTGTAGCCTTTCTATTCGTCTGTCTGTGTTTCGTGTCGGTTTCTGCTGGTTGAACGGCAGGGTTTTTTCGGTTTAGGTGCTTGGCTTCTGTTTCAGTGACCAGCATGGCTGGATCTTTAATGTCGCCTACGTTATTCTTGCTCTATTGCCTCTTGAAATGCAGCCTTGACGTTAACGGCGTTTTGCCTGAGGCTTGGTTGCTTGCGCGGCGGTTTTTTATCGGTGCTGATGATGCGCTTCGACATTGGCGGCTTGTTATGCAGTTTCTGCTTGTGGGTTTTAAAAAACGGGGCGTCCATAGCAAGCAAGCAAAGCTTAAGCCGCCTTAGAAGCACCACACGCGTAACGTATGCGTGTGGCGCGATCCCTCCTGCGAGTCCGCGATTCCCTCAACACCCGTCGCTCGGCGCCCGCTATCTTCATCTCTCCTCTCTTTTTCCAGCCGCTTCGCGCTCCCTTGTTACAGCGTACTCGCCGAAGCCTCCTGGAGCGCTGCTCTTCTCTTCTTTTCCAATCCTCTTCCCCCTCGCTCTCCTCCGCGGTTACTGCAACGCCGAGATACGCCGAGGTTTCGGTTAATGGAGCAATAACCGCGGCGTTGTAAAGCGTAGGAAAACCTGGCGTCTGTCGGATGGCCAACATGTTATCACAACTTCGTGCTCTATTTGAAAACCACAGCTTACGATTGTTTCGTGAGCCTGAGTCCATTTGCAGCAGCAAATCTTCGGTGAATTTTGATGCTGAGGTTGGAGAGGAAGAAATATTGGCAGGGCGGTGCAGATCTCTTGAAAACCAAACGAAACAACTTCTAACTTGGAAGTGTAGCACTTGAGCAATAAAGATGATGGGAAACAGGGCAGTGCGATACCTTTGAGACATGCTTTTTGCCCCTCTCGGGCTGGCCAGGAAGGACCGGTGCGTGGCACCAGCCAGAAGCTCGAGACAAGCTCAGCGGCGCCTCATTGTCGTCGGCTGCGCGAGGCCTGCCTTGATGCTGCAAAATTACCGGGAAACTCTATCTTGAAAAATTCATTAATCATGTTTCGGTCAAGAGTTAGGTGTTTTAGTGTCAGAGTTGTGCGCTCATACTATGGTTTCGAATATGCATATTTAGAGATGGCAGCCCAGTTCGATCACATCTTATCACACTACATCTTGCTTTCGCGAGCTGGCTGGAACTGATTCGGCAAAAACTTTAGTACTGCGTGTAGCCATGCGCTTTTCCTAGGCCATTAATTTTTGAGCTGCCTGATGATGGTTCATGGCTCATTAAAGAAGAGGCCCTGGCAAAGAATCTATCACCTACGATAGAAAGATGAGTTCACCCAGAATCTACACAAGTCAGCCAAGCTCTACTGCCAAGGGAGCAGCACTCGATTGTGCCCAAGACTTCAGTCGTCGGATGGAGCGTTCCTTTAAGATCTTCCATGATGTCTCACGCAGTGGCATAACTAGTCTGGGCTGCGGTTTAAAGTAATCGGCAGACGCATTATTTGAAACCCAATGGTAGTTTCCGGAATACATGGGAGTGGTAATGAGAGAGCGCGATGTTGAGCTCAGGAACAATGTTTGTTTTGCAGGCCGCGCCGGAGCCAACGCCAGTGAACAATCCCCACAAGTTCTACAAGACCATAACTTTGGAGTCACTTGAAACAGCCATACCGCTGGTACGTGCATCGTGCCCTTTCATTAGTAGTGCGGCTTAGTCAATATGGTTCTTAAGTGGCCTCTGCCAAGAAAAGTTCCACAGTGCCTGTATTTATGGATTGGAACTAATGCAATATGATGAGACGCCAGCGGCATATGTAACTGCACTCTTATTTTGCGTATGAACAATAGGTGTTGCATGCTCACGCGAGCGCCACTGTTTGGCTGAACTTGTACTAGTCCGCTTCTTTTCATTTGGGTGACGTTAACCTGACAAAAAACCTTTTATCCTGAGATTCACTTTCTCAGTGTTCTGCGTGACATACATGTGGAGCTATCATTCTACGAACTCCCGTGCGCTGCAGCATCGCTCCTGAAAGAATGATTTTTAATTCAGGAGGAACATTACCATTGACCAGGTGGTCAGCATGGCATTCCTTCCTTCTCACACCTCGGAAGGGGTCACCTGAGACATATTTGGGAATAACATATATATTTCAGAGACAAAAAGCTTCTAACGCACTGTGAAAGTCAAGTGATACGAACCTCAGCAAGCAGTAAACGTGGTAGCAGGGACGGCAACGTCAAACCAAGCCTTACTGCTCCAGGTGAAGTGGACCCTCTTCCTGAACAACATCCTCAAAGACACGCCGATGACTCTGGACCTAAACGACAAGGTGGTGGTTGCCGACCAGGACTACTTGCGGCGGATGTCCATGGTCCTGAAGGACGAACCACCGTAAGCACCTCGGTGGTCACTGCACAAGCACTTTGTCTGTGGTGGGGAGGAAGGCCACAGAGTTGTTGAAATTGCAAGTGGAACAAAAGAAGATGAGACAAGGACAGGCGCCTCCTTTGAATATTCCCACACTGCCCCGGTGTGCTTGAAAGGGGTCTAGAGGGGCACGCGAGGTGGGTGGTGGTGTAAAGAGAGGTGGCAGAAAAATTAACGCCATTTCTGTTGTAAGCACATAATGCCTGATTAAGTACCAGTGTGGTACTTTAAGAGCACGAGCCTGTTCATCCACTAGATGAACGATATTATAGCGAAAGCTTAAGCAACCGTCTACTTTTCTTGTTAGTGAACTTTTTAAAGTGCGTGCATGGTTCTCAAGTATCCTTTGGAGCATACATAAGATATGTGATAAAGACGCTTAAACGAAATAATCGACAAATTTTTATTTTCTCTTCACGTAGTTCAGCTCTTCTAATACTTCTTGGAAACACCTCGGGACGGGCATCTTTCTGTCAGTTTATTGAAGCAAGACAGAAGTTGCGGGAAAACTTCTATCCACAAGTGGAGAAACAGGCTGGCGGCAACAGCACCATGCCTACTTGTCTGTGTTCCCAATCACACTAACACTGGTCCTTCAGCTGCGCTCTCATTCAGCGTGGGGAAGAGAATACAAGATAAGAAGCAGCTATCGCCATGAGCAGTTCTCACCCTTGTGTGGTCGGGATAGAACGAGAAAAATAGTAGAGATGCCGGAGCTAAAATTTCTGTTCAACTCTATATATTGAATTCATTAGGTATGCAGTGTACTGCAGGGTCATTGGTGCTGTTCATCACTAACGCATTAATGATGTTCAAATGCTGAGGCGATGTGGAACCATACAGATGCTGAGGTATTAAAGAGGATACGATTATATTATGAACGCACCCAGGTACCGCGGTGGCTCAGTGGTTTTAGCGCTCGGCTGCTGACCCGAAAAACGTGGGTTCGATCCCGGCCGCGGCGGTTGAATTTCTATGAAGGCAAAATTCTGGAGTCCCGTGTACTGTGCGATGTCAATGCACGTTAAAGAACCCCAGGTGGCCGTAATTTCCAGAGCCCTTCACTACGGCGTTCCTCATAGCCTGAGTTGCTCTGTGACGGTAAACCCCCATAAACTAAACTAAACTTATCAACGCACCTCGTCAAGCGGGGCTGACAACGAGGAAAAGGTGCAGTGACAGCGATACAGGAACAAAACCGTTTTAAAAGGAAGTCATGAGTACTCGCCGAAACATTGATTTCGGCTATAATAATTTTATATGATCTCAGAGGCAAGCCTGACCTGGTACCACTCTGGTGTTGTTAGTGGGGTGGAGGTCACTTCTTTATATTCTTTCTGGGAGTGAGTACAGTGAGGAAAAAACTATATTGTCGGAAAGGAATTCTCTCGGGGAAGGTGGGGTCCTTAGTCTAGGGCCCGGTGGCCTTTGCCGTCTTGCGAGCTCTGTCGATGATCTTGAGCTGCTTTTCAGGTTTCGAGCAGGACAGCACAGCCTCCCACTTCTCCCGTGTTGGTGTGGCTTGGCAAATACTCGATAAGAGCAGGCATCTTAGTTCCGCGTGTGATGATGACCGTTCTCAATGGTGCCTTCAGTGATAAATTATGACTTGGATGCAGTAAATGCCTTGGGAAATATTCGTGGTACCTTGAGTTATAAGTGCTAAAGAACTCATACGCTCACCAAAACCGACCAAGAATCTTGTGACCGTAAGTAAGTATGTACTATCGCGATGGAAAGAAACGCGAACAACGCGGCGCCTACACGCCCCGCTGTTCGAATTTTCTTTGATCACGATTTTGCCTGGGTGGTAAAAAAATTGCGTTAGAGTCGTCCTTGAATGCATCACCGACTACTCTAGCTTCTCTTTGGTACCACTGAAGTAAAAGCATGATGAAAAGAAACGCGAACACTGGAGCGCCTAGATTGCGCTCTGTTCGCGTTTCTTTCCATCGTCACTGTACGTACGTTCGACCTTGTGCCATTGCCTAACAACCCGAGTTGCTCTCCCAGCTTTCCCGATAAGCCTGGGTAAGTTCGGAGGAGCTTGGCGCCAGTTTCGCGAGAGGTTGCTCAGGAAGAGCAACATAGGTCGCACAATGGCTACCGGGGGCTTTGACAGAAACAACCACCTTCCAGCGCAGTGGCGCATCCAATTCTGCGTATAAGGGCGGTAACCCACCAAAGATGTCGCGTCCTACCTAAGCTTAAGGTGGAGCTTAAGTGTCTCCCCGCCAAATTTAGAATGAACAGCTGCTTTTGGACGTAGGTTCGTGCAGTGCAATTTTTGAAATGTATACGACTTAACGAGGGCCTCGGTTCTGGCATCTTTGATGACATAGATAACCTAAGGGGGCTCTCGCATAGCTTCCGCCCTAGCTATTCGATGGCGTTCCAAGTCACACTAGAGGTAATACTGGACGTACTACGTCCTCCGTTATGGATGAATGTGGCGTTGGGGAACGCTCTGATGGTTAGAGGTTAGGTCACACGCAGCAAAAATGTCCCGAAAAGCAGATTGGACAGCCGTTACCGTAGCTAAGTTGGTAGAGCACAGGACGCGAAATTAGGACGTCGGGGTGGGTCGGGGCCCATCGCTTGCATGTGCTTGTGTTTTCTTCTGATTTCTAGTTAACTGTCTTCAAGCGGTAAATTGATTACACTTATCCTCCCATTGATGAACACCGCACATTTAAAAAAGAATAAAAATAGGAGCATTCCCCTTTGCTCCTTGGTTTGCTGGCTGTTGGCTTCGTTCATACATGTCATAACAAGCCCGTCATTTCCCTTCTCTTGTCCGCTCAATAGCGTTTTAAAGGTGCTCGAAAGGGAAATCTTAACAAGTCTTTTTTTCGCGGGAACTCGATCTGCACGTTCTGGGCATTCTTAGAAACTTCGAATTATTGTTCTGTGTGGCCGATTTCCCTAATTTAGATCGGATTAAACGTCCTGGCTTCCGAATTTTTTTGAACTCACCGCTGATGGTAGGAGGAGCCAACTAACGCGTGGAGTGCCTTTTAGGCAGTCGATGGGCGGCTTCATTTGCGCTTTTATTTTGTTTATAGGTTTCCTTGAATAAATAGATCCAGTCAGAGACTACATAGCTGCAAATGGTGCCCAAGTAAAAATACATGTGGACTCTTTGCTTTCGCCGATCGCTACGTGTCACTCAGCCGATGGCAGAGTGGAAAGCCGCCACGGGACTGGTTGAAAGATTGGTTCTCTCTCCTACCGTCAGCGGTGAGCTCAAAAAAAAAAAAGGCAGGAGCCGGGACGTTTAATTCGATTTAATTGAGGGAATCGGCCGTGCAGGAAAAATATTCGAAGTTTCTAAGGATGCTCGGTGTTTGTAGATCGAGTTCCCGTGGTAAAAAGTTCCGATTCCGCTTTAGCGCACCTTTAAGGAAGACTTAAGGAACATTTGCTTCGTCGGTTAAACTATTGCTTAGGGCGCTGCCCGTGCACATTTGGTGGAATGTTGGTGGGGTAAAGAGTGGTTTGCGATTTAACTTCTTGCTGCGCTCTCTGCAGGTACGTCGTGGTCAACTACATCGCGTGGCGCGTGGTGCAGCTGCTGGGGGAGCTTTCTATTGACCGCCTGAGGCGGGCCCACTTCCGCTTTGACCGTTACCGGTACTCGCTGGTGCAGATACAGCCGCTCTCCCGGCAGTGCTTCGACCTCACCGCCAAGTACATGCGCTTCGCCGTTGGACGCATCGTCTACGACCGCGACACGCAGCGACCCATCGAACGTCACGCCAAGGTGAGAGCTTAGCATTAGCATTAGAAAGTGAGGTTTTATTGGTCCCAAAAGATATACAAAACATCATAAATGTACAGACGAGGGTCCCAAAGTCAAAGACTGCACTGGGACCCTCGATAAATCAATAATACAAGAAATGATTACAGCATAGTTAGCGGATAAATACAAAATATAGAAAATATCAAATCAATACTTCATCACAAAAATAGAGTCCAAAATCACAATAACGCAGGTAATATACACAAGAGAAAACACATCAGCATTCAATAAAGATACTTTGTGCTTATTTTTTAAATTCAGGCAAGGAATTTGATGTGTTTAGAATAGGTGGCAATGTGTTCCAAAATGAAATTACTTGAAAAGACGACGCCGATTTACCATAATTGGTATGGACATTGGGGAGCAGAAAATTGTTTCTTGGCGCAAATCTGGTAGGGATTTGATTGATCAGCTGAATGCGGGTATCTTCGACACGAGTGGCTGTGGGCGATTGTGTGCGTGTATTAATGGTGTGCTACTGTTTACAAAACCCTACTCGTCTAGAGATTGTGTAGGTCAAGAACTAACCACAAAAGCGACAATTTTTGAGCTTTTGAGCAGTGCGGTAAGAGTGAGATATGACAAACGTTAGTACCGGCGCGTTTTGCCAGTTTGTGATTCTGCCAGCGAAGTTGAATAAAAAAAAGCAGCTCAACTTCAGATGTATCGCTGTGGCCTCAGCTTGTCCAAAATTATCTGCT
Source organism: Amblyomma mixtum (assembly GCF_055824585.1). NCBI lineage: Eukaryota > Metazoa > Arthropoda > Arachnida > Ixodida > Ixodidae > Amblyomma > Amblyomma mixtum. Next base: position 148,073,879 of record NC_143013.1, on the reverse strand, counting down.
CCTTACTACCCTTCTTAAGCCGCTCTTTTGGGGCTCAACTTTTGAACCATCGAGAACTGGCTGGAATGGTTAAATCTCTGCGAACACTACCACTCCAAAATCTTTTGCTCCATGTCTTTTAGGTACTTTACCGCGCACAGTGACCGTTATTGAATTCTCTGTCTGCCAGAAATATTCACGAAGGCGCACCGCAAAACAGAAAACTTGATGTTGCCATATGTGAAAACGGGCAGTAAGAAAAACGTCTACAGACGGGTACCACAAAGCTGGGAGATTGGGTAGGTGGATAGCGTAAGATTCTGTTCTTAAAAGACGAAGCGAAAGCGCAGCAACAAGTGTCCGATCAACGCAAGGGCGCTGCTTCAATGAGAAAGTCATGCTATACCCGTTATTTTCTTCTAAGATACTGGTTTGGTTTGTGGCGTTTAACGTCCCAAAGCCACTAAGGCTATGAGAGACGCCATAGTAGAGGGCTCCGGAAATTTCGACCACCTGGGGCTCTTTCACGTGCACTGACATCGCACAGTACACGGGCCTCTAGAATTTCTCCTCCAAAGAAATTCTAGCCGCCGCGGCCGGGATCGAACCCGCGTCTCTGGGGTCAGCAACCGAGCACCATAACCACTGAGCCACCGCGGCGGCTCCTTCTAAGATACTTTGGCCATCGGTTACTCAGCGCCGAGTGATGAGCTGAGTGACACGCATCGACAATTTGAACGAAAGGTTCAACTGGTCTGAGCCGAAATCTCTTCGAGAGGAGTATCAGCGCTGACCTTGAGGCGACCAAAATAACCCCTCTGGGGGCAAGTGACCAGGAGGTGAGAGAGGTTTCCAGCAGCTGAGGGAAGTGGGACACGCTCGTCCGCTCTTCGTAGCGCCTCGTCATGTTCTTTGAAATGTCAGTACTCGCTGAACTCTAAAATGAGCATATTATAGTGCAGCAGATCTGTATAGGTGGTCTGCATGGCTATTCGAGTCAAATTTGAAAGCTCTGATTGACCCTATGGTATAGAAATAATTCTTAAAAATCGCTGCTCGCAGAACCTCGTAACCGATTAGGGCGACACACCTCACCCGATTTTCCTACCTTGATGACTTCAGTGGGCAGACAGGGCGAGCGTGAAGGCTGGCTCTTCTGCCCACTGACGTCATCGGGATAGACGACGCGCGGTGAGGTGTGTCACCCTAATCGGTTACGAGCCCCTGCGAGCAGCGATTTTTAAAATATTATTTCTATACTATAGGGTCAAAGCAGAGCTTTCAAATTTGACTTGAATACACACGAAGGCAACCTCTGCAGATCTGCTGCACTATAATATGCTCATCAAAATGACTTCAGGTTCCCTTTAAATTTACCCCTGGTTGTTTTTTTGGAGCCACAGTGACTTCTGATGCTGGTGACCTTCCTTTGATAATGCAAAAGAATACTTCTCCAGTCCGGGCCCAATGACTTCACCTCCACGCGCTGTATCCGGGCGTAGTCCCTGAGAAAATTCAGGGGGCACTTTGGCTCTCTAAAGTGCTGCAAGGCGAAAGAGTTTCCTGGCGCACTGTTTGGTTTCATTTACTTTTTATCTTTCATATTTTGTTTTTTATTTTTATTTTTGGTGCTTTTCTTATTTTTATTGTTTTTATTTTTGTTTATTTTCTTGTTTTTATCTTTCCTTTTCTTGACTTTATTCTTTTTATTTTATTTATGAAACCTATGCATTCATTGGATGCGCCTTTATTCATGCTCGAACCTTGAGACTTCGTGGCGGAGTGGTAGCGTCTCCGCTTCAAATGCCAAAGGCCCTGGTTCGATTCCCACCCTCGGCGCAGTTTCTTTTTAAGCAGTGACGCCGAAAGGCGGACAAGTCTGCAGACGCGTCTACCGACACGGCTGCCGACGCGTCTGCTAACGGCAGTATGAAGCATTAAAGGCTTTCGCCTTAAAATGTATAGCCTCGATAGTTGCGCAAACTTATTAGCATCGATAGTTGCGCAAACTTATTTACAAAACTGAAAGGCCGGTAGAAAGCGTGCCGGAGTCTTTGTCGAAAGTAGCCAGGCTGCACGTTTTTATTCTCAGTCGTATATTAAAGCTGTTATGCCAGCGCTCCAACTTTCAAACTCTGTATGGTAAGGACCCCTGTTCTCACCTTAAAAGAACGTGTTGATTTTTAGGGAAGCCGTGAGGGCTCTGTTATTTGAATGAAAAGCACACCATGGAGCCTGGCAACTTTTGACAAAGACTGTACGTATTCCGCGCCAACGTTTGGAAGGAATAGAGCCGCAAGCGTTCACGATGACGTGACAGAAATGTGGGAAAGCAGTCGGCACTGTGAAAATCGGCGTTGTCGCCACCAGCAAAACTGGCAGTTGAGGGTGCGCTTACTGTATTAAAGTCATCAAAAGTGGAGCTCATATGATGAAGAACTCTTCTCACAATAGTAGATTTAATGAATCACCTTATGTGGTATTCCACCTACATGGTACAATGCGAACAAAAAACGCTAGAGTTATTTTTTATTTCTCAGAAGGCGCTGTTTGACAGTTCTCATATTTTATACAGGATTTTTTTTTACATTTTAACAGATTTTTATTTTACAAACTACGAGAAATACGTCGATGCGGTCTGTTGAGCAGGATCCTATAGGTAGGCGGGAGTTATGTATCTGATATCGATTAATAGTTGATTGGTTAATACTTTAAATTAACTAATAAACTTTGTTATTTTACATATCATAGGTCAAGGTTATATTGCGAATTTGATCGCCATCAGCATCGAAGGTGGACCTTGTTTTAAGTTTTAGTTAACGGGAATGTGGGCCGAGATTTCGAAGGTGAGAAATAAGCATTGAAAGCTTATTAAGTTGGCTTCTCGGCATTCATGATTATAAAATGGCGTCGATCAACGTGGCATCGTCGCCGAAATATAGTTTACTTATACATTGTTAAATACATCACCTGTGTATGCTCTTGATGAATAAGCAGTGCAAGAGGCTTTTTTATAGAGGCTACTTTATAAATATGCAATTTGGGAAAGCCAAACGAGCTCTCATATGTGTATTGTTCACGTTCGACATTTCGAAACCGATTGAGAAAATTTAAAAGTATAGCTCAGCTTTGATTGAAGGCCATCAATTTCGTCTATAACCTTGCCCCTTAAAATCAAAAATAAAAAAAGCTTAATGAGTAATATAGTTAATTAACCACTTAATTATTGATTCATATGAGGTACATAATGTCCGCCTTGCTGTACAATCTAGCTCAACAGACAGCACCGACGCATCTCTCACAATCGCAATAGGAAAATCTGCAAATGTTGAAAAATCACTCTGCATTACAGGTGTTTCAAGGAAGGTCATCAGTAATTTTAAAAAATAAGATTTTAGAAGTAAAGAGAAGCTTTTTGTGGTATAGTGATATCGGTGTTGGCGGACGTCAAAAAACAGGCGAATCATGTTAATTAGTAAAGTTTTTAATGAAATTCTTATAGTTAACTTTTTAACTACTGCTGACTGGCGCCCGCTTGCAATTAGTGATTTGTAGTCGGCCGTTAGTAATAACCATATCAGCTTTTAGAATTTCAAAAACGCGAATACCCTCGCCGCTGTGGCTCAACTATTTTGGGCCATTTCTGGCACCATTCGAAAACCGCGCGCCGGCGGCCGGGCTAAAAGCTACGTCAATCAAATCGCGTCACTTTGTCACGTGACCTGCAGTGTCCCGCCCAGACTGCAACACCGTGACAATGCGCGCGTCTGCTGGCGCTGCGCCGTTGAAAAGTGATAAGGTGCGCCGACGGCACGCGCAGCGAGCATATGCTTTGCTGATGCATGGCGAGAGTCATAACCTAGGAACGCCGACAGCACATGCGATGCTGCATGAAGCGGCGCAAAGTATTCAGAAATAAAAAAAGAATGAAAGCAGCGGAGACAGCTTAGGAAATGCCTTGGAGAGGTCGCCTTGTGAGCAGGCTATCTTCGCGTCATTTGAGCGCTGACATGGCCGCAACTGTTGGAGGCCATTTTTCGACCACTGAAATGGTTGACATTGTTACCGCGTACGTGCGGGCGTCGAAGAATGTCACTTTAGCGGCCCGGTTGCACGAAGATGCGCATCCTGGTTGCCGTGTGCCCCCTCGCTGCGCTTTCACAAGAGTCTTCAGTCGTTTTGGGAGAACAGGCAGGGTCGGCGCACCCTCAACGCCAAAGAAGTGGCTCAGCTTTGAGCGAAGTGTTTGAAACTGACGTCTTGGCCTATGTGAACGTCAGCCCACAGGCCAGCGTCAGAGAAATCGGCGATGTATTGGAATGCAATTTCTCTTCTGTCTGGAGAGTTCCCAAAAAGCACAACATGTATTCGTACAATGTATGCCTGCACCAAGCACTGGGAGGGTCTGATTTTCAGCGCCGGGTCGATTTCTATAACTGGTGCCTAATCAAATGCGAGGAGAGCCCTGAATTCTTAGACAACTTGATGTGGGCCGATGACGCGCACTTCTTCAAAGATTGCGTGGCAAATCTGCACAACGCCCATTATTGCTCGGCCGCCAACCCACATTGGGTCCGTGGACAAAGACGTCAGGTTCGATGGTTCTCAAATGTATGGTGCGGGATATTTGAAGCACGCATTGTAGCCCCTACTTTATTGACGGGAACCTCACTGGCAGGAACTACACAGAGCGCATCCTAAATGATGTGGTCATGAACTTCTCCTCAGAACTTGCGCTTAAGGTGCTGAAGTTGTTGTGGTTTCAGCAAGACGGGGCTGCACCACACTCATTCTCCCGTACTGTGGACGTTTTGGACGTGAACTTTCCCAGGCAGTTGATTGGGCGCGGCGGATCGACTGCTTGGACTCCGAGGTCACGAGACTTATCTCCCATGGACTTCTCTCTCTGGGGATACGTGAAGAATAAGGTTTATACGACGCAGCCTTCCAGTATTGATGACCTGAAGCATTCCGCAGGACATGATTGAGCGCTCTGTCTGCGCGATGAAAGATCGTTTTTTGCTGTGAATTGCCATGGAAGAACAGCTTTTCGAGCACGTGATGTAATGCTCTTGTATTGTACAGGGGCGATGGAAAGAAATGCGAACAAAACAGAGCCTAGGCGCTCCGTTATCCGTATTTCTTTTCATCGCGCCTTTACTTTGGTGGTAGCAGAAATACGCTAGATTCTTCCGTGATGCATTCTAGGACACCTCCAAGGTCTTTTCCTTACCACCCACATAAAAGCGCCATGAAAAGAAATTCGAACCGCGGATAGCGTAAGCGTCGCGTTGTTCGCGTTTCTTTCCATCGCGATAGTACACACAGCGTAATTGCTGACTGAGACACACATTTTTCTTCTTCCACACGCTCAAAGTTTCTGCTGTGTAATAAATAGGTTTTTATGGATAGATTTTTATTCCTCATGGTTGCACTGTCGAATGTGTCGGACACCATTTTTAAAGGCTCTAGGTTAATTTAGTCCGCTTGAGCGTCATTACCGTCCGCCTGAATGCCACGAACACATGTTATTGCACTGAATCCTTGCAAAGGTGCCAAGCATAGCTTGGAAACAGAATCCATAAACTCATGTCGGCATACTGTTTGGCCCTGTGTTTTCTTTTCTTTTTATTTTTCAAACAATCGCTTCGAAAAAGACATCGGCCCAGGAGACATTACACGGGTCGTTTGCTTACTCACGTTTTGTTGAATACCAACGATTTAATTGTTAATTATTAATGTAATTAATTGTTAATTATAATGTAAAACCCTGCTCCTGTCCTTACATATTCATGCTATTTTTGTGAACGCTAGAGTTATTGAGAAATCTTGATGGAGGCTTTAACATATTTCAAAGGCTCTGAAAAACTACTAAAAAATACAAAGAATAAACGAGAAAGAAGAGCGAAAGCAACGAAGGGGAGGTGGCGCAAGAAAAACCTTCCAAGCAAAAGGTATTATCAAACCATCAATTTCCGGCCCGGAAAAACCACGAACGTCGCGTGAAATGAAAAAAAAAATATGCAGATAATTTACGGCGATTAAAGTGACAGCGCAAGGAAAACAACCGTCGAGCGCGCATTTCTTGCCTGAAAATTACAAGCACGAAAAAAAAAAAATTTAAGAACAGTACGCGCGTAACTTCATTTTGCATCTGCCGGAGCGACATGAACTTCACCTGCCGATGCTTTCATAGCAAAAAGGTCGCTGATGCTAGTTCATGCTCTTGGTATGTTGGAAGGGGCAGGATAAAACTGATACACCGATAAACAAAAATCGCAAGACGCGAACAGTTGAGCACTGTAACTAGTCCAAGCCGCAAGCCGTGCATTGAGGCCAAGAGACTCGTTCGCCGAGTGCGGCAGCCAGTGACTCAGCTTCGCTTAGAAAGCAAGGCAGCAGGAGACCGGCGGGACACAGTAAGCCACGTGACTGCCTCTTTAAGTGAGGTGAGCTTGTATGTGTGGCAGTATGGCCGCATCGGCCACGCGGTTTCGATTTCACGCGCCGCGAAGACGGAGAGGATCTTGCCGCGTAGCGACAAGCAGATTCGCATTTTCGAAATTCTAAAAACGGATATCTTTATTACTAATGGTCGGCTACAAATCACTAATTGCAAGCGGCTGCCTATCGACAATAGTTAAAAAGTTAACTATCAGAATTTAATTACTAGTTAACATGATTCGCCTTTTTTCTGACGTCCGCCAGCACTGCAATTACTAGGCCGCAAACAGCTTCCCTTTACCTCAAAAACCTATTTTTAAAAATTACTCTCCCCTTCACTGAAACACCTGATATACTGTCAGCATTTTTTCAAACTGCGTTTGATAGTTTAAGTCATTTTATGGAATTTATTACTTGTGGTTCTGTCAGCCAGGGCACGGAGAGGGGTAATTCTCTTCCCAAAGAGCACAATTAATCGGCACAATATTGGGAACATATTGGCAGAGGCCGGTCTAAAAAAGTCCCAGAGTGAAACCATACAATTGCAACATTGGGCCGATTACATGTCCTTGTGTTGCTTCAAGTGCTGGAGGCACATACGAGTGCGGATAGCTTCGCCTTAACGGACAGGTTCGCTAAAATTTTATTCAAGACGTGTAAGCCTCTGCTGCATTGATGAAATCATGTTTCATAGTGTAAAAAAAAAACAAACTCATTAGTGCTATGAACGTTGCCTTCTGAGCACTCTAACCACTATTTTGTTTTGTAACCGTAGGTACAAGAGATCGCGGACGAAATAAAAGATGCCTTCGCCATTCTTCTCGACCTGGTGGAGTGGATGACCTACGAGAACAAGAAATCCGCAATTTTCAAGGTGACGATTTCACAATCATTTCCTGAAAAAAAAAAAAAACGCTGATTGTGGGTCAAAGGTGCTTTCGAAGTCGGAATTACACGGTATGGCGTCCAAAGTTTAGAGAGGGTAGGTAGGCGGGTTTCTTGCAAGCACTAAGTGAACAAGGGAGGCGGAAGCCTCAGGGAGCTTGACAACGTTTCTACAAGAGGACTTGTGTCTGTTCAGTATTTTTGTTGTGTTCGTGCGGCAGCATCCCATGACGTTGCTTTCATGGGAGAGCAACATGGTCAGGGCTATCTAGTAGACTACTGAAACAATGAAAAAATAAATTGTTGTGTTTCATATTGTAGGCATCTAAATAATGTTGACCTAAAGTCATTCAGCGCTGATTAGGTGTTTTTCTTTCGCACTGCCTATTAGAGGTCGGTTCATAAAAAGACGCTAAGCTGCACTGTCTGACAAACCATGGACCAAACGTGCGACGTCTAAGCACGCTTTTATTTCCAATATTCCAGCTGCGAGAAATGAAAGTGAACACTGGCTTCCCTCTCTGGATCAGAAGCGACACGGAGTTGAACGAGTACTACTCTGTGGTACGTGTGCTGCGCACCTGACACTAGTTAAATCAGTGCAAATTGTGTTCACATTATAGACAACTGATGAACATTGCAGATACCTGACCTGAGGAAAGAAGAGTTTTTTGTATCCGCCCTCCACGTAATCAAAGCAAGCGTGGCTAATGACTTACGCAAGCTCAAGTTCATCGGCTACAGGAATGACTTTGGGTGAGGCGGCCAACATAGCTGCGGAATCTAGATATGAATATAAATTCGCGATGCGTGCGGGGTTCAGTGAGGTTTGAGGCATTGAGCACGTCTTGTGCGGAAAGCTCTGCATTTTACAACCACAGCTCTATGAAGAACATTTGTCGAAATCGTAGCGACGTCGTCGTGCTCCACCCACACAGTACTGTCGCACCTTCAGACCCCTAACACTCGCTGCCACACCCCGTGACTATTCTCTGTACCCGGATACTCAGAGACTGCCAACGATGTAACCCTACACCTCATCCTCACATTCGTCTTCGGTGTGGCTGTCACGCCGGACGTCCACCTCGTATGGGTGGAGAGCGATCATGCGTGAACGTGCGCAGCGCACGCCTAACCTGTGCCCCTACCCTCAACAAAACCCACCCTTCGGCCTACACCCTTACCGAGAGTCGCGAAACACTTTCACAGGCACCATCATTTTTTACCGGAGGAGCTTACGCTCAAAGTTGCGTTATGGCCTGGGTAAATGTCCGGGGAATTTTTTTCATTCTAGAAGCGTTACGTCTGCAAGAGAGTATAATGGCCATGGGTCGATGTTGAAATAGAAAAACTGGAAGTAATTTTGTCTAAATTGGGAAGGCATGCATTTCAAACAGGAGTTCCTCATCACGCCACCCCGTTAAAAAGGCGCGGATATGTCGTTTAGCAGCAATAATATTGGTTGTATATTTGTACCGATTTTCCAACACGTCAGAAATTCTAGAGCAGCACTTTTCGTCAGTGCTGCCTGTCTCAGGAAAACTGGCTTCTTTTTGTTTTCAGAAATGACTGCGCTGTAGAGAAAAATGTTTTGAGACAACGTGCAATTAAGGTGTGCAAAGGAAGCCATGCTAAGTTGCAGTAGGGAAAGACCAGCCAGAATCTGTTTGGAAATGCCTCTAAAGATGTGGTACGATGCCAAACACTTGAGTCAGTACAGTCGAGCCCACTTAAAACAAACCTGGCAGTCTCGCGAATTGCGTTCTTTATATCCGAGGTTAGTCGTAAGTGGACTTCCTATGTTACAGCCACAAATACAAGGTCACACCGTGAAAGTTCGTTATGCGCGTCTGCTCAAACTACACTCTATAACGGCGCTTTCCAAGCTCTGAAGAGCATTAACATACCTCTCGACGATAGTGTTGCTATCCAAAAGATAGTTTTTGGATGCAGTCTAATTGCGGTTGAAGCCTCCACGACAGCTGTTCGTAGGTCGGCCTCGTCGTCATCTTCTTCATCACAATCCTGGCAACTGGAGAGTGTTCTTATTTGGCGTACTAATACTTTCGTCAGTGTATGGCTATCCGATGTTGGCGTCATTATCCGTACCAACGATATCATCCAGGCGACATCAGTTCGTGCTAGCTTACCATAGACGAGGCGTTGCCTAAAACCTACATGAGTCCGGTATTGTGAGTCTTCGACAGCGCCCTCAATTCCTGAGATAATGTGCCTTAAGCAATTCCTGATGCACGATCCCTTGTCAGTTCCGTCCACGCGAACTTCTGCCAGGGCGGCGAACTGAGTTACCCGAGCTTAGACTGGGCACCTGGTGAGGCAAGGTCTATAGGACACCTCGATAACGTAATTGCACCGATGTGAAGTAGCTTGTAACGTTCGGTTACAGCATTCACCACAGTCATTGCGGTTGCCGTAGTCAAATGCAGCACGTGTTTGCGCTACAAGGCTGTCGAGCATATACAGAAACAGCGTAATATTCTGAAGCCACTCGGCCAACAACTGGCCTGTCATAGCCATAGCCCCTCAAAATTTATGTCTATTGTTGGATTCGTCTAAAGAAAAAAAGTTGAGCATCTTTCAGGTTTTTGCGTCGTGCCTGTAGTACACGAAAGTGCAGCTTCCAAAGCACTGCGCCTTCCGAGACTTCGTGACACACGGCGGCCGCCTGTCCTTGTCGTCCATGCTCGTTCATAGCAGAATGGTAACATGAAGCTTACTCCACTCTTGAATTGAATTGAATTGAAATTTATTCCGCAACAAAAAAGGAATGCTGCGAGGAGGAGGTAAAAAGCTGAAAAAACAGCCTGAGGAAAAACAGCTTCACCAGGTCTAGGCACCGCGTTTCATTGCATCCGTTATTGAGTGCCGCATCTGGCAAAAAGTTTCTTCAGCATTCCATACATCCCGCAACTTTCTGCCTTTTGGGAGGTAGCGTTCCTTCTTTAGAAAAGGGAGATCTCGGAGGCTCGGGAGGCACTGGTAACTCACCGCTCCTGCAGGAAACGGGGGTTTTCGACTCGTTGGCCAAGTGCACAGCGCCACCTCGTTCGATTTAACCGAGCTGAGCGGTCACACCTGTTCGTTGTATTTGAGACGCAATCCCATTGCCGTAATACCTATTTTCACGGTAGCACCACCCTCGTTGGTAATAAGCAAGCGTTCGTCCTAACTGCGGCCGTGGTAAGGGGGCTCCACTGTACTTCAAAAACGTATCAAGTATGCATAGCGGTTCCTCTTCATTGACAACCTAACAAGCTATTAACTCGAGTTTTCGTAAGTACTTTTAGTAAACGATGCGGTGATTAAAGCAATCTATAAATGGTAATACCCGTTCGCAGCCATTTTCTTGGGGCTATCTTTACCTGAAGGTTTGACGTAACGCTACCGTGCAGGTGGGTCGAGATGCAGGAGCAGGCGGACCCGAAATACCAGTACCTCGGCAATTTCATTAGTAAGTGCTGCCGAAAATGCTTTATTCGGATTGTTGACATGCACCAGTAACTCGTCTTTTTTCCACGTCTGTACAGTGCTGCCTGAAGCTTATCTTCACGACCCGTTCTTCAGACTCACTGCAAGCCCGTAAGTGCTTTTAGTGCCTGAAACGCTTCCAGCCGCACTACCCGGATTTCAGGAGTGTCCGTATTTGTGAAGCCTCTGAGAAGCAAGTGTAACTGGGTCACTGGCTCAGTCGACACCTCAATAAGGCTATGAGTACCAACAAGTTAAGGCGATTATTGCGCCTCTCTTTTCTCAAAATCCGCGCAAGGTTTAGGCTCCGTTGATTTTGAGGAAGGGAAAGGGGTATAACTGGCTCCCTGGGTTAATGAGCACCTCAGTCGCGTTTCGAAGTACGTGGCGGGGGTGTCTACCTGCAAAAAACCGTACTTTCGCAGATCTAGTGCTTAGCGCTGCTAAACCGCCAGCCATTTTCTTTACTTCTTAGCTCCCTTTGCCTGCATGGGCATTTCCTATGTCATTTTTCCTCAGTCGGAACAGAAACCAGTTTTGCAGAGAAATGTCTAGCGAGCAGAACAAAATATTGCTGTTTTCGTTATTTGCGCATTGCGATATTGGCTGTCCGTGTAAATTTAAAGGCTCCGTGTGGATGTTAGCCGTGAAGACTTTACAAGCGGTGGGTGCGCAGGAGCACTAGGGGACGTTAGGTTATCTCCTGTCATTGGTGTTGTTTTTTGTTAAAAAGGCTGCGAAATTTATGGAGGACCATTTCACCAATTTACCCAATACTGTGTTCGCAGTTTGTGTGTTTAACATCGCAAAAGGAGGAAAATAGGCCGATGTCTCCAGCATAAATACGGTGCTTCCTGTCCCTTCTTATGTTAGGAGTGAAATTTTTGTATATGTGAAAACTTGTATAGGAGCAAGATCAATGCCATGCGCCAGCCCGCTTACAATATTAGGGAGTTTAAAGCGACAAATACTGACTGCATATTTTAACGAGAGCAGGTATAAATAGTATGCTAAGAGAGAACAAGAACCGTTATCTTTTTTGAGCCCAGAAAAAAGTGATAACGACAAACGTGTCATGGTCTGGACAATGAAAATGTGGAACACTTTGGGATCCAATTTTTCTTAATATGGATGCGTTTTAGTCAAGTAATTTTTGATCGGCTTAATATTTTCAGTAAATCCTGTTGACACACATTTAGAACTAAGTGCACTGAAAATTATATGTGGTATTCCCTTTGAAAATTACAGCACCCTTTGCCAGGAGCCTTGCATTCTTTGCAAAAACTGTGCCACATAGGACGTATGTGTTATGAGGGTCACTTGTGGTGACTGCTGTCAAAAGAATGCTTCGTTCCAAGGCCGACTTAGTTCTTCGATGACATTCGAGATAACGTGTCGTCCTTATAACTTAATGATACTCCACGACCTTGCTTCTTGAGTTTAATAAAACTTTAAGGCTGAGAACATCGCTCAGATTTTTTGATGATACAACCTAATTAAGCAGCCGACCTATTACAGTATGTTTCTATAAGCTCCTGCATGACACCACTCCTGCGCGTTGTACTATAGATGATAGTAAAAAAAACTTGCGTGAAAAGATGTTACATCCGTTAGGGAACCCTCCTGAAGCAACCTGTGTTCGGTCGCAGATCCGTCAACTTCGGTGCCCTGGGGACAATGTTGGGCCATTACATGACGCTTGGCTTGTCGTCCTACGGTAAGGAAAAGAGCGCCACCTACATTTCACCTGGTTTGATTGGAGTAGCAGTTCTCGATTAGATTACTTCAGTGCCGTGCTTTTAGGGGCTCACTCCTTGGTGTGATGGCATAACGTTTAAAATTTCCTTTGAGCTCGAGCAAGATTACAGTGGCGAGTAGCCTTAGCAGTGAGATTCTGCATCACAAAATTTTTACTTCGGCCATTAGTAGCGCCGTACTGAGGGGTGCCGCGTCACTTTAACTTCTCGGGTGTATTTTTATCCCCCTAGAAATTAATGGGACACGTGTTTTTTTATTTCGCTGCGAATGAAATGCGGGCGAGTGAATTTCAGCTCAGTAGCAGAGCGCAGACGCTTAGGCAGAGAGACCTTCAAAATTCAGTAAGCCTTAGCACACTGGGAGACCCAAAGGTAGTTTTAATTCGGACACGGATTCTTTGAGGTGTCCATTTGGAATTAGCTCCCGTCATAATAAGAGAACGGGTAATTTTACTCTGGCTGATTCCCTTTAAAACCGTTATTAAAACATTGTAATTTGCAAGGTGCGTCACTTTTACATACATACGTACTTACATGCATACTTGCAAACATATTTGCGTACATACATGCACTCACACATACATACATACATACATACATACATACATACATACATACATACATACATACATACATACATACATACATACATACATATACTGTTAGCAAAAAAACACCCAAAAGGGAGTAAATGGCTTGTTCTCTACCGCACACCCGAAAGGAGGTTTTTTTACTCATGTATGGTGTTTTTTATTTACTCCCTTATATAAGAGAGTTACGGGCAGTAGCTCTGCGGGCCGCAGGCAATCCAACTTGGGAAACTGCGCCGCTCTAATGTGACCCCGCGTCACGCATTCTTTCCGACGTCTGCTAGCCCAGCGGCGGCGTACGCGGCAGGAGTCGTCTGCTTGTCGTCTCCTTTTGCTGTACGAGCTCGTTTGGTTGGCCATGTTCGTAGATCAAGGGATGTAACATTATAATCAATAGTTAAAAACTGAAAAGGAGACGCTGGGTAGTTTTCACGGTCATGCACCATGCTATGTTTGACCCAAAACCAGAGCAGAAAAGATGAAAATACACCTGATGGTAGTTTGGAAAGGCAGTGTTTGCTTTCATATTCACTTCATTAAGGCATGGATATTAAACATGGCTGAGAAAAAATGTGGCCTCATGAGCTCAATCAAGAGCTCAGCGTTGACACTATGTTCTACCACTGTTCCATGTTCATGCAACACAATCTGCTGCAACACATTGCGAGGACCACACTGTAAAAAGCCTGTGAAAATTAGGCCTAACAGGGGGCTGTAACGGGGTGGCGACACAAACAAAGGAAAGTCAGATATCGTTAGAGCACTGGGGGCTTCACAGGAGCAATTCAATTATATAACGTACTGTAGCGGAAAACGGCGACAAGTCGATATCTTGCACCGCGGCAGGCGCCCGTGAAGGAGCAGAAGTCAGCAGAAGTCCAGCGACGATGGTAACCCAGCAGTCTGCACTCACCGCCATTATCCGACAACTGACCAGAAGCAGACGAGACGATAGGCGGCGGGGCGGATTGCACAAAATAGTGTTTTTTACGCCATTTCGGCACTGGTGGAGTATTTGGTACAATTAACTCCCTTTCTAGACTGGAGTAAATGCTGGTAAATCCTCATTTTTACTCCCTTATTCCCTAATGCGAGTAAAATGGAGGACAGTCCTCCTTTTTACTCCCCACTCATGGAGTAAATGTTATCACAAATGGAGTAAAAAGGGTGGCCGCCACCCTTTTTACTCTCTTTTGGGTATATTTTTGTTTACAGTGTACATACATACATACATGCATGCATATGTACATACGTACGTACGTACGTGCATACATACATACATACATACATACATACATACATACATACATACATACATACATACATACATACATACATACATACATACATACATACATACATACATACATACATACATACATACATACATACATACATACATACATACATACATACATACATACATACATACATACATACATACATACATACATACATACATACATACATACATACATACATACATACATACATACATACATACATACATACATACATACATACATACATACATACATACATACATACATACATACATACATACATACATACATACATACATACATACATACATACATACATACATACATACATACATACATACATACATACATACATACATACATACATACATACATACATACATACATACATACATACATACATACATACATACATACATACATACATACATACATACATACATACATACATACATACATACATACATACATACATACATACATACATACATACATACATACATACATACATACATACATACATACATACATACATACATACATACATACATACATACATACATACATACATACATACATACATACATACATACATACATACATACATACATACATACATACATACATACATACATACATACATACATACATACATACATACATACATACATACATACATACATACATACATACATACATACATACATACATACATACATACATACATACATACATACATACATACATACATACATACATACATACATACATACATACATACATACATACATACATACATACATACATACATACATACATACATACATACATGCATGCATGCATGCATGCATGCATGCATGCATGCATGCATGCATGCATGCATGCATACATACATACATACATACATACATACATACATACATACATACATACATACATACATACATACATACATACATACATACATACATACATACATACATACATACATACATACATACATACATACATACATACATACATACATACATACATACATACATACATACATACATACATACATACATACATACATACATACATACATACATACATACATACATACATACATACATACATACATACATACATACATACATACATACATACTGTCACGTTGTAGTGACGGCAGTTAAGCGGCCAGAAAGACACCAGCAAGAATTGCAAACGAAGCTCTTTATTTGAGCTGACTTGAGCCCGCACAAGAACTGAATCACTCGGCGGCGGCGTAAGCAACAAATGTGGTCTTCAGTCGTCGAACTACGAGTGCCCGCTGCTCGCGGCATCGTTCAATTTAAACCCGGCAAGGAAACTTCCAGATAACAGGTCGATATCATCTAGAGTAATCTGGAAACACGCAGTTGCAGCTCTTCATTGCTGTGATCAATCGAGATTAGTCCGGTCGCTTGTCGCGTCACGAAAAAAAATGATAACAGCCCTTTCCTGCGGCCTTGAGCGTACGAACGGACACTACAATGATACGTGGCATTACCCCCCTCCCAAAGAAGCATCGTCTCGATGCTTTAAAATGAAAATAAACACGTAGAATGCAAACTTCGAGTCCTTTAGCGTTCATAATAGGGTTTAAGATGTACGACATGTACGACTTCCGGGCGTGTCCGGCGTCGCTGAGATGCTGTCTTGCCGCCGGGGATGACTTCATAGTCGAGGTCAGCGATGCGACGGAGAACCTTGTACGGGCCAAAGTAGCGTCGCAGAAACTTTTCACTCAATCTACGGCGGCGAACTGGCGTCCATATCCAAACACGATCACCTGGCTTGTAATGCGTGTCTCGTCGGCGCAGATTGTAGCGTCGGGCGTCGGTGTGCTGCTGGTCTCGAATGCGAAGCCGCGCAAGTATTCGGGCTTCCTCGGCGCGATGAAGGTAGGCGGCGACGTCGAAGTTTTCTTCGTCGGAAACGTGCGGGAGCATTGCGTCGAGTGTTGTCGTGGGCTTCCTGCCGTATGCCAGCTGGAATGGGCTAAACCTGGTTGTCTCCTGGACGGCAGTATTGTAGGCGAAGATCACGTAGGGCAGAATGGAGTCCCACGTCTTGTGTTCGGCGTCGATGTACATAGAGAGCATGTCTGCGATGGTTTTGTTCAGACGCTCTGTGAGTCCGTTGGTTTGCGGATGATAGGCAGTCGTCCTCCGATGGCTTGTCTGGCTGTAGTTTAAAATGGCTTCCGTCAGCTCCGCTGTAAATGCCGTTCTCTGTATGTGATGAGCACTTCTGGGGCGCCGTGTCGCAGGAGAATTTGTTCGACAAAAAATTTTGCGACTTCTGTTGCGGTACCACTAGGCAACGCTTTTGCTTCGACGTAGCGGGTCATGTAGTCGGTGGCCACGATGATCCACTTGTTACCTGATGATGAAGTCGGGAAGGATCCGAGGAGGTCTATCCCTATTTGCTTAAAGGGCTTAGTTGGCGGTGGTATGGGGTTCAGGAGTCCGGCGTGTCTAGTCGGAGGCGTTTTGCGTCGCTGACACTCACGGCACGTTTTCACGTAGTGGGAAACGTCGGTAGCTAGCCGCGGCTAGTAGAACTTCTCCTGGATGCGGTGCAACGTACGAGCAATGCAGAGATGCCCTGCAGCGGGCTCATCATGACATGCTTGCATAATTTCTTGCCTGAGATATTTGGGCACGACAAGAGGATGCACTGTACTGTTGGGCGCGAAGTTCTTCTTCAGGAGGTCATTATTGTGAAGGACGAAGGACGACAGTTGCCGCTTGAACCCTCGGGGAGGCGATGCGGTATTGCCTTTCAGATAATCAACTGGGCTTTGCAACTCAGGATCCGAGCGCTGCTGCTGCGCGAAACTGCTGGCGCTTAGCGGTCCTAAGAAAGCGTCGCCGTCTTCCTCTTCCGGTGCTGTGTCGACGGGGGCCCGCGACAAGCAGTCTGCGTCGGAATGCTTAAGGCCAGATTTGTACACTACAGTTATGTCGAATTCTTGAAGGCGCAGTCTCCAACGAGCAAGGCGGCTGGAGGGATCTTTAAAATTGGCTAGCCAGCAAAGAGCATGGTGATCGCTCACAACCTTGAATGCTGGTCCGTACAAGTAGGGGCGAAATTTCGACGTGGCCCAAATAATGGCGAGATATTCTTTCTCGGTGGTCGAATAGTTGGCCTCGGCTTTCGACAGTGAACGGCTAGCGTACGCGATAACTTTCTCCTGTCTTCCATTTTTCTGAACGAGGACCGCTCCTAAGCCCACACTGCTTGCATCGGTATGGATTTCGGTTGCGGCGTTTTCATCAATGTGTCCGAGCACAGGAGGGGACTGTAAGCGGCGCTTCAGCTCTTTGAAAGCTTCCTCTTGCAGCCTTTCCCATTTAAAAGGCACGTCAGCCTTGGTAAGTTGGGTCAAAGGTTCAGCGATGCGCGAAAAGTTCTTGGCGAATCGCCGCTAATAAGCCCACAAACCAAGGAATCTGCGTATAGCTTTCTTGTCATTAGGCTGTGGAAACTCTGCGATCAGCCGTCTTCTGGGAGTCTGGGTGAACTCCATCCTTGCTTACGACGTGGCCAAGGAACAGCAGCTCCTCGTAGGTGAAGTGCCACTTCTCTGGTTTCAGTGTCAGGCCTGAAGACTTGATTCTTTCCAGCACTATCCGAAGCGTTGTGAGGTGGTCTTCAAAGCTTGAGGAGAAGACAACAACGTCATCTAAGTAGACTAGGCAAATTTGCCACTTCAAGCCTGCGAGTACCGTATCCATTACTCTCTGAAACGTCGCTGGGGCAGAGCAGAGGCCGAATTGCATCACCTTGAACTCGAAGAGTCCGTCTGGTGTGATGAACGCAGTCTTCTCGCGATCTCTTTCGTCGACTTCAATTTGCCAGTAGCCGCTCTTCAGGTCCATCGATGAGAAATACTTAGCGTTGCATAGCCGATCCAATGTGTCGTCGATGCGGGGGAGGGGGTAGACATCCTTCTTCGTAATGCTGTTCAGCCGGCGGTAATGGACGCAAAAGCGAAGGGTGCCGTCTTTCTTTTTCACTAGGACGACTGGTGCCGCCCAGGGGCTCCGCGATGGCTGGATGACGTCGTCACGAAGCATTTCCTCAACTTGCTTGCAGATAGCTTGGCGTTCTAGCGGCGATGCGCGGTAGGGGCTTTGTCGCAGTGGTCGGGCGTGTTAGTCTGTGACAATGCGGTGCTTGGCAAGCCTGGTTCGTCGCACATTCGACGCTGATGAGAAGCAGTCGCTGTACTTTTGAAGAAGACTGCGTATTTGGTCCTGTCTGCTCCGGGCTAACGCTGGGTTGATATCAAACGTGGGTTGATAGCCTTGGTCAGATGGTTTTACGGGTTGGTCGGGGAGGGCAAATATGTCTCTGATGTCTGCCAGCTCGTCGAGAAAAGCTATCGTCTTACCTTTGTTTAGATGCCGGTATTCTTCGGGGAAGTTAGCAGCTCTTGGGCTTGGCCATTCGGGATTTGGGTGACTCCCCTTGCGACGCCCAGTCCTCGATCCAGGAGTAACTGGGTGTTCCCCTCGACGACGCCTTCGGCAGTTTCGACGTCTCCAGTACCTAGGCAGGCGACGACACTTGATCGGGGCGGCACGCTCAATATGGCTTTGTCCGTGGAAAGCTTGATCGACTTAGATCGACGGTCGATGATCGCCCGATGTTCATTCAGGAAATACATTACCAAAATCACGTCTCGTGAGCGTTTCTGTAGGACAAGGAAGGTTGTAGCACAGGTTCGCCCATCTACTGTAACTCTCGTGGTGCAGCGTCCTGACGGCGTAATAAGGTTACCACCTGCGGTGCGGATCAGCGGGCCATCCTAAGTTGTTGTCACTTTCCTGAGTCGGACAGCGAGTGGCCCGCTCATGACGGAGTAGTCAGCTCCCGTGTCGACCAAGGCAGTAGCCGCGTGACCGTCGACCGTAACTTCAAGGTCACTTGTTCGCGTTTTCGTATTACACGTGGTCTTCGGTGTACGATCTCGGCTTCGTCGAGCAGTGAGGCTGCGGTGGGCGCACTCCGACGTTACTTCTCTGGGCGGTGGTATAAGCTTCAACTCTGGCTGTGTCGTCGTCGGCGGTGTTGTCGTCGTAGTTGAGGCATGGTCTTGCGTTTTCGTCGATGGAGGATATTTTTTCTTGCGCTCAGAAGCAACCTCACCTCCAAAGGCTGTTTTATTTAGTTTAACCTTCGGGGGCTTGGGGAGCGTCAACACACTGCGTAGTCTTGGGTAGGAGATACATAGCGCGATGACGATGGCGACGGAGAACGTACGCGATAGGCGGCTCGGCGATGAGTATTCTTCCCGACGCAAACACTCCTCGATTTCGGCTGGTCGCTGGCCGGGTAGGGGTTGTGGGGCGTCGTAAGAAAACCCTCGGATGCCCATTCTACTGTATGGGCAGTACCGGAGAATGTGACTGGCTTCGCTGCAGTGGAAGCATAGTGGGCGGCGCTGGTCGGGTGTTCTCCACTCGTCGCATTTCCTCGGCCCTGTGCGACGCTCGTAGGACGTGCGGGTTGGGGCGAGATGGCGGCGGTCCAGCGCAGCTGGCTGAAGGCGATAGGGGCTTGGTTCCCGTCGTTGAGGTGCAGGACGGCGCACTGCTGCGGCGTAAGTCATGGCTGGGGGCTCCATAGGCTGCGTGTGGGTCGGCATAACACTCAAGACCTGTTGAACCTCGTCCCGGAAGACGTCACTGAGCGATGCAAGTTGCGGCTGCGTTCCCGTTGGCAGCCATCGTCGGAGCTCTTCTCGCACGACTTGCCGTCTAACCTCCCGCAAGTTATCGTTGTTAGCGGTCTTCAGGCAGCTTGCTGACAAAAAGCGTTGCTGCCGGTCACACTGGCGGACTCGGGCATCAAGAGTTTTTTTCATCGTGGATGCCTATTCTAAGAATTCCGCGACGGTTTTCGGTGGGGTTGCCGACTAGGCCGGCGAAGAGTTGCTCTTTAACTCCTCGCATAAGCAACTTCACCTTTTCTTCTTCCTTCATGTTCGTGTCGGCACGCCGGAAGAGACGCTTCATCTCCTCAACGGTACCCTGCAACGGTCTCGTTTGGGTGTTGTATGCAAGACTGTAGCAGCTGCTGGACTCTCTCCTTTCGCACGATGTTTGTGAAGGTCTTCAGAAGCTGCTCGTTGAAGGTTTCGCAGTTCGTGAGACTAGCTTCCTCATTTCCAAACCAGATTCTTGCTGGTCCGTCCAAGGCGAAGAAGACGTACCCTAATTTCGTGGCATCGTCCCATTTGTTAAAAATAGTCACACGGTCGAACTTTTCCAGCCATTCTTCGGGGTCTGCGCCAGGCGAAGCGTCGAAGGTTGGTGGCACCCGGGGCTGCTGAAGAATGACTGGAGTCGTCGTCTGGGGCAAGCACATAGTGGACGTCGCTACTTGCTTTCGCTTCCGGGTAGGGTCCGGCAGAATCCCGAACTCAGGTGCGTCCCCTAGCAGGCGTCGGCTTGCGCGGTGGACTGGACTCAGGTGCTGCGGTGAATGACTCAGAGGGCTGGCGTCACGACTTGTAGGGGGTGTCCGGAACATGGAAGGCTACCCAGCACCTCCACCAGACGTCGCGTTGTAGTGACGGCACTCCAGCGGTCAGAAAGACACTAGCAAGACTTGCAAACGAAGCTCTTTATTTGGGCTGTCTTGCGCCCGCAAAAGAACTGAATCACTCGGCGGCGGCGTTAGCAACAAACGTGCTCGTCAGTCGTCGAACTACGAATGCCCGCTGCTCGCGGCATCGTTAAATTTAATGCCGGCAAGGAAACTTCGTGATAACAGGTCGAGATCATCTAGAGTAATCTGGAAACACGTAGATGCAGCTCTTCATGGCTGTGATCAATCGAGATTAGTCCGGTCGCTTCACGCGTCACGAACAAAAATGATAACACCCCTTTCCTGCGGCCTTGAGCGTGCGAACGGACACTACAATGATACGTGGCAATACATACATACATACACATACATACGTACATACATACGTACATACATACGTACATACATACATACATACATGCATGCATGCATGCATGCATGCATGCATACATATATACATACATACATACATACGTACGTACGTACGTACGTACGTACGTACGTACATACATACATACATACATACATACATACATACATACATACATACATACATACATACGTACATACGTACATACGTACATACGTACATACATACATACATACATACATACATACATAGGTTGGTCTATGGTGTGATGGTATGATGGATGCCGTAATGGAGGTCTCCGGGTATTTTCGACCACCAGGGGATCTTTAAAGGCCGATTCACACGACGGTCCGTTTGCCCGCGGCCCGTGTACTACGTGTTCATGCGTCAGCAAATTGAGAGGCGCGCTTTACCAAGCCGCAAGCCGACAGCGCGCCTCTCAATGTGCTGACGCATGAACACGTAGTACACGGGCCGCGGGCGAACGGACCGTCGTATGAATCGGCCTTAACATGTTCTGACATCGCACAGTACTCGGACCTCATGCATTTTACCTCCATCGAAATACGTCCGCCGTGGTCGGGATCGAGCCCGCGTCTTTAGGGTCAGGAGCCGAGCACGATAACTATTGAAGCACTGCGGTGGCACATCCATACACACACACATGCGCACTACATACATTCATACATACGTACATACGTATGTACACACGTACCTACATACATGTATACATACATATATGCATGCAGAAATACTTTGTAAGTCAAAAGGCTTTGCTTATAAGCCATGCTGCGGGGTTATTGTAGCAGCTATGGAAGTTCTAAGTTTCAGATGGGGAAGACAAAAGTTTCTCTCGCATTCTAGTGATTCAGAGCGTTGCAGATGGATAAGAAGCTATTAAGCATGACCCGGAAAAACCCTTTGGGCTGTAAACTTTCGTCAAGTGTTGTACAAGAACTATATGATAATACATACATGTGGAAGCGCTGTGGTAGCTCAGTGGGATGATGCTCAGCTGCTGACCTGGAAGACGCGGGTTCGATTCCGGCCGCGGCTGTCAAATTTCGATGGAGGCGAAATGCCAGAGTCCTCTGTACTATGTGATGGCAGTGGACGTTAAACAACTCCAGGGGGTTGAAATTACCTAGAGCCCTTCAGTACGGTGTCCCTCATAGCCTGATTTGCTTTGGGACGTTAAATCCTATAAACCAAACCAAACCAAACAAGCGTGCATGAAAGTATAATCAGCTCGCCGAGATTGTCCTCAACCAGTGACTGGTTTGAGAGGAATTCTACTTGTGGGCAGAGCGACCACATGACGCAAAGGCTACCTTATCAGGTGAAGAGACGAGATGAGAACATTTGCTGGGGTAGGATGGGCGTGGTGTTTGAAGGACAGAGCTGGATGATCAATGGCTGAAGCGTTTTTATTCTAGTGGACGTAATCTAGCCAGTGGTGACGACAGCTATCACTTCCAAGAAAAAACCGATATTAAACCGCCAGTACAATTGATTAACCCTCAGAGATATTACTACACTAGCTATCCGGTAACCCGGCTAAGAAGCTGCTCATCAAATACGAAGTTAGTGCCGCACACTGGAGAAAACCACAGCCCGTGACGTGTTGTGCGCAGGCGCCTACTACAACTATAAGGGCAACCTGGACGACTGGTGGACACCGAAGATGCGGCGTGGTTACGCGGCAGGCGCCACGTGCTTCCGAAACCAGGCCGACTGGTTCGTCAACCCCCTCACCGGGGAAGTGGTGAGCTCTTGAACTACACGCGCGGCAGCTCCGTGAGGCGTCCGTGTGACTCTTTAGCAATGGCGACCATTAGGCTAAGATAAAGGCCAGTCGTGCACAGCCCGACGGAAGCTCTCTACGTTGGTGTCGACGGTGATTTTGATGAGCTTGTTGCGTTTCTTGTCCACACTTTAGTTTACCGTACGGTCTTTGTTATGCCACAAAGTCTAGTAGCTATAATTGTGTTAATTTCTCTTGATGTTCACACCTGAATGCCTTTGTTTTCTCTTCTGCGTGACAGAATGTTTCACTTCATATCGCTCAAACGTACTTGTCGGAAGGGCCTATCGTTGCGATATGCATCTTTCATGTTTCACTATTTCAAAGCATTTTAAGAGCTCGTTTTTGTGTGAGGGCAGCCTTTTTGTGATAGCAAGTCCAAAGCTTTCTAAACTTCTAATTTTCTGCGAACAGACAACATGCCTTACTGGCGGCTGCTAAAAGAAGACGTCCAAGGGTCTGCATACAATGCGGAGACGAAGTGCACTACGCTAAACACTCCAAGTTTTCCTGTGTAGATAAATTTCAGTTTGTTCTTTGTGCTCCTTCAAGTATAACAGAGAAAGGTGGGCTAGTTGGTGACTAGTATTAGAATGCATCTTCGGGCCGCGCAAAAAGATAAGGGACGAGGCTCCAGGGGTTCTGCCTTTTCGGTCTTTTCCTCGTCCCATGTCTTTTTGAGCAGCCCCAAGACGCGTTCCTTTAAGTTTAGCAAATATTTTAGACGCCCGACCGCGTTATCAGTTTGATTCATCTACTTTCTGCGGACAGACAACATGCCATACTAGCGGCTGCTGAAGGAAGGCGTCCCTCTGGTCCGCATCGAATGTGGAGGCAGAGTGCTCTACGCTAAACACCTGAAGTTTTCCTGTGCCCGTGATCGTCCATCTAGAAAAGCTGGCGTGCAAGCAGTAATTCTTACTGCCGGACAATCCCTATCACGGGCTTGTCCTGAATGTAGACGCTGTCGTCATCGCCGTCATGGCCTGCCGTAACGGAGAACTTCCCCAGTCATGTCCTTAGCAGCATGATAACGTTTTCCACTTCACAGGCGCCAAAATTTCACCTTTGCCGGGAACTGTGCACAGTGACCAAAATGGCACGTCGGGTTAGAGCACCTACTCTGGGCAACGGGAAATCAGGTGACCCAATTCAATCTCATAGTGGATGCAGTCATTGGTTGGGATTACGGTGGAGTGCAGATTACATTGTTTCTTGGTGGCCGTGGGACACGCCTAAAAGAGCGGAAGTTCTGTCACGCTCAAGTTGCAAGTGTTTATGCGGTACTCGCATGCTAGTATTTGAAGGAACAATTGCCGGCATTTGCGCTTGCTATGGAAATCGGTAAGTTCAACCACAGATATCGAGAAGGTTGTCATGTTCTTAAAATGTGCAGCTTTCCTCCTTGTTAATCCCCTCCTTCATTGCACAGTTCAAGTGTTCACCGTTTTAATAGTGCTACCACGGTTTCCATTAAAGCCACTTGTTACAAGGGATCGGACTAGTTGGTTTTTGTTTTTTTGAAAATTGGCGGGCTTCTTTCGCTGTTCATTGGAGAACGCAATTTGCATTCGTTTTTTTTTGTGCAATACACTATTGCCTGGGGAAGCCCAGCTGGTTTCTTCAGTGCCATATACAGCAACCTTGTGAGTTGAAGGGGCACGTGTTGATCTTGGCTTGGTTTCTAACATGGACAGTTAATGTATCAGAAATTAATGCACAAGTAGTCGTGTTTGAAATAGTAGTTACAGTATGAAATACTATGGCCGCAAGAAAAAACTAATTGCGTGTAAGTTAGGGGATTGGGCCGTAAGGCAAAAACTTAAATAGAAGTGCACTTCTAAGGTCAGAGTTTGTAAAAAACAGAAATAAACGGGAAAATCTGAAACAAGCGAACACAACCGAGGAGCAACACTTATGCACAGTAGCCTTGCTTAAGCAAATGGAGACAGGCTTTCCTCTTTAGTAGCCTTCATGTAAAAATAGCTTCACCTGATTGTGATAAATGCAAGCGTATTTGTTGCTCACGGGCTATTGCACTCCTTCACTCACGTAACAAACCGTGAAAGGAGCAAACACAAAGGAGCGAACACGATGACGGCAGTGGTGGAAGTGCTGCTGAAACGCCGCGGAAAAGAGAGTATGGAACTTTTTCGGGACACTTATGCGTAGTTTTTATAGTGTCGTTACATGCCGTGCCGTAACCAAATAGCTGCTCTGATAGGGTGATGATAGTCATTGTGCAGAAGGCTATACGCTCTTCGACGGAGCTTGATGAGTTAGCCGAGCTTGCAGGTCAGCACCCAGCGTTGATCTGAAGCAGGGAAGCACTTCTCCAAAAAGTACAATTACACTACTTAATGCAACACTCCCGTAGTCCCACAGTGCTCCCGTCTTCCGAGCTTTAGTCATTCTCCCTTGTGGCCATTGTAAGTCGTACTGAACAGCCAGCACGCTGTGGCGAACATAATCTGAACGGTACTTATTCGTA
This sequence comes from Amblyomma mixtum, assembly GCF_055824585.1. Lineage (NCBI taxonomy): Eukaryota > Metazoa > Arthropoda > Arachnida > Ixodida > Ixodidae > Amblyomma > Amblyomma mixtum. The sequence goes on along the minus strand of NC_143013.1, from coordinate 148,048,163 downwards.
TCTGCGAAAACCGAATTCAAAACATGTATTCAGCGTGCGTTTATTGGGTTTATTGGATTTAAATCGAAAACTCCAGCCCCAACGCAGACGCGCTCTCTCTGTGGCTTCAGTAGGACGTGGTCGCTGGTGGTTCGCGCTGCTATGAGTCGGGTGTGAAGCTTAACCAGCGCGGACAGACGGTATTGTTACCTTTGAGTTTCCCGCGTTGCGCAACATGCTGTAAACTCTGTCCATTTCTTTCCGTGAAATGTATGGTGACGCACTTGCGGTTGTTTCAGGACAACGCGTTTGCGTGCCACACTCCCAAGCGCGTGTCCCCTGCGTTCAACCCGCCGCGTATTCGCGGGCTCTCCCCTCCCGGCTACTTGTAACCTGCGAGTAGCGCTTGGCGGCGTCTGAAACGCACACTGAAGGGTAATGGATACCAAGTTTAAACCAGCAAAAAACGAAACTTCTCTGTTTTAGAAACCCGCACAAGCGAGTACTCCTAAATGAGTCACTTTTTTTACATGGCTCGCATTGTGATTCGTGCACATGTAATGTCATACCATTTGAACCTTCAGTAAAATATCTCGGAATAATATTTGATGAGCATATGGCATGGACTAATCATGTGCAGTATATATGTAACAGGCTTAGAGCCGTGTCCGCGATGATGTACAACCTCAGAGGTAAGACTTCGATGCACTTAAGGCGCGTCATATTCAAGGCACTAGCTGAATCTATTATAACCTACGGCATTACATTATATGGCACCTGCTCTGATCACAAAATGGGATCCATAAATCGCATAATTAAAAGAATTGTAAACAGTATAACTTATGGTACTATGCTGCAGGAGGTTGATAAGGAGGAAAAATACAGTATACTAGGTGTACTGGAAATGCGGGAACTATTTTATTACACAGTGCTCACACGTCATTACTTTACAAATGCTTTCAAAATACCCGTCAAGAAAAACGCTGCCTTAAGAAAGACAGAAGCTTATATTAAGCCGCGCTGCTTCACGCATTATGGGAAAAAGATACGGAGATATTACGTGCCACAGGTATTCAATACACTTGGTGAAGAATTTTACAATTTCAAAACAAAACGTAAAATGACTAAAGCAATAAGAAAATGGTGCATATCCTTGCAGATAAATCACTGATGGCCTCTTACATGTTATAATCTACTTTCTCTGTTTTTGCTATAATCTACTTTCCCTTTTGCTTCAGATTTTAGAGTTGTTTAGATATTTTTAGATTTGTTCAGTTGTTTAGATGGCTCATTTCAAGTTGTGATGACGTCTGTTCATGTTTGTTTTCGTTTTTCTCGAGTTGCATTCCTATTTGCTCAATATGCATACATAATTTTTGTATAATATGCATGCATTAGTGTTCTCAAATTTATTGTTTTGTCCATAATTTTTTGTACACATTCGGTGATTCACTGTACTGCCTGAACAACCAACAAGCACGCTGTGCTTAGGTTGGACGGGAAAACTCATGTACTAAATGAAAATGAATAAATTTGATTTGATTTGATTTGATTTGAAGTCAAGCTGCACGGATTGATTGGCGTCACCTCATAAGAATTGTGCCTTTTTTTCATGAACAGCTTTGATTCGCCAGGAAATAATTGTTTAAAACTGAAGTACTCATTGCGACAACTTTCACGGATTACGGCAAGTGCGCCTGCTGACGTGAGATCTTAGCCGGGCTCGATTGGCTCACCGCTTTCATGATGTAAACAGCGCGAACTACAAGGGACAAGAAAAGAAGGGACACAAGACGAGCGCTGACTCGCAACTAAAAGGTTTATTCACTGAAACCTTCTTATATGAAGAAACAATCAAAGGAAAGAAACAACACAAAAAATTAAACCATGAAACGCAACTTTCGTCAGGTGCTCCCGAGAAAAATCATCTCCCTATCGCAAAGGAAAACGACGGTTTGCTGACGCAATTCAGTTGATCCCCAGCGATGTGAAAGGCCTCGACAACTTCTCGTGTCGTCTGATCACTGTGGGTGTATAGTACACGTGTTTGATTGAATAATGCAGTGCATTTTTTCTTTTTCTTTTTCATGACTTTACATTCTAGACAATGTTTGACCAAATGTGAAAGGTCATCTCCAATGTTTAAGTTGTTCCTGTGCTCTTGTAGGCGCTTGTTAAGGCAACGCCCGTTGCCTTAACAAGCGCCTACAAGTGTTGTTTCTTCCCTTTGATTGTTTCTTCATATAAGAAGGTTTCAGTGAATAAACCTTTTAGTTGCGAGTCAGCGCTCGTCCTGTGTCCCTTCTTTTCTTGTCCCTTGTAGTTCCCGCTGTTTTCATCATGAATATCTACCAACTCGCCCAACTGAACGTTTTGCTAAGCTCACCGCTTTGTTATGTAACGCTATTAGGCCGTCACCGGGCAGGCGCTGTCGAAATACGAGGACAGCAGTGCGGCGAGCGTAGCCAAGACGGCGAAACATCTTTTAATTAAACCAGCACAAGCACGAACAGACAAACAAAACACAAACACGAGCATAGACATTCGCCTCGTTTTCTGTGTGCCCAGTCTGGGGTCTACGCATTGTCCGCGTCAAGTTAAAACGGCATTCATGCTGCGGTGCCTCTGATTGCCCGAACAATTCCGGGTAACACACGTTAATTAAATGGCGTAACCTTCCGCGAATACCGGCGCCCCTGAATTTTCGATGGTATCGAAAAGTTAATTTGCGATTTTTTGAGCAATGCGGGCACCTTTCCGCGCCGGAAAAAGCGTAGCAGCGTTCCCGAGGAATGATCTGTCTAGCGTAGCGTATTAGCTCGCTGCTTCGAGAACACGCGTCCAACCCAGTGGCGACAAAAGTAGCAGGACGAACGAACCCCATTGATTGTGCATAGGATGGTCAAGTGAACACAGGTGAGCTTGCGAATACGACCCGCTGGCGTTGAAGATAGCGCGAGGTGAGCGCTAGCAGTGGTGACGTCATCGCGGACTGAACGACGTGTCACTCGTCAAGGGACGTAATCAGCTCTCCTTAAAAGCAGCAATGAAGCCAGTAATGAAACGCGGTGAATAGGATGTGTACAATTCTTTTGGGCAGGCAGCGTGGATATCTTTACTGAATTAGCCATGTGGTCAGGCTTAATGGAGTAGTGCACTGTTCTGTCTTAAAAAGTGGGCACACATACTGCAGGGCGACTGTTGCATGAAAGGGTTCTTTAAGTTTTAAGAAAGTGAGGTTCTCTGTCAACAGTATAAATTCGTTTTCCAGATGAACACCACCCTGAGCGAGGACATGATTGTCGCGGACAGCGCAGCCATCAAGGAAGCATTCAAGGTTAGTCCCGGCGTGTACTTTGAGCGTGAGGCAGTTTCCGGACAAAGCTTCCATGTCTGCCAGCCTCGATAAATCACTTGTGAGTGCTCCAGCAAGTGCAACATCGGAAGTGCGGTCGAAACCCGCAATCGCGAGAGTGACGGAAATTGTTATTTCGGGACCGAGGGAGAACACGATTAATTTCAGGCGCTTTGAGGCGTTTGGCGGCGGCTGTTACGACCGCATGCCACGTGCGATGACAGCGAAAGCAGCACGAGGTGCGAAGCACGGGTGGTGTGTCCGGGATGGTCACGTGGTCGTTGGTGAGCATGTGCCATGCCTTTGCGTGGAGCAGCAGCGGCGCTGACCACTGCGTTAAACCGGGGGAACTAGGCTTTGACGGCTTGCGCTACAAAAGCATGAACTCAATTGTGGCCATGCCAACATAGCCAGAAAAGGTTGCTTCTGTCACGTATGACACTCGGCACGAAAGCCTCAAGTTTATCTTACGTTCTTCATTTGTGGCTAGGGGCGGACAAAGGGAAGCTTAAAGCCACCGCGGCGGGGCTCAAGTGAAGAAATGGTCTGTGGAATATGGCCGGAGGGTGTTGAGAAGGGGGACATTTTAGTACAGAAAATGCTTCAGAGCATAATGTAGGAGGGCAACACGAAGCTATAAGGTATATTACTGAAGCGCAACTGGTCCGCTGAAAGCGGCATAGCCAACGGCGGCGGGCAAACAAATAAGTAGCACTGGAAAAAACCGCAGACGGGTAAACAGATAAACAATTTGGGCACCTTTGATCTTTCCTAAACTCCCAGTTTACCCGCCTGTTATTAAATAGAAAACAACTTTAATTCCTCTAAAACAAAGTAGAACTATCATAAATTAAGTGACTGTGCATTGATAATTAAGGAAAATAATGAACTGTCAAGGAAGTCTTACGGCTACAGCATGTTGCTTATTTTCGTCTTGCTTGCGCCATCGTTGATAGCATACGGAAACGAAATTGTGGCGCGGTTTACATTGAGAATAAAATTTAACTGAAAAAGTTCAGCGCCTCTCCTATGCCACTTGTAATCCGCCCATCCCTCATGTAATGCCCCACAACCGGGGCCTTTGAGGTAATAAATAAATAAATAAATAAATAACTTGTGGTCTTGCTTTAAGTGCCCTTTAGGCCTTAGCATCAAACAAGTGCCCCGAGAAATCCTTGCGCTATAAACGAATGGGCTCCTTACTGCGATGAGCACTGTCAGGTGCACATATCAAATGACAAACGACTGAAACTGACGTAATCCCTAAAGGCTTGCGTGCATATAAATGAGGAAAATGCGGGCATGAAAAAAAAAAGTCACGGCGCCATTCACATGACGCCGCTCTAATCTTGTCTCGAGGTAAGTGTTCTTATTGTAGCCGGAAAATGACGCCTCCCATCATTCAAAACCAGCCACGTTCGTCCGTGCGCAGGCGTACCGGGTGTTCATGACCAGGTACGAAGAGCTGTATAAGCTGATCGTGATCACAGGCATGGAGACGTACACCCAGGACCAGATATTTTTCGTGTCCTACGCCATGGTGAGTGGCTTTGTACGGTACATTAACACGCGTGGCCTAACCTCACTCGGAAGTTATGCTGGTGCATATGTTGATGACCATACGCATCCTGCTATATGAAAGCTTTGTACTTTGGTTTAACTCTCCAAGTTTTGAAAACTAGGTACAAGTTTAAAGGCGTGCAGAAACAAAATTTCGAACCCAAACAAACGATGTGATTCGTTTCAAGGGCCTTTAAGGAGATGCCTTTTAGCAAGGTTCAGTGGCAGGGTTTGATTGGGACATATAATTTAATACGATTTTTATTGTTGTCCGAACGCCGCTTGGCATTTCCACCCACATTAAGCGAGGTAGAGGTGCACATGTCGCAATTGTTGTGACGTCACCGAGCCCACTGGCGGCTCACAGGAACAATCAATGCTTGCCGGCGTTGCTGACATCATCAGTATTGTGGTAAGGCATCTCACCATGCTTTCTCACTTATTTTCGTTAGTATCTTCTCATTTTGCGCAAATGGTGCAGGTTATCGAAACGTGGTTACGCGACAGCGTGTATGGCTATTTCTGTTAGTATACTTATTTATTACGGGGCGCTTAGCTCATTGTAATATACACATCAGCTTTTAGAACTGCGAAAACGCAGTTACACTCGCCGCTGTGGCCATCAAATTTTGGATAATTCGACGAGTTACTTGTACTGGAAGGGTTGCTTTGCTTGCAAAATTTTCGAAAGCGCACGCATTTTTGGGCTGTTTTCACCATACATACATACTTGTAGCTTAAGGTTAATAGAAGATCTCGCCTGCACCACTGATGTATCGCAGGCGGGGAAGAAAGTTTAATTTTTAGAAAATCACTTTTCATAGAGATGAAAAGGGGAACAATGTTCAAAAGGTGAAAGCAAGAAAGAGGTAAAGTTACGCTTTTCACAACACGGCGCTTAGGTATCCAATAAAGTCTTGGTTTCCTTCTTACTTCATCCTTGTTCCAACTGTTTAGTTGTCGAAGTCATCTTTGATGCGTGGGATGTATTAGTCCGCAAGGGAATTTGCTGAATGTAAGGTACATCCTGGCTGATTATCAATGTTTGGTGCCTAGAGTGTAAGATACTGTTACGCCGTATGTTCTTGCTTAGTTATTTTGGTTTGTAGATTCTTGCTGCTTCTTCTGTGCCAGTATGTTTTAACTTTCAAAGCTGGAAGTTGATTATTCAACAGAAGTTAATAGCCTGCTAGTTAGCACAGTTTTTCTGTATTCTGATGCGCTACACCGCTGACACTTCTATGCCGCCGCTGTGGCTCAGTGGCTGGGCTGCTGATCTGTGCCGTGGTGGTCGAATTTCGGTGGAGGCGAAATTCTAGAGGCCTGTGTAATGTACGATGTCAGTGCACTTTAAAGAACCCCAGGTGGTCGAAATTTCCGGAGCCTTTCACTACTGAGTCGCTTTGGGACATTAAACCCAAGAAACCAGACCAAAGCAGAACCCCTCTTCTAACTCAAAAGCCTAATTTTAATAATTGTAGAGAATCTCAGGGGAAACACCCGGTATACACGGGCAGAGTTCACTAGAGAGCTAGAGCAGTGGCGTTCCAGCGCAGCCGCACAGACTTGCAAAGACAAAAACACTGGAACTATGCCCTTAACAGAGTTGCTGTGCTGATATTTAAATCACTCGCCCTGAATTACCCCGCCGCTCCAGACCTCTCGACAGGTCTGCCCGTGTCTTTAATTACCTGTGACGATTGTTTCCCCGTCGTGACGTTTGAAGGTTTTGGACGTAGTACTGCAATGTCTACTCTCGTCGTTGTACGTTGCAGACGATGTGCGAAAAGAGTCGGCGGCACGCCGTTTACTACTACTTGTATCCGTCTTCTGCTATCCCCAACCACCACAGGTAAGGGTGCTCGCTATCATCGGCCGCCGAAAACAGACCGGGCAGCAACTTTCGGAAACAGCAGGCAACAGTTCATGGTGCTGGCGTCTCACCAAGCCAGGAGTTCGAACATTAGTGCAAAGCTTGCCGGCGGTGGTACTTGTAAAGACATTCCTTGCTCGTTATTTGAAGAACAGTATCTTTTCACAGCCTCCAGTTACGGAAAACAAATGCCCTCACGTATTTATGATACATCTCCAACGCCCTAGCAGAGTTCAACCTCTGTACCCACATTTTAAGGGGACGGTCTTGTTTTTCCCTCTGCTGATTATTCTGGCTAAACGTATTCCTCATTAAAGGTAATTATTCAAATCAGAAGATGCAAGCGAGACATTCAGACGGAAACGCATTTGGGTCGATCATTTCACTACACCTCGCAGAGATTGAGTGCTACCACCCGAATTCCGCCTTGCATAGACGAAGGTAAAGCTCGCAGGCAAGAGTTGCCTTGCCAGGGCAGTCTACAGGCGCGCGCGTTTTGACGGCGTCGTAGTTCAGAGCACATATTTCAGGCAGGGGACGTACTATTGGGGACAAAATTTTGCGGGACGCGAGTTCTCGGAAAAACATTTATTGTAGCTTCACCTCGCTACCCATTCGTTCGATATTGTGTCCAGAGGAAGGAGCATTCAGGCCCTCAATACCTTCATGCAATATCAGGCGACTGGGTAGCGAGGTGGAGCTACAATAAACGTTTTAGCAAGAACTCGCGTCCCGCAAACGTTTGTCCCCTATAGAATGCCTAGTACAAAAAGGGAGCTCCCTTATGCTCCTTTGTAAACTCTTTGATGTGATAGGCTTTGAGGTCTCAGACCTGCGTTTTACTAATTTTATTGATGGCAGCACTTGGAAAAATTAATGGCCCACAAACTACGGCACATGGATGGCCCTAGTGATGGCAATACAACATAGAAGATAAAACCCTTCGCGACCTCCTATCCTAAGTGCTAAAGTCACGATTGTGAGCTAAGTATCTCGGATGGGGAGGATGCACCCGGCAAGAAGCTACCTGCAATGGCGTCTGCACTCAGTTCCACTTCAGTTGCTTGACTTCGCTTGGACTGCGAAGGACTTGCAAAGCTATGAGGCGCTTTCGGAAAGTAAGAGTACACAACGCCCCAACTGGGGAGTTGCGAGTGGTGGAAACCAGTCGAGTGGTGGAGCACTTTGAACCTTAAACTGCCATCTCCCCCTTGGTTCGCAGGGCTCCGCAGGCGCGTGGCCGAGTAGCACACTGTACAAATATCTGCGTTGATTCAGATTCCCGCCTTAAGCTGGGTGCAGTCCGTAACGAGCTTTCCTCCATACACGTAACGGGCGAACCACCGGAGGCCATTCACAGGCTGACCTTTGTGCTATTATGATAATGTTAAAAACTGAAAGATTGTGTTGAAATGGTGCAGTGAAACCTCAAAAGCACAGCCGATGTTCATGATTAAAAACCAAGATGAAGGCCGTCCTTTGTGACTGATGACCTTTGCAGAATTAAAGGTTAAACTCGTGCGAAAAGGCGCGTCATAAGGAGGCATATTTCATGAACTCTAACTGCATGCCTCCAGACACAATAATTAACTCTGGTGCTTAGTTAGACACCTTCCTAGAACAGTTACGGCAGTGCAGTTAAAGCATAGGGAAGGGATTGCTGACAAGTGGCGTACGCCTGCTTCATGACGGTGTCCGGGGCCATACACCACACGCTGCCAGCTCGCTTCTGACAAGATTCAAGTGGAACATTTGGGAGCATGCCTAGCAGAGCCTGGACCTGGCACCAAGTTTTTTACACCCCTTACTTCACATGATGGAAAATATGTCTGGAAAAACATTTGCCGATAGCGAGTTGACGGGAAGAGTCATGACGTAGATCACTAGGCAGGCTGGAGACTTAAATGACAACAGCATCCAAATGTCATTCCGAAGCTAATTTTTTGGATAACTGCGACAAATTTATAAAAAATAAGAAGTCGGATTGATTACATTTGAGTTAAGGTTTTGTGGACAAAATTTCCCACAGCCGTGCTGACCTTTGCACCTTTACTATTAGCACACGCATCGTAGTTTGTTTTGCCGGCAGTAACTGAATTCCTAGCTGCTGTATTTTCATCCCAAAAAGCTACACGTTCTAGATTCATGCACAGCTCCTTTCAACGTAGCTTTCCTTTTCCAGGACGAACATGGCCCTGATGAATTTCGACCGCTTTGCCATTGCGTTCAACTGCCCAGCGGGATCTCCGATGAATCCGGACACGAAGTGCGACGTGTACTGATCAGCGCTGGGCAGATCCCTTTAGAAACTACCTCTTTTAATGCGTTTTTTACTACTGAAAGAGTATTTAACAGTGCTTTGAACAATGTTCATTTGCTATTTGTTTGGATCACATGATGCATGTTGTACATTTTTACGTTGCCTTGAATGTTGCTAATGAATTGCGAGTTGAGAAATCATAAAGCAGGAACTTACGTATTGTATATTTTTATTTGCAATTATATTTTGAAGTATTACCATGATTTTCTATATTTTTAACCCGGAACCTGCACTGCAGTCTACTTTCCTTCCTGACAGCTACAGTTCTGAGAGGTAGTGCCTTACTGAATGGCGTCTTCATTCTTGCCGTAAAATATGTATAAAAGCATCCACCGATGCAAGCGTGCCTCCGCTGCCTCTGGAATTGCCACTCTGACGCAGCAACATAAGCGCAAATGCATGCGAAGAGCAGAATGTACGTTCCCTAATGATAGGTTTCCCCTTGACCAACTCTTGGCCAGATATTGAAGCAGTTAGTTTAAGAAAGAAAGGGCGCAAGGCCACTACATGGGGAAGGTGAAAAGGGAGTTGGATTCAGTGTGATCTTGTCCTTGAACATCTTTATATATCCGTGTATTGATCTCCTAACGTTGCCAAATGGAGCTTGCACACTAAGGAAAGCCGTGGGCTCGTCACTGTTTCATCTGGATCCTTGTTGGGACAAACCCAGTCATCGTACTATTGTACAAGTTAGGATTTGTGTTCATTTCTTTTTGTGGCAAAACATGTGATGTTTTATGCCTGGATCGTGTTATGTGCAGTGCGAGAACCGGGCAGTTGACGGATTCGGTGGTGGTTGATCTTTGGTAGTCTTGTTGAGAACCTTGTTGTGCCATTTCGATCAGCGCAACACCTTCGACCAAACATTATCTGACAATAGCCTCGCTTGAATACACTTTCTACTTAAAACAGTGCGCAGGGACAGGACACAGTCGAGAAACACACAGACACAGCACTGACTGACAACTGAGGAATTTACTGCTTTGCTTGCAATAAATACAGAAAGTATCGTCTAAAATACAAAGAAAGCCTTGAAATCATCATTTTGTCACTTCTGTCGTCATTGCTTGTCCAGATAACCCATTTATTTTTTCGTCAACGTTAGTGAACGATTCTTCTGAATGATGAACGCTTCGTATATCTCTCGCATGAGCTTTCGGGGGTATCTTCTCAGAATCTTGCAGCGTCGAAAGTGTGGAATGCATTCGCAGTCCGACACGTGTCCCGCTAACTTGCTGCCATATCCTTTTTCGATGTTGCCGACGTGTTCCATGAGACGTATGTTGACGCAGCGTCCTGACTGCAAGATTCTGACGCTGCAAGATTCTGAGAAGATACTCCCGAAAGCTCATGGCGAGAGATACACGAAGCGTTCATCATTCAGAAAAATCGTTCCACCTGCGTAAGCACACCATCACTAACGTTGACGAAAAAAGAAATGGGTTATCTGGACAAGCAATGACGACAGAAGTGACAAAATGACGATTTCAAGGCTTTCTTTGTATTTTTAGACGATACTTTCTGTATGTATTGCAAGCAAAGCAGTAAATTCCTCAGGTGTCAGTCATTGCTGTGTCTGTGTGTTTATCGACTGTGTCCTGTCCCTGCGCACTGTTTTAAGTAGAAAAATGAACCAACTGGCCGCGCTACTTCCCATAATACACTTTCGCAGCTCTGCCTGCCGATGTTGAGAGGGGTCGGGGCCTCAATCTTGGGTATTCTCACTCGTATGGCTGTTTCACGTTCTACTTTACGTCGCCTTCGCAGGGAGTTTGGGTCGCCTAGAACAATTCGGAGCTGGGGCGGAACGGTGGCGTAAGTCTCCGTCTGGTCGATGAGCAGGGCTTCGGCAGCTAGAGTGTGTGCACGCTCATTCTCTTTGTCTTCATGACTGCCAGCCCACCATTCGATGTGATTGTCTTGATTATGTGCCTTTGCGAATGTCCTGAAGAAGCTACAGGGCTGTTAGTGGGTTGGTGACTTGTCTAGTAATGAATGCATCGGTGCAAATTTTCATTTGCCTCTTTCTGTCGTGCTTTGGCCAGGATAAAGCTTGTAGTGCAGACTGCGTTTTCGCCTCAGCCCATGTCATGGCGTGCAATGCTGCACTGCTGCCGTACACCGTTTCTTTATGAACAGGTGTGTAGATTCTCTCTCGGGCATCTTTGCTGTACACGCTTCCTGTGCATCTGTTCTCTGCTATACAACAGCTCACGAGCACTTGATATTCTTCGTCCTCTACTTCAGCGATTCCTTGTGCTATTGCGTTCGATGCATGCTTCTATCTTTTATGTGTTCATTTCGATAGCGGCCTGGTTGCCAGTGATATCGCGATGCCCCCGCGTTCTCTGGATGTAATTGTGCGCGTTGCGTCATGTTTACTTCTCCGTGAGAGTCGATGGAAATGAAGCCTTACTTTTGGGCTGATCTTTGCTTTTAAGTATTCTCTTGCAGAAAAAGAAGCTTGTTACACCCCCAGCCATGACAGGGTACCAGTGCTGTGCTTGATGATCATTGATGATGGCTCATGTCCTCATTTTAGTTTTGCCCTTACCTTCGAGTGTCCGCAAGGGAGGGCCATTTGAGATCGATGGTTTGAGTGTTCGGCCCACTGGCTTCGCCTCAGGCCGTGCCATAGGAGCTCCTGAAACAGCAAAGCTTCGTAAAGATGGAAGCGAAGCAACTGCTCTCTCTAAGGATTTGATGCCTTAGTGCCGTGAGTTAACTCCTTAAGTGTGATTCCTTTGCTCGAACACTCAAGCGATGCTCCGTGTTTGGCACATTTTAGAAGGTACTTGTATTCTAGTCTTCAGATCTTGGCATTGACTGCTTCCGCCAAGCTTCGCGAAACTAGCTGCTACCTCTTTCCAAGGGACTGCAACGACAGAGCAGACGATGGGATCTATGCCCTACGCATGACGATGTTCTTTTGGTTGCCACCTATATTCAGGACTAAATCAGTCCTGCACCTGACAGTGAATACCCTGCATGTATTCCGTGCGAGTATAGCTAAAAAACTTTGGGGCCTTCTTAACCGCGTCGTTAGAGAAGAAAATGCGGTAGCATTTAGGTTGTGTGCTTCTGTGTTTACAGTGAGTGTTTAATGTTCTGGCGTTTTTCTCACCAAAACTCCGGTTGGAATCAGTTGTATTCCCCTTGGCAAGTATGAGTCATCACTTTCTAGAATGTTCGCGTATCTTCTATTGAATGATCGTATGCGATTATACTAATCCGACAAATTAAGCCACCTTAATTCATTTTCTGGAGTGGACCTATTTCCTAAATTTTTAAGTCCTTTGGAATGTTTGGGGTCGGTCCAACTTGGGAATTTTGGTGGTCCTTAGATATTAAAATATGGCGGTGCCCTTTGATTGGTCCACTGGTGGTCACGTGGTGTTGATGACTTCACGACCCTCTCACTTGCATTCATATATCGCGGGGAGTCCTCATACCACTGATGGCAAAGTGGTGCAGCGGTTGAGCGAAGAAGCATTCTACCGGCAGTTGGCTGTTTCAAACGCAACCACCGGTGGGGCTTGTGAGACGCAGGTAGCTCTTCCAGAGGTCCTGGAGGGCTCATGTGCAATGTCACGGTGGGCAGGTGGCAATTGCATTGAATTTGGAAACGGTGAGAAGGTTTGTCACAACCCGGTAGGATGGTTGCTCGCCGCCACAGCTTACAGGCTGTGATGACGTCATAGGGTCGCGTTACCTCTCTCAGAAAATCTACATTACATGACAGAATAGTAAGAAAGTTTTTGTTAGACGGCGGACTAAACAGTCGGTTCAAAAGTTTTTTTGTGATAACATATCAAGAAGATGAACACACGTTAATAATATACTTTGGAGCTAAGTGAAATGTCACAGGAGCGGTAGCACAGACCACGCTTCGTGGACGCTAAGGTTGGTACGGCCCTTGGATGGAGCACGCAAGGGCTGGCCGGGCTTGCTACACTAGTGTGTTTGACGCACGAGAAGTTTCCTTTTAGAATAACATTGCCCTTTCAGTTGTGTCTTAGAATGAGGTGGCTATCAGTTTTGCTTCTTGGCGGGAACAGCCAATGCGAAGAGGCTTAAGGAGGAAGACAGTGAAGTTTCTAGAAGAAGTCAGGAGGGAGCCTAGATTTAGCGCTGGCGCAAAGGTAGCCGCGTTCAGTCTTTAGGTTTGTGGTTGAAAACCTAACATAAGATAAATGCAGCGATGGCGTAAAGGTACACCATCTTTCTGGCATGTGAGAGAACCGCGGTTAAAATCTCTCACCCCGTAATTCTTCACTCGATAAAAAAACAAAAAGATCGAGTGTCGATGGAATTGAGTAACCAGGACGGGGGTGTGATTTGGCCCTGGCGACTAGAGCCGACAGCGCATCCTCCTATCAAAGTGCAGTACTCGGCCATCACAACCTATAGGAACACACCAGTTCCTATAGTTCCTGGCTGCTAAACTGACTGAAGTGGCTGTCAGAGATGTGACGCAGCGGAGGATGCTCAAATCTCTGGCTCCGGACAGGCCGGCATTTGAAACATAACTTGGCAACGTTTAACCCCCAAAATTTTTTCCTGTGAGGCTAGCCTAGTAGTGCTGCTTGAGGAATTTGTGGTAACAAATGGGTTGTCATTAAGGTTAGTGAGGTTAGGAGGACATATGAATCATATTCAGTACTAAACAACGGGCACGTGCTATGCTATCGTTGTTTTGTGGATAGATGAGGCGAGAGCTAGGCATGACATTCGCAATAAATGAGGATGTAGCTGGCAACATAACGGAATTCAGTAGTATTAATGAGAATGTGGTAGTTACAGTATTTAAGCTTAAAATGCGATGGAAGACTAAGCGACTACATGCAAACATGATGACTTCATAGCGGAAATGTTCTATAAAGGGGGAAATCGGTAATGAGTAAAGTGAAAACGCACTGTCATGTACTGATGCACTTCAGTGCCCAGTTATGCAAGAAGCAGTTAGGAGGCTATTCGGTTGGTGACTGTAGTATAAATTCAAAGAATAACAGAGTTAATAGTAGAGCTAGGGGTACGAAATAATCCACGGACCATGAATATATCTTTCCGCCAGCGGGAAAATGAAGTGAACGCAGAAGAGACCGAATGCCGAGACTACAACAAAATAACCTTCACATTGTGCGCTAATCATGGCGTAGTCGAGGATGTGGATGGATTCGGCAATGTGAGATGTAGTGACGATAGGAAAGTAAGATCTCATGTTAGCCTAGAAGGAATGGAGGAAACTAGTAAGGAAGAAGCCCACCAAAGAATTAGGGGTAAGGATTGAAGCGTAACTTAGATTTTGCTGCAGAAGAGAGATTCCGCTTCAATCGAGGACGACGACCTTAGTGTGCAAGCAGTTGACCATAATCTTGCAGATATCATTACGGAGTGCGCAATACAAATAGGTGGTAGGATTGGAGAAGGGAAATGTAGCGTTAAGCTCTCTCGGTCGACCAAAGATCAAAGAAACGCCACAGCATGAGTGCCTCTAGTCCCATTCATTTAATAGAACTGGCTGAGCTGTCAGTTTATAAGTGTAAGGTAACCGACAAAAAGAATTACGCAGAAAATAGTAAATGCACTTGGATTGGCTGGAACGTATGCGTTGCACTTTGGTGAGCTGCACCGGTGCATGGCAGTTTAAAGTAATCATTAAACTTGTTTTCCCTCTTGCTGGGTCTTGTGTCTCATTTCCTCTCAACTCTGCGTGTACCCTCGCCAACATTCGAAAACTTTACCCAGCCCAAAAGGGGACGTTATACCTTGAAGAATGGAAGCAGCCTAAATGCTGTCAAGAGGAAACAAGGAGCGATCAAAAATCAGGTGTACACACATAGAATCAAAGAAAGCAGTGACATTACCAATATGAATAAGATAGTTAATGCAGCAGGGGAGTTCTGCACAGATCTATACACTGGCGGAAATTCCCTCATAGCCTTAGTTCCTTTGGGACGCTAAACCCCAAGAAACCAACCATTATAAAAATGCTAATAACGGAGTTTTATGTGAAGAGTTTGAGATGCCGTCGGTGACGAAAAAGGAAACAATGCTTTCAAAGCAGTGTGAAGAGCGAAAGCAGTGAGGATGATCAGTTAGCTGCGCTTGGATTGAAGGAACACAGGGATACAGTGACACAGAAATTAGCCACCCTGTACATGCAATTTCTTCAAAACTCGAGTGCACCAGAGCTTCGAAAAACTTCAGCATTATCTTACTGCTTAAGAAAGGAGACGTGGAAGACACGAAAAAGTACACATCGATCAGCTTACTATCTGTTGCCTACAACATGTTTGTTATGGGGATCTCTAGTAGAATGGGAAAATCTTTAGACTTCATTGTGCCAAGAGGACCAGGCTGGCTGTCGTCAATTATACTCGACAGCAAACAATATTTACGCCTTAGATCAAGGCATAAAAATGAACAAAACATCGACAACGCTCAACGTACCCTTAAGTGTGCAATAAAAAAGTAGTCGCTCATTGACATCCACCCTAGTGCAGCCATACGACTGCAAAGGAAAGCTATACAGCTTTGTCAGAAAC
Organism: Amblyomma mixtum; assembly: GCF_055824585.1. NCBI lineage: Eukaryota > Metazoa > Arthropoda > Arachnida > Ixodida > Ixodidae > Amblyomma > Amblyomma mixtum. The sequence goes on along the minus strand of NC_143013.1, from coordinate 148,032,528 downwards.
TTCGTAGTTAAAGAAAAATTCATCCTGTTCCGGGGTTCGAACCCGAAACGACCGCTACACCGGAGCAGTCGTTCTACCAATTGAGCTAACCGGGACGGCAAGCTTATGGTAGGGCGAGAGCGAATTGATCCATAACTCGAAGTGGGAACTGTGTTGGTCAAATGTTTAGGGGAATCCCCCGCGGTAAAGTAGATTTGTAATAGGGGAGTAATTACTCATTGACATCCACCCGAGCGCAGCCATGCGCCTACAGAGGAAAGCTGTGCAGCTTTCTGAGAAACTTCGTAGTTAAAGAAAAATTGTTCCTGGCGGGTTTGAACCCGGGTGCGAACCCCGGACCAGGACGAAGCGCTGTGCGGCGCTTTGGGGCATGAAAGTCCCCCGAAGCAATGCGGCTAAAGTGGGCTGCGATGGGAGTCTTGATGGGTAGCTATCCTGAGGTCGGGGTAGACGTAAACGTGCAGAGGTGTCCCGAGGCGCAATGGCTGAGGTGAGTGATATCAAAAAACATCGTTGACGAATCCTTGTACTCGTTAGGCTTGGGAGGTGATCGTGAAACCTCGAAGTCGGTATGAAGGCGAAGTGAGGCGCCATAAACATGCTGAGGCGTTGAACAGGAGCGGTCTTAATTGAAGGCTAGGCGTATGTTCAATAGAGTGAGAGGTAGGCGCTGAACCCTTTCTGCTGGTGTGGGATTTTTAATGAGTGCGGCCTTGAGGTCGCGATGGAAACGTTCCACTAGGCCATTCATCTGGGGATGGTACGCGGTAGTGCGCACGCGAGTCGTGCCGAGAAGGCGAAGGAGCTCAGCGAAGAAAGACGCCTCGAACTGTCTTCTGCGGCTCATTATGATTGTAGCGGACGTCCAAAGCGGGCCATCCAGGCGGAAAGAAAAACAGTCGGGATGGTGGAGGCAACAATATCGGGCAGCGGTGTTGTGTCAGGATAAGGGGTGCACTTGTACACGCAGGTAAGTACCGGTGAAGATGGAAGCGGTCCGACCAGGCAGACATGGACCGCATCAAAGCAGACGTCGGGTGGAAGAGAAGTGGCTGGTGGATTGTGAGAGTGGTGGACTTTCATTCGTTGGCGAGAAGCACACGTGCGAAACCAATACGTTCATGCGCAACCGTAGGTATCGAGGCGCTGCTAGCTTTTGTGTCGCGCGAATTCCAGGGTGGGTCAAGTTGTACAGGGTGTAAAAGATCCGCTTGCGGAAAGCATATTTAGCAGGAAAAGCGCGGAGCAAGCGTAAATGAAAGTGGTGCATTGCATTTGGATTTCCACGAGCTGCAGTGGTGCAGAGCAGCACTGTGGAGTTAATATGCACAAGAAGCAATTTTCAATAGTCTTGGAAGGGAACAGCAGTTTAAAATTGGTAGCGACACGCTAAAAGTGGGAAGCAAATACGTCCACTTAGGGCACGCAGTGATCGCAAATGTTGTTGCCTCTGAAGCGATGACACTTACCCACGGTGGGGAATTGGCCAAGGCTTGGTGCAGATCCAAACAGGAGAGAAAATCCGGATCACGAGAGTCAAATAACTAGAAGAAAAATATTAGAGTGGAGCGCATTTGGCAAAAAGTTTCTCATATTATGAATGGCAGCTTACCAATATCCTCAAGAAAAAGTATACAACAGCGTTATTTTACCAGACTCACCTATGGGGCTAAATTATGATGGCTGACGAAAAGGGTTCAACTTAAGCAGAGAGGAGCGAGCTATGAAAAGGAAATTGATAGGTGTAACGTTAAAAGATGTGAAGAGGACACAGGGATCAAACACAGGTTAATGACATCCTAGTCGAAATCAAGAGGAAGAAATGGGCTGAGGTAGTGCACGTAATGCGAAGGTAAGATAACCGATTGAAGTTTACCGTAACAAAATGGATTCCAAGGAAAGGGAAGCGTAGAAAGTTAGTTAGGCGGATGAGATTAAGAAGTTTGCGGGAATAGGGTGGTGCAGGACAGGATTAATTGGAGAGATATGGGGATGACTTTGTCTTTTAGTGGGCGTGCGTTGTCAGGCTGATGGTGATGATGAGTTGCAGGGGTCTGGTAGACGCGCTCAAACGCGTCAACGCGGAGTATGCAAGCTGGGTGGCAGGAAGGTCATGAGAACAAATATTTAGGGGAATCCCCCAAGGTGGAGAATATTTGTAATAAGGTAGTAATTACTCATTGACGTCCACCCGAGCGCCGCCATACGGCCACAAAGGAAAGCTATACAGCTTTCACAGAAACTTCGTAGTTAAAGAAAAATTCGTCCTGGTCCGGGGTTCGAACCCGGAACCACCGCCACACCGGAGCAGTCGCTCTACCAATTGAGCTAACCGGGACGGCAAGCTTATGGTAGGGCGAGAGCGAATTGATCTATAACTCGAAGTGGGAACAGTGTTGACCAAATATTTAGGGGAATCCCCCAAGGTGGAGAATATTTGTAATAAGGTAGTAATTACTCATTGACGTCCACCCGAGCGCAGCCATACGGCCACAAAGGAAAGCTATACAGCTTTCACAGAAACTTCGTAGTTAAAGAAAAATTCGTCCTGGTCCGGGGTTCGAACCCGGAACCACCGCCACACCGGAGCAGTCGCTCTACCAATTGAGCTAACCGGGACGGCAAGCTTATGGTAGGGCGAGAGCGAATTGATCTATAACTCGAAGTGGGAACAGTGTTGACCAAATATTTAGGGGAATCCCCCAAGGTGGAGAATATTTGTAATAAGGTAGTAATTACTCATTGAGAAGTGGGTCGAAGAGTAGTGGTGGCATCCAAGCGACTGAGAGTCAGCAGGAACTTGGGCGCTGCCGCTAGCGCGTAAAATATCTGCGGTATATTACGAAACATATGCAAACTGACGGACCTCTAGTAGGCTTTCAGGACGATGCATAACATGCGGAAGGTGCTTGCGGTTCATATAAACGGTGAATGCACGACCTTCGAGCAGGTCTCGGAATTGTTGGACGGCGAGGTAAATGGCGAGAAAGTTCCGGCCTAGCGCATTATAACGGGTTTGGATAGGGTCACACATTTGGAAAAGAAAGCGAGAGGCTGTCATGCGCCATCAGCGCGCTGTTGAAGGACTGCTCCAACAGCAGGACTGCAAAGGACCGTCATGAGTGTTGGGTAACTGTCCTGCGTAGGGTATCAAAGCAGAGTTGCGTCAGCTAGAACTTGTTTGACGGTGGCTAGCGCAATATGTGCAACGTCTTCTGATTCGAGTGGATGCATCTTATTGTTCCGCATAAGCAGATGATGAAGGGGCTCGGTCAAAGAGGCATAGTTCCGAATAAAACGGCGATACAGTTCACTATGCCGATGAAATGATGTAGGGAAGTAACAGAGGTAGGGTGCGGAAAATCCACAATCACTTGCATCTTGGATGTGATGGGTTGAATGCCACTTGGGTCGGCGTGGTGACCAAGGACGCCAAGAGAACAGACACCAACTCGCCCTTCGCACTTTGGTGACGATGTCATGGGCTGAGAGCCGGTCAAACAAAGCACCCAGATCGTGCAAGTGTTTTTCGATAGACGTGGTGGCCACAAAAAGATCACCTTCGTGATAAAAAACGGTGGGCAGACCACGGAGTACGCTCTCAACGAAACTTCGAAAGGATGCAGTGTTCCGGACGCCGAATGTCATCCGTAGGAATTTGAACGCGGCAAAAGGTTTTGTGTTGGATGCCTTCGGGAAATCTTCATCCGCCATTCAAATTCGGTGATAGAGGCGGACGCGATTTATCCTCGAGAAGATGTTCTTGCCGTGCAGAGATGCGGTGAAGTCCTAAAGATATGGCAGTGTGTAGCGACCAGGGATGGTGCAGGCGTCGAGAGCACGGTCGTCGCCACATGGCCACCAGTGTTCAGTGTTTTTGGGGACCCTGGGAAGTTGGGACGCCCAACTGCGAAAAGAGGGTGGAATAATGCCAAGCTCGAGCCTTTGCTAAATTTCGTCATGATCGTGTCCGGTGCAAGGAAACGCAAGTAGAAAAAGACAGGTGGGCTGGTGCTGACCTGACGGCAACGCACCTCTTGAACAGGTAGAGCCCAATCCGGTGTTGTCGTCAGGGCAGGGTATTCTTGTTGCAAAGGACCAAACGCAGGACAAGCAACCGCGGCACAGGAAAAAAACCGCATCATTAGTTGCCTGCGCAGGAAGGTCCTGGACAGCGGGCCGGTTGGCCAAGTGTAAAAGGCGGCGACACTTGATGTCGACAAGAAGACCATGTTTGATGAGGAGGTCGGCAGCAAGAATAGACGTTCAGACGTCGACAACCATGAAAAGTCATCGAAAAACTCTACGGAGACCCAAGTTCAGTCGCAGACCACTGCTGGTAGACCGGAGTGTGCGTGCTGTTCAAGACGAGTGGTAAGCGGCCGTGAAGAATGGTCGTCGCGCGTAGAAGAAAGGGCACTGACTTGGGTGCCGGTATCAGTCAAGAATTAGGTGCCCGTAGTCTTGTTAGTCACACAGAAATGGCGACAGTGCTCCTGGCCTTGACCGCTCGTCGCCGCTAGCGGTCGGCCGTCCAGTTTCCCGCCAGAGAGCACAGGAGCAGGAAGCGGTGGTGGTAAAAGCAGGGCGGTGGCCTGGACGGTGAGCTCCAACGGTGATACTCGGAACTGGGACAAGACGACGTGGCCTGGGGCGGCTACGAAGCGTTGTGGCAGCGATCAGCTCATCGATAGGTACTAACGCAACCGTCTGCTGCGGATAAGAAGGGACGGGTTCCTGGGGCGGACAGGTGGCTGTGGCGGAGGGGCTGATGGTGGCAAGCTTTGGACAGGAGTTTCCCAGCTCCGTGATCTTGTAGGCTGAATCGGCGATTTCCAGATGGTTTCCGGGGTAACTATTCTTCGGCTGCGCCTTCCCATGCTCTCGCCACACTGTTCTCCTTCCACAGAAACAACCTTCCTTTCCACTGCCGTGGTAACCACCCTGCGGCTGCACCTTTCTACGCTGTCCCCATAAAGCTCCCTTCCATGGTACTTCTCCTCGTCCTTCAAGGATAACTGCCCTCCGAATGGTTCCAGTGCCACCAGTGACCGGTTGCACCTGCTTACGCTCTCGCCATGCCCACCTCCTTCCACAGTGCCATCCGCCGGTTGGGGATTCCGCCGCTTTCCCGATACCTTTTTTCTTCTACGGTAACCGCCCTCGGGATGGTTCCTGTGGTAATCACCCTCAGGTAACTCATTTCTCCGCTCACGACATACCTTCCTCCTTGCATGGTAACCAACCTCCGAATGGTTCTCATGGAAAAGCACTCACCGTTTACGCCTATATTAAGACATGCTGCTACGATGCGGAGCCCAGGAACGGACGCTTAACAGTTATCGTTGTAAAAACACTGAAAACAAGTGCTGAAAAGCACATTTTCTAGATGTTATTACGCAGAGAACCAAATTAATGTTCACCTGTCTCGGAAGGAAGCAGCAGTTCATTACGACATGCTAGCACGAAGCGAAACGCAGGAACGGACGCTTAACAGTTATTTATTTATTTCAAAATACTGCAGGCCTTTGTGGCCCAAGCAGGAGGGGAAAACAACATAACAACACACAAACACTTAAAACGGGGTTGATAATTGCGTTTTACCAGCGTTATTATGCCGAGAACCAAATTAATGTTCAACTGTTTCGGAAGGGAGCAGGAATTTACAGTAGGGAAGGAATCGTTGGAAATGACAACCGAATGCAGCTACTTAGGGCAAGCAGTGCAGGCATATCGCAACCCCGGGAGCTAAATGACTAGGCAAAATGAATGCCGTGGAATTTTTGGCAGCCACTCTGACATCATGAATGGCGGTTTACCAATGTCCTTAAAGAAAAACTATATAACCGTGGTATCGTGCCGGTACTCACCAAAGGGGCAGAAACGTGGAGGTTAAGTAAAGGGACGGTACCCAAATTGAGGACAACGCAGAGAGCTATGGAAACGAAAATGATTGGCATGAAGTTAATAGAATAGCGCACTGTGTATCAGAGAACAAACGTGAGTTGATGACATCTTAGATGAGGAGGAGGAGGAAAAGTTTTATTAGAAAACTACACTGTGCTCATCTTCTTGAGTGGAGCCCTTCGTTCAGGGCTCCATTCGTCGCTTCGATCCTGCAGGTCCGCCAGAGCAGCTGTCGCTGGGCTTGCGGGTTCATGCCGTTCAGAGCGGTCTCTTGACGTAACAGAGTGGATTGGAAGAGAGGGCAAGCCTCGGAGTGCACGTCAGAGTCTCAAGTGGGCGGATTAGGAAGTTTTCAGGTATGAGGTGCCCGCAGCTGCAAAAGGTCAATGATAATCGGAGGGATGTGGGAGACACCTTTGTTCTGCAGTGCACGTAGTTAGGATGATGATGAGCTATGAAATTTCTTTGAAGTGAATTCTTTTTGGTTGAACCGGCAGGTACCTCAATGAAAGGTTACTTGAACACTACCGCAGCTTGTACGTAGCAATGGCTAGCAACTATGGCGAACATGTCTTGCACGTAACAAGGAAAGTGTGCGAGCCATCGTATGCAAGAACGCAGATGAAAGCACGTGCTCGGGCTGAAATTGAAAGGGCTGTTACTGAGGCACTGCTGATACCAAAAGCGGGAGGCCCACCTTCGATTATACTGACGTTCACTGTTTTCCTATGAAATGCCCTGGGAAAATCGTGCATGCATGCAGCATAAAAAAACTTTCGAAATCAGGCATAGAGCGCCTGGAGGCGGCAGGATATCGAAGAGATCTACTGAGTTCTGTCTCAGAACCTTTGATATGAGAGATCATAGTTGAGGCCAATTGTAGAGGCGTTGAAAGAAAGAAAAGAAAAAATTAAGGCCACCTTTTGTCGTTACTAAAGATATTACATAACCTCAAGACGGTAGGTTTGCATGCACATGTGAATGTTTTCTTTTGTCTTCGCCGAAAGAGGTGTGAAAGCGTTGCACATTACGATACTATTATTATTTGTGACGTTAAGTTTGCCGCATGGCATAAAACGTGATGTTGCTGACGAGCGGTATAATACGTTACAAAAAAGCATGAAGCCCGGTTGTGTGTAAAAAGTCACATAAGCTTCGGCGTAAATGTTTTTCGTTAGCCACAAGTGTAAATTGGAGTCATTGTTTGAAGATAGGCCTGCCTCTTGAAGAACACGAGCGCGCACTAGCGAAGTTCCTGGGCATATCCACACATTACGATACTAGCAAACTGGGCTGCTAAAAGAAGCAACTAGGTCCCATTTTCCTTCGATGTTTTGACACTGCTCTCGCTGATACTTTTAGTGTTGCTCATTGACTATTTCTTTCATATTTTCAGTTGGTAATAAGCTGTACTTTCCTTTTGTTGTGCTCAGTTTTGATGTTTTCGTGTGCCCATAGATGAACGTGCTTTAGGTCTACTGGAAGGCTGACGTCTCTCTTAGGCCATTTTTTATTCGATTGTTCTTTGTTGCTTACTCTTGGCTCCTCTGTGTAGTGGGGTGCGTATGGCGTATAAAATGCTGTTCTTTGTTCGAAAAACAAGTCGTTGCTTCAGCGTCTGTCCTGTCTTCTTTTTCTGCGTTCCTCACCGTTTTCTCGCTCTTTCCCCCTTGCCCACCGCCATGTTCCAGGCATATGTCTGACCCTGGTAAAGTAAAGAAAGACATAAACGGCTCGTCAATATATGTTTTAACGAGCGCATGCTGGTGAACTCCAAGAAAATATGAATTGCCGGGGCAATACATTCTTCCTGACCGCGCTGTTTAAAGATGCAGCTGTTACTCTGGGAGAGGATAGGGCGTTCTCACAAACAAAACCTGTCTATTTAGTTGCATTGGGTATCGAAAAAAATGGCTGCAATTACGTCTTTTGGCGAAGTTTATGATGAAATTGCTGCTTACAAGCTCCATAGCTCTAGAACAGAACTCCGTCACATGTGCGCTTTGCACCCCACTCAAAAAGAGGCAGGAAAGGGTGTGTTATAGGTCTGGCATTGAGTCCAGGGCTGAAAGCTGTTGAAGGTTGCTTTCAAAATATAGATTGATGCAGGTGTTGCTGGCTTCATGGAAGGCTAACAGAAACTGTTGGAAAAAACGCTCCACCCAGCTTTGTTTGTGCTGTATTTGCACTGGGCGACCAGATGCGCAGGCTGAGGTGAAACGCTTCAGTGCAGATGGGAGCTGAGTACATCGGTACATCCGTTCTCAGTCATTCTCAGCTGTTACAAGACGCACAGACAGAAGAGCGCTGCTCTACCGCAAGGTCAATTGAAGTGGCTTTATCTAGTGATTCGGAGGCTATAGAATCTAATGATGACAGCTAAAACAAAAAATGATATGGCTCTTAATAGCCGCTTATATCTATCTTTGCAAATAGCCTTGAAGAACTTATACTATTCTTACTCTGCAGGCTTCGGCATTTTGCCCTATAAGTTATTGGTTCACTATACTGCGCAACTCATTGTGGGAGCATAGCATTTGGGCAGTCTGTACAGAAGTAATTTCCAATTCATACAGACCATCATAGGAGTGAAGCGATGAACTATCGAGATAGACTGTAATAATCTTGGGCATGTTCCGTCGTTCCATCAGTGTCCCTTCCTTCCCTCAAGTCGAACTTCCATGAGGAGCAAGCCCACTGATGGGAGGTCATTAGGCTTGCTAGCGTTAAGGCAACAAATGTAGCAGTATAATCAGCGGTTGCCTAATTACGTCATCAACAGGAGAAAGGCCTTTCCCATATCCCAATGCACTCCTATCATGCGTCATCTAGGGCTACCTTGTCCCTGCGAACTTCCCAATCTCATCCTGCCACCTGACCTGTCGACGCCTGACACTGTTGCCTGATCTTGGGATGCATTCCATTACCCTAACGGACCATCAGTTACCTTGCATTCGCACTGCATGACAGGCTCATGCCCATTTCTTCACATTGATTTCGACTAGGATGTCATTAACCAGTATTTGTTCCCTGACCAAGCTGCTTCCTCCCTGTTTCTTGACGTTGCACTTGTTATTTGACTTTCTATAGCTTGATGCGCGTATAAACTTGAGTATGCATCGCCAATTTGGAACTCAGGTATTTATGATACGATTAGCCAGCTAAAAATTATTAGTATCAATGCAGCCAATTGTGTCATGCCTAGGGAACGGCGTGCCTGAAGGCTTTACTCAGACTCCCCTGTTGATGTGTTGTTTTTCTATAAAGTTGTTTTTCTCTCTGTGTTTCCCGTGTTTATTCCGGCCTTATACACAGGGCAGCTCGTAAAAAGGCATTGTACATTAATTGCATTTCCATGACTGCACAGAATCACGTGCGCAGAGGTCAGAATGACATCAAATCAAATCAAAGGTTTATTTTGCACTTCAAAGAAATGCAGGGCACAGGGACAAAAAAGCTTGTCAGAAGACAGCTTGACAAGGCCCCTGCGCCCTTACAAATTGCTGGTGTACAGTGCAACAAAAAGCATCACTAAGGACTGAAATAACATGACATAATTACCAAAATCAAAACGAAATTAGGTACACAAAAGAACTACTACAAAGATTTAGCTGTTTTGACCTTGAGGAGTGATCAGTTGCAGACACATTTATTAAAAATTCAACAGATACGTCTTAAGTTCGGCCGGTTTCATGCTGTATACATTTACATTTTTTGAGATTAACTCATTTAGAAGCCTGCTTATACGATTTTCAATGCTGTTCCACCCCTGACTCGTCCTAGAAAACGGAACCAACCATGATTCCTGGTTCCGAAGAGAATATTGCACGTAGGAGGCCGTTTCAGATTAAACCATTCTCCGTCAATCAGAAAAACCCGCTTGAACAGAAGAAATAAAACATAGAGGTGTTCAACGCTGCTTGCGATAGCTCCGGTGATATAAGACACAACACTGGTTTCAATGTTTTATTTTATGACGTCACCACATCTCGCTGTCGGGAGATTTGGATTTGGGCTATCGGGTGTCGCATCGAACACAACCAGCGTTCCGCTGAACGCACCAAAGTGCACCGGCGTTATATGCAGAACCCACTTTCATGCCCTGCGCATGCAATGTCGGCAGGCGCTTTCCCGCTCTACTCGGTCAAGGTGTATCACGTCTCGGAGGGAGTACGCAACGCACCTGGTAATAGTAGCAAACATTTATTATGCACAGTAATAAAGGTTGAAAGGTTCTGAGAGGTTGTTGGAGCCCTGACCCCCGCGACCGTCGCTGCCGCCGTCCTGGATGCCTCCTTTCCTCCTCCGCGACGCGGTGACGCTGACGGAGTGCACATCTGCTGGAGCCACGGTGTAAGGATTTTGTACACCGTAAGAATATCCGTGGCTGCAGCTCTCCGCGGCGGCGCGCGCGTGAGCAGTGCAGTAAAAGGGCTTTACAATGCGGCAACTACCTAGCGTCCGGCAACCTAGCGTCTGTCCTCTGTATTTGTGTTCTTATCCAGCGTGTTCACTAATCGCTAACAAATATGATTCCAAACGCTTTCCAACTTGCGTTTCCGCCTTAATAACTACTCTCCTCCTCCTCTCTGCGGCACGCGCAGCGTACGTGACTACCATATCTACTCCTCTTCTACAGAGCAGCTGGCACAAACGGCGTATGTGACTAGAAACACGCGTAGCTCTTTAGAGGTCACATTGCAGAGGCAGAGGTGATACGCTGAAACTCGCCAGAGGGGTGTCACGATAGCTATTGGCCTAAAACAAATTCAGCAATAAACATACGGCAGGGTACAATAAAGTGCGCCCGGCTCGGCAATGTTAAAAAAATAATTTAGTATAGAACAGTGTGGTCGCTGCTTTACCTGAGCCATAACATTCGGCCTTAAGTGCTCCTCTTTCCACTGCTGTGGCCGGAGCTGTTGTAGATGTGGATGTTGTAGGAGCGGCAACTACAGGCTCAGCTCCGGCCATTTTTCCGCGCAACCTACTTCCTCCTGGCTCTCCCCCCTCCAATGCTAGCGGAAAGTTAGGGATTTCGTGCGAGAGGCCATAAAGGCTCTCTGGCTCTGATATATATACAAGACCAAAGCTTCTCAATTCTTTTTGAGGTCTATTGCTGAGTCTGTCCTGACGCCGTAGGGCTGCGCCCCAGAGGCAGGCATAGAAACTGTAGCCCAACCTTTTCTTTGTTCTTTACTCTGTTTCCCGCTTGCATTTTTTAGCATCCTAGCCGCGTGATGACAGCCTAAGCCTCACCGGTTCGTCTCTGTAAATGACTTATCTCTCCTGACAAGGTCTTTTAGGTTGCTCGGTTTTTAAGGCTTCATCTGGTTAAAATGCAGCGGTAGCATCCAGCGGGAGCATCTGTTCATGAGCAGCTCGCTAAGAGACCCGAGGTTCTCCTCTATGCTATAAGCGGCTAGTATGGATATGCTGGCTTAACTGTGAATCTCTATTTTGTGTGAACTGCACGTTACAATTCTTTGACAGTCTACATAGAGAGAGAGATAACTTTATTGACCATTGGATTTGGGACACGTAGGTCTCTGAGTCCCCGCACGCCCCCACTGCGCTAAAAGTTCATGAGTTCATGGAGCTCCATGCCGTAGGCGGCCCGGTCAATGGCGGTCTTCTGCCTGGCTGGGTCCGTCGAGCGCAGCAGGATCTCCCATTCCTCCCAAGTGGTCAGGCGCTCCGAGCCTCACGGAGGAGGATCCGCAGGGCATTCAAGGAGAGTGTGATTACGAGTAGCGTTGGGGTGGGTGCACTGGGCACAACAGGTGTGTTTGCTCCATGGTGTATGTGGGAGAGCAGATAGGGGTAGAAAAGGGCGTGAGTCTGGAGGCGGCGCCATAACATTTGGTGGTAATTGCCAAGGAATTGGTGGAAGGGGGGTGGTATAGCTGGCGTTCGACGCGATATGCCTTGGTGAGCTCACTGTAGGAGTGCATGCGCTCCTGAGAAGAGCCCGACTCCAACTCCGCCGCCGCCCGGTTGAGAAGACCTCGGGCATGGCCTTTGGCGGCTTCGTTGCCAGGGTTCCTAGAGTGCGCAGGCACCCAGACCAGCTCCACATGGCGGGGTGAGTTTAAGGGAGGGAAGCTGAGGATGCGGAAAGCGGTCTCACGGACTCCCTCGTGCAAAATTCAGGAGTGCAGTTTTTGAGTCGCTAAGGAAGTACCGGGCATTAGTGTGTGCAAGGGCAAGCGTGATTGCCGCCTCTTCAGAGGATTCGGAGGTGCATGCGTAAGGAAGGTGAAGAGTGGCCATAGGTTGGAGTGTGTGGTCAACGACTACAATTGCCGCACCTTCGCCCGATCAGGCTGCGTCTACCCATACGGAGTCGGCTTCCGAACCGTAGCATTTGTAGAGAGCCTTTGCACGGGCTATGCGGCGGGGCCGACTGATAGTTGGCTGGGTGTTTCAAGGGAGGGGTTTTTCTAGAAGCTCTATGTGTATGGGGCGGGGAACTGGCAGTAGTGTGGTATACAGATTGCTGGGACCTACTGTATTATGTCCGAAACCGACTTGGGCGAATTTTTTTAATCCCGCCATTACAATTGACTGCCGTTATCTGTCCTGCTGGTGGCTAGTTCTTCATTTTTTTCTTGCGTTATTACCTACCATTGGTTATCTGTAACGAACGTTTCATGTATAGCGAAAAGTTTGGAGCTCTACCTTTACACTAGTGGAACTGTTTGACGGTAACAACGCGACAGCAGGAAAGCGCGAAATGTAGTCCACAGCCGCAGGATAATGACTTTGGTCCTAGCTTCTACATGGTCGAAGCACGAGACCCAGACGGTACCATCGGTTCAGCTCTCTGTATTCGCAGCTTAGAGAATTTTAGGCAATTATTCACCACGGTAAGCAACTCCGACCCGATTTTCGGCCACCGGACAGATTCGCGGGCCCGGGTGCGGCACCTTATCACCCCTTAAAGACTTTATTGCAACACTGCCAGCACTTCACCTGTCATCTACTGTGGAATGACTAGGCAAGGTCATAAGCACACCGTGTCGTCCTGTAAGGTGAGCTCGGTGAGGCTAAAAAGACTGCAGGCAAATCTCGACGTTTTCCAACCACGGGACACCTCGACGATAGTAGAACAAATGCTGCTGGCCCGAGGCATCGCCCTGTGGCGCTAACGTTACGTTGTGTAGGTTTGCTGACGGCTTGACTAAGCTCATGCAACCGTGCACAAAACTTGAAACCTCATCAGGTAACAACCGACCGCGCACTAGACTGGCTTCTTTACAACGCCTTCGAGGAAGGGCATCAGCCGTGATTGCATGTTTCATCGGGACATCGGCAGTGGTGAATTTTACAGTGTGAGGGTTCAGGGCTAGGGTGTAGTCGATGTTAACATTCATAGCGCAGTACACACACGGGGACCTACGGCAGTTCACGCCCACGGTACAGCGCGTGAACTGTTGTTTTCAACTGCTAGTTCTTGGTGTGGGGGCTCCGCTATGGTGAAAGAAAATCGCACAAACCTTGTATTAGACCTTTAAATTCTCAGCGGCAACGCCGCTATTGGTGAAACCTCTGGCACGAGAGAAAGTCGAAACCTCTGGCATGAGAAAAATAGTTTAAGTATTACTAAAACCGATCAATTTGCTTTGATAAGTTACTCGGGGGATGAATTGCAAAGCATGAACAATTACTTAGAGAGGTAAAGCAGAACGGTGAATCTACAAATTAAATTAGCATAGCTGGCAGAGAACTGAAGCACTGATGAATAGTTTCGGAAGAGAATGGCTGTTTACGATCGGTAGCGAGGCTCTAGAGGTTACGAAGCAACGACGTCTTCAGAAAGTATTACTAAAAATCTCCACGTACTTGACTCCTCGCGGACTGCATCTTTCCCTGGAAAAAGGTGTTGCCATAGCATTCACTGGGAAAAAAAATGACCAAATATCCGCTTCTTCTTGGTGAGAAGGTGCTGGCCTACGTACGGAACCAACGATTCCTCGGCATTGTCACTGACCGAAACCTCTTTTGGACACCGCATGTTAAAAAACTCCGTGCGAGGGTAGCAGCAGCACCACTAATCTTCACGTTCATGGCAGGAACATGTTGGGGCAGCAATTTTCACTCGGTGGTTCTCCTTCATAACGCCTATTTTGATGGTCTTTTGCGATATAGTTTCCGGATTTTGCAGACAATGTCACCTACAAATAAGAGGACGCTGGAGGCAGCGCAAAACACATGCCTACGGATTTTTCTTGGCCTCTCGAACAGCTCCTTCACCTCGAGAGCACTTGTGGACGCAGGATGTCTACCGCTCAAATTCACTGCCGGCCAGGTAACGATTCGAACCCATATGTCATGTACTTCACTGGAAAAAAACATCCTGCACCGAGTCCATATTGTGACGAAGACGAAGCTGGCAGTGGCGCGGGACGCCTTTGCAAGGGTGACTGAACGTGGGAACGTGGACTGATGTCCACAAACTCTCCCGGCCAGGGGAACACCCCCTGGTCAGCTTGTCTCGCCCCAGATGAGCTGCCTCTTGATTGTTTCCTCCGTGGCGGAGTTAGCAGCATACCGGTTGCTCTCGTCCCCGCGGATGAGGGCTGCATCAAGCTGAATAACCCCGAGGCTGTTCAGGCTGCGCTTAAATCTACCACCCCCCATTACATGAAGATTACTGACGTCCGGCAGTTCGGCCGTGGAGGGATCGTATGCAGATCGCCAGACCAGGCATGCGTAGCCGACCTGCTGAAGTGTTCGTCGTTTGCCAATCACCCGGTGAGCGCGTTCATACCTCCTCATCTGGCGTGTTCGAAAGGGCTAGTCCGTGGCGTAGACCCACGGCTAAGCGCGTCCGAGACATTAGAAAAGCTCACTTCGGCTGGCGTGATCGCCATTCACCGATGCAGTCGTGTGGTGGATGGAACAAAGATACCGACGGAGACTGTTATTGCTACATTTGCGGGGCTGTCCTGTCCATCTGAAGTTAAGGTGTGGCCTTTGATTTTCCGTGTGGATCAATTTACATCTCGGCCTCTTCAGTGCCGTAATTGCTGGAGGTTTGGCCATAGCGCCAAGGCCTGTAAATCGAGTTTTCGCTGCTGTGGGTGCGGAGAGAGCCACGACCCCGCTGGGTGTTCTGCTCAACAAGAGAAATGCTGTTTGTGTGGCGGTGGACACTCAGCAAGCCATTCCGAATGCCCAGCGCGGGCTGAGGAAGTGCAAGTACTAGAGTTGATTGACAAGCGCAGGTGCTCAAGACGTGAGGCAGTTGCAGTCATCAAAGATAGGACATCTGGCTATGCAAGTGTGGCAGCGCGGCATGCAACCGTTGTGGATTCCTCCTTGTCGCAAGCGATTGCGGCGGCGGTGGAGAAAGCAATGGCAAGTGCCATGGATCGCATAGTTGAAAATCTGTCCGCGTGCATTTCGCAGGTCATGGCATCCCAAATGTCCACTTTATTGCAAGCTTCTATTGCCCCCCTTTGTGGCACAATCACTTCTCCATTGGTTGCACCTCCCCAACCTTCTGTGCCCGTGACTTCCAATCCACTGAGTCAGACTCAATCACAGCCTTCGTCTATCCCTACAACCAGTTATTCACATCACAGTGAGACAGAACTCTCATCTGAAGAGTGCGTTGATATGGAGACTGAGATGCGTGCTCAAAAGCGCAGTGCGTCTCCGATAGGTGGTGCTAGTCCGTCTTGCTCTCAGTCGAAGAATAAAAAGAATCACCCTAGATCTACACCCAAAGGCAGCATTTTGGATCAGGCGGTCTCCGCTGCGGCCCTTTCGGCGACATAGGGTCGTTGAAGGTGTTGCAGTGGAACTGCCGGTCTATTCTTTCTGCTTCAACAGATTTAGTTTGTTTAATCAGTAAATTAAGTCCAGATTTAATTGCTCTTCAGGAAACGTGGCTCTCTAAAGATTCTAGGTACAATTTACAAAATTATCGTTCTTTCAGGCTTGACCGGCCCTCAAGAGGTGGTGGGTTGCTATTGTTCGTATCCACAAAATTTTGCCACAGGGCAACTGTGTCATTTCAATATATGGACAGGCAGTGCGAAATTCAGGCACTTGATCTCAATATTCCTGGATATCAGCCACTCACTCTGGCAAATGTATATTTTCCAACAGGTGTGCATGACGTTCGGCCTCTTGACTCGTTTTTGTCTAGTTGCAGGAAACAGGTTTTAATTGTTGGAGACTTCAACTCGCATCATGCTTCGTGGGGGTTTCGTACAGATCGCTGCGGTACGCTCTTATGGGACTGGGCTTGTGTGAATAACCTCATATGTTTAAATTCGGGTCTCCCCACATTTGTCCGTGGTCAGGCTCGCTCAGCGTTAGACTTGTCATTTTCTTCCCCCGGAATAACTGTGTCCTCTTGGGCGCCAGTTGACTGTGCCTCCAATAGTGATCACCTTCCGATCAGCTTCCAAGTTATGTGCCAGTTGACCTCTCCTAACAGCACACGGCGCACATTCATAAATTACGACAGTTTTAAAAATGCCCTCAAAGCAGACCTTCAGGAATTATCTCATTCCAACAGTGGAGATAATGCCATCCGCATTTGTTCAATTTTGGATGGAGCTCGTAAAAAATCGGAGTTCTTGGTTCAGGCACATAAGGGAACATCGCCGTGCCTTTGGTGGAACACAGAGTGCGCTCGCGATTATAGGCGCGGAAAGGCTGCTTGGAAGAAACTTCTCCACAATCAGTGTCCCAAAAACTGGATCGATTATAAGTTCGTTGCAGCTACGTTTAAGCGCACCGTATCTCGTGCAAAGGAGTTGCACGATACTGAACGCTACGAATTCCTTTCAAAATCTGGTAATAGGCGCGCTTTATTCAATTACCTAAAATCCAGGAAACTAATCTCGTCCACCATGAACGCTGTCTCCCTAGTTCAGTCACCGGCTGAACTTGCACAGTCCCTGGAAGAGATAGGCAGAGGTCTTGAGCGCCGGTTTACGGCTCTTCTTCCTTCTCCTCAGAGATTTCTTGCCACTTTGGACGATTTCGAGGAGGTCACCATCACTGAGCTCTCGAACACTCTATCCCGCCTTCCTCCCGCGGCCCCTGGCCCTGATGGTGTGACTTCTTCTATGATTAAAATTTTGTTCGAGGAATCTCCCACCGACTTACTGGCGCTTATAAATTACTCTCTTAAGGGGCCATGGATTCCAAATGAGTGGCGTTTACCAAAGATTATCCCGTTGCTTAAAAAGCAGGGAGATGGTTATGTGTTAGACAATATAAGGCCAATTTCTTTAACTTCGAATCTCGTTAAGTTAATTGAGAGGGTGTTGCATGGTAGAATAACGTCTGTTATTTCAGAGGCTGGGTTGTTGAACCCTTGCCAGATTGGTTTCAGACCAGGATGCTCTATATGGTGTGCCCATACCGATCTGGAGAGCCGCATACAGTTAGCTCGGCGCCGAAACCAATACGCAGCGCTTGTTACTTTAGATGTATCTAAAGCCTATGACAGCGTTGAGCACAGGACGCTCTTGCAAAGACTGCAGGCAGTAGGACTTCCGAGATACTTTGTGGCTTGGGTTGCTGAATTCCTTGCTGACAGGGAATTTTACTGCTTTCAGAACGGTGTTTCATCAAGCAAATTTCGACAATCGAGAGGAGTGCCCCAAGGGGCGGTCCTCTCCCCTGTACTTTTTAACATCTTACTCAGCAGTATTCCCTGCAGTCCTCAGGTGTCCACCTATGTGTATGCTGATGACATCGCCTTTTTTGCTTCAGAGAACGACATTTCCTCTTTGTACCAGTCCTTACAGTACTACCTCAATGTCCTAGACCAATGGTTAGGAGACATTAATCTGTCCCTTAATGTCAATAAATGTGCTTTATTGGTTTTTACGCTCTCTCGTCCAGTTAATATCTCTATTGTTTACCGGAACCATGTAATTCCTCAAGTGCAAAGTGTCAAATACCTCGGAGTAATTTATGATCCTTCTCTTTCCTGGGCAGCCCATATCGAGCAGATCACTGTGAAAGGAGTCCGAGCAGTCGGTATGCTGCGCAGGCTGAGCAGTGTTCGTTCTGGCATGAGAAGGCACTCACTTCTTATGATTTATAGAATGTACGTCCGTCCAGTCTTAGAGTTCGGCTGTGTTTTATTCTCTGGTGCACCAGCGTATAAACTTCGCCCCTTGATTCTCTTGGAGCGGGAGGCGTTGCGCCTTTGTTTGGGCCTTCCAAAATTTGTGGCGAATTCCGTTTTGTACCTGGAAGCGCGTACTCCATCATTGACTTCTAGGTTTCGGCTCTTAACGGTGAAAACGTTCGTAAGGATGTGCGATTCTTCGCTCCATGCCTCCAATTTGATCTTCCTTCGTCAGCCTAGGCTATTTTTCAACGAAACCTGGTCTCGTTTCCATACCCCTCAGATATGTTTGGTGCAATCCCTCCTGGACCCCTTAAACGTCCGCATTTCGGACATCCGTCCGGTATGCGCCAACTCATCTATTGAGATTGTCTTCGATGACATCTTTCCAAAACATGCAAAGTTAATGCCTTTTCATTTGCTCAGCGGTTTATTGCAGGATTACCTGCTGTGCTTTAAATCTCATGTGCTCATAGCGACAGACGCCTCACAGTGTGAAGAAAAGGCCGGTGTTGGCATTTTCTCCATCTCCCTTGACTGGTCATTCTCACTCCGCCTTCCCGATTACACCCCTATTTATTTGGCCGAATTTCTAGCAGTAGTCTTAGCGTTGCGCAAATTAAACAGCTCCTTGTCTTCTGTCATAATTATGACAGATTCTTTATCGTTGTGTTCCTCTCTCACCGCACCTACAACATCTCAGGCACTTCGGTTACTCAAATGCTTGGTTCCACCCCACGTGTGTTCATTACGGTTGGTCTGGGTGCCTGGGCACAGAGGAATCCATTTGAATGAGGTTGCTGATACCCTGGCGAAGGCATCTTTTAAAGGCCCAGTCGTATCTGTGCTTCCACCCAGCGCATATATTACCGCGGCCAGGTTTCGCAGGTATCTGCTCTTGAAAGAATTCGCAGCATCAGCTCTGACCTCCTCTCCCGAATTCCGGCATCTCCTTTACCCGTGGTGCAGTAAAGGATGGCGATCACGCAA
The DNA here is from genome assembly GCF_055824585.1 of Amblyomma mixtum. Lineage (NCBI taxonomy): Eukaryota > Metazoa > Arthropoda > Arachnida > Ixodida > Ixodidae > Amblyomma > Amblyomma mixtum. Next base: position 148,013,525 of record NC_143013.1, on the reverse strand, counting down.
GCTTGAGGTTTCCTTCACGCGTCTACGTTGTCGCGTGCCTCTTTTAAACTTCTACCTTTATAGATCTGGTCTGGCGGTCTCCCCATTGTGCCCGTTCTGCGGAGCACCCGAAACGATAGATCATTTCTTGTTGACCTGCCGCCGTTTCTACTCTTTACGGAGCCGCCTGCTGGAGCTTCCGTTACGACAGCTTGGTCTAAGTCTGTCAGCTGGGGTTGCTCTGTCTCTTGGGGCTTCCTCCCTTGGGCACAGCAACTGGAATGTGCTCTCCGCCATGCAAAACTTCCTTACAGACACTAAACGACTGCCGTCTTAAGCTCTGCTCTTTCTCATGATCAATATTTCTCTAGAATGGAAGCTTTCTGAAACGTGGAATATTTAGCCCCGTTCTCTATTTCAGTCACCGATCTCACAGCATTTGTTTAATCTATTTCAATTACACATCTGAGATCCTTTCATTTATTTCCTAATTGCTATTATTATCATGATTATTTTATTTTTCCCCACCATTATTTTCTTGTTTAACATTTTGTACACCTATCAGTTGCCGCCTATGTCTTGGCCAATCCCCCGCAGTGGGTATGCGCCATTTTCTAGAGGACAACAACAACAACAACAACGGAGCGCCCGTGCTAGGCCAGCGGCCATTAAATCATCTCATAGCCATGGTTCACCACGTCTCATTCTTCGGCTGGCCGCCACGTAACATTTGGTGTGAGGTGCTGGGGTCCATTCATCGCCATCCTGGTCACGGAGCTTCGGCGTCCTGGGCCTGCCGTGGACGTCGGCCGTGAGTACCTGATCAGCGCCGCACGGCCGTGCCCCAGCCCGCCTGACCTGAACCGACCTTGACGCTCACCCCAGCCCCGTCCTCCGCCCGGACCACACGACACGACGACCCAAGACCCGACGGACCCAAGACCCCACTGTCCCAAACGTGAAGACACCGTCCCCCTGCCTCTGCCGTTCGGTGCGTCCAGAGACCTCGGCCGTCAGCTCCTGGCACCCTACGGCCCGGATGCTTCGTTGACCGGGACTCACTCTCTCATCTTTCTCATCGTGGCGGCCAGCACTGCACCATCTTCTACATATTGTTCGATCCTTCACTCAAGACCATCGCCACTTCGCGCGTCTGTTCGTCACCGATCAGGACGATCGCTCGGAGGCCCCGGGTAGTGTGACGAAGACGAAGCTGGCAGTGGCGCGGGACGGAGCGCCCGTGCTAGGCCAGCGGCCATTAAATCATCTCATAGCCATGGTTCACCACGTCTCATTCTTCGGCTGGCCGCCACGTAACAATATAACCCACAGTAATTCCTGCTTTGGTCAAGCTGTGCAGCTATGGCACCTTTCTGCCTTCAGTCAGCAACGCAAACTACTGGCTCCAACTTTTCCTCCTTGGACTCTATCACATCTTGTCAAGCAGTTTACACAGGTTGTCACTGCGAAGAATGGCATGACGCAGGCTGCGCTACTACAAGCTGCTCTGAACTACTTAGCTGAGAAGTATTCGCATCACACTCACATCTTCACTGATGGCTCAACTTGTCACGACTGCTCATCATGCAGCCTTTACGTGCGCGCATTAGGCAAAATTCTTTCCTGGCGATTACAGCGTAGGCCATCCTCCACGAAGAGCTATACAGAATAGAAGAAGATGTCTCCTATATCCTGCGTCATAACTCAGGACGCTGGGTAATCTTCATGGACTCGCAAGGAGCACTGCAAACCTTGTCCAACCTACTGAAGAGAACAAATCACCAGCCAATCTGTGAGGAAATTGGATGCGTGCACCCCTTGGCTGTTGCTGAAGAACACTGTATAATGTTTCAGTGAACTCCAGCTCACTGCGGCATCTTGTCCAACGAGAGAGCAGGTGAAGCGGCCCGCAAAGGTCTACGGCACCGTAACGGTAAGCGCATCTTCTTCACAAAATCATACCCAGGATGAAGAGGACCGACTTTGGAACTCGCGAAGTCATCGTTACCCATTTCTCCATTCCATCGACCCACTGCTCAAATCATGACCCCCACCAGGGCTTCCGCGTCGTCTAGAAACAATTTATCATCGCCTTCGTATCAATGTTGCGGTTACGAACAGTCCACGATACCGCCTCAAGCAAGCAGACAGTCCGTATTGTGACAATTGCGGCTCAATTGAGACTCCGCTTCATATTCTCTTCGCATGTCCAGCGTACGCCAACGAACGTGACACTATAAACTATGAATGCAGTCCTTCACCCAAGTGCCACTCACTGTGAACTCTATATTAGGTCCTTTAGGCTGCCCCAGACAGCAGCGACGTGCAATGATATTCTTATTTGCCTTTTTAGACGCTATTTGTGTTTTAGACAAACTATAAATTGCCGAACACTTGATCACCAAGTTGTACATGCATAGAACTTGAGTTCGGTCTCATCCAAAGAAGCCACCATGCAGTAAACTATTGCTTTGCAACCCTCTTAATGACCGCACTATTTTCTGCCGGCATTCTTTCATCTTTAGTCCCCTATTCCTGCCCTGCGCAGAGTAGCATGTCAGCGAATATTCACGCCGGCTAAAATTTATGTTTTTCATTGAAAAGCTTTATCTCTCTTTCTCAAGGTTCGGAGAGATTACGTCTGCCTTGGACAGGCAGTAACCGCAGATCCGAATCAGGAGAGTGAAAAAAATTAGAAGAATAAAAATGGGGTGCAACGTCTTTGGCATTTTCTCTCAGATCGTGAATGATAGTTGACCAAAATTTCTCAAGAGAAAAGTATACAACCCTTGTATCTTACCGCTGCTCACTTATGGGGCAGAAACATGTAGGCTAAGGAAAAGATTTCAGCTTAAGTTACGGACAACCCAGTGAGTTTTGGAAAAAAAAAATGATAGATGTAACGTTAAGGGATAGGAAGCGGGTGGAGTGGGTGAGGGAACAAACGCAGGTTAATAACATTCTAGTTGAAATCAAGAAGAACAAATGGGTTTAGGCAGAGCATGTAATGGTTTGGTTTATGGGGTTTAACGTCTCAAAGCGACTCAGGCTATGAGAGACGCCGTAGTGGAGGGCTCCGGAAATTTCGACCACCTGGGGTTCTTTAAGTGCACTGACATCGCACAGTACACGGGCCTCTAGAATTTCGCCTCCGTCGAAACTCGACTGCCGCGGCTGGGGTCGAACCCGCGTCTTTCGGGTCAGTAGCCGAGCACCATAACCACTGAGCCACCGTGGTGGGCCAGAGCTTTTAATGCGAAGGACAGATAACCGCTGGTCGTTAATGGTAACGGACTGGATTCCAAAGAAGGCAGGCGTAGCAGGGGGCGGCAGAAAGTTAGGTAGGCGGATGAGACTAAAAATTTTGCGGGAAGAGGGTGGCCACACCTAGCATAGGAGAGCGTTAAAGAGTTATGAGATAGTTGTCTTGCAGCTTGCGTAGACAGGTTGATGGTGATAGAGATTGAAGCTAGGAACGTAACGCTAGGTATTTGTAGATCCACCAAAGCATTTGATGCCTTTCATCATGATTTGATACCCTGTAAACTTGAGTACTGTGACGTCAATAGTCGCTTCCTTGAACTTTTTTCGTCTTTCTTAAGCACACGAAAAAGGATGAGTGCAAGCCCGTTCAGTAATGTGCCTTTGGGGTAATTTCTTTTTTCTTCGGAAATTTAAGAGCACAATTTTGGAAAAGAAAGGCAATACTAGCGGGTTTGCAATAAACTCCATGAGCCGACGTCCCAGATGCACATAGGCGGACCTTTTAAAAAGATTCTGTAGGAGAAAGAAAGCCTGGTGTAGAGCTCTCTGATTCTTATTTAAGGAGGTTTCGGGTACGGCATGAAGAGTCACAATCTGGTCCACTTTTGCTTCCGCGTACTGTCCCGCACAGTAACCATCCCGATCGTTTATCTCTAATGTTTCTGCAATCCTTATTCTAAAAAATAGCCCATATCATAAGATCCTAGGCGGCTATTACGCTGGAATAACGAATCAAATCGAATCAGGCCGGCGAACAGTTTCTCCTTTACGCCACTCACCACAAAGTGAGCTTCTTTTCTTTAGCCATGTCAGGGTTGGAGCACCTGAAAATGTGTTTCATTTGTTCCAAATACGCAGTCACGGTTTCCTTTGAGTGTTGTATTCGTTATTGCCGCAGGGCCTCTGCTCTTTCTTTCTCTACGACGCTAGTCAGCGTACCCAGCAGGTGTTTCTTGAAGGTCGCCCAGGTCGTTCTGGCTGTGCCGTCCAATGCAAAAAAAAAAAGAAAAACGTTACTAAACTTGGCGCTGTCGTCCCAGGCGTTCAGCGCTGTCACACGGTCGTACCCGTCCTGCCAGTCTTCTACATCTTCGCGTGATTCTGCATGGAAAGTCGATGGCTCACGGGCTGGCCAAGCACGACGGGTGCTGAGTGTGGACCAGGTTCCAGCGTGGAAGGCATAGCAGGATAGCAGGTCGGCACCTCCATCAGATGTCACGTGGTGGGGACTACAGTCCGGAGAGCAGGAATGCATCCGACAATGGCTTCTAAACGAAACTGTTAATTTGGACTGACTTGCACCCGCAAAGAACTGAATGTGTCGGCGACGGCGTAGCAACAAGATTGCTCAGTGGGTGTCGAACCGAATGCACCCCGATCTCAGCCGCGCTCAATTTACAACGGATAGCGAACTTTCGAGATAAAGCGTGCAGAAATAGTAGAACATTTTGGAACAACGTAGAAGCTGCTCCGATCTGGATGCGGCCAATCGAGATAAATCTGGCCGCATCTTGCACAAAGCGATAAAGCGGCGTGCAGGCAGCTCTGAAGAATGAAAGACACCATAAAGATTCACGGCAAAGTCTTTATATTTCGTTTCTTCGTTTGTTTGAAATACCGTCGGTTTCTCCCTAGATTACATTACTGCAATTTACGTCACAGCACCTTTCCCGCGAAAGCATCAAGGAGATCGTGTCGCAGGAAATCTGGCTTTCCAGGCCGCGTCGTCTTTGAGCATGAGCGAAACATTAACTAAAAATCCCCGAAAAAACAACCTAAGAGGCATGTGGGCCACCTAGGTCACGTGACCTTGCGGTGCAATCACAACCTGCCCGCTGGATTGTGAGCAAACTGCCCTCCGCTGTGGCAGGTGGCAGTTAATGGTTGGTCGGTCGAGAAGAAGAGCAACCTGGGTCGCGCAAGTACCACCCCTGGGAGCAACCGCCATTACAGAGCAGTGGTCCATCGCTTAACCGCTGCACTACAACGCCAAGAGTGGTGTGGGGACTGTCAGGGATCTATTAATATAGCTAAGAGTGACAAATTTTGTATATAAACAAGGAAATTAACCCATTGTGCCATCGCGTCAAATGTGTAAGCAGGAGCTTATTTATCTACTGCGATTTTTTGGGAACTGCTTTGTGCATCTTGAGAAGTACATTGATGCTTGGCTAAACGGGATTTTGAGAAGCGTAGCGTACAGCCCCACGTTCTCAAAAGATGTGTCCTCGTGTGAGATGAGTTGTATCCGTGTTTACCAGTGCCGCCCTCGTTCATAGCGGCGCACATAGTATGCCCTGTATTAGCACAAGTGCCATGTGAAACCTGATCGAACGGTGAAGGTGGAAGCTGTGCGAGAACCCTTTTATCCTACCTATTTAATCAGGACTGCCAGAACCTAGGCCTTCTATTTGAGTAAACTGGGAAGAGAAATTAAAGGCTCGTTATGATTTTTATGCCAGTAAGCCAACAGACACCGAAACCAAGGTTCACAAGAAAATGTTTTCATCTTTTTTTATTATTTGTTTGTGGTGTTAATGAATGAAAAAAACTTATAATGTAATCATTATTATTTCCCACTGATAAACCCCGAAAAACTAATAATAATAATAATAAAAAGATAGAAACATTTCCCTGCGCTCTTTGGTTTCGGTGGCAGTTGGCTGCCTTTGTATATAGGGCGCAGAACCTAAGACTCTACGCAACTTTTAAAATTGGCTTTTTTAGTTAGAAGAGCGATTCTTTCGCCATAACTTTGCCAGCTGTGTAATAGATAAGAATACAGCTAAAACATGGTAACTAGCAGGCTGTTTATAACTGCTGCTGATGCTTCTGCGGTGAGCCAGCGGAACAGTGCGAGAGTTGGGCGTTCTGTGGTGTAGAACTGCAGGTAACGTTGTGTACACACCGTGGTGCTGAGAGAGATTTCCCTGCGGAAGGGCTTTCTTTCCGCTCACGTATGAGTGAAAGGACGTTGCGCTGGGGCGTGCGTGCGCCCAGTGCCAGCGTTAGGGCTTTGCTCGCGTTCGAACCGCGTTGGCCGAGGGGTACCTACCACCTTTAGCAGGCTGCGAGGTTGTTCGAAACTGGGCTTGGCCCGCAGGGGGCACAGCGGGGTTTACGGAGCTTCTCCCAAACGTACACCCCTAAAGGAAGCCTCCGCCAGGCCGGGGGACGCTTGTACCCTTTTGTACCGGTGGGTGTCCGGCGGTGTGTTTCGAACCACCCACCTCCCGCAGCCGAGACGGGCGCTCAAACCACTGGGCCACGAATAGTTCAGCTTTAACTATTACCGTTAGAATAATTAACTATTTAGAGGCTTGTAGCCCACGTCAAGTAATATCCATTTTTGTTTTTCGAATCACGAAAACGCGGTTACCCTCGGCACTGTGGCCCAACCAATTTTGGGCACATCGCGCCAAAACACAAGCGTTTTCGAGAAGCTTGCAGGCAAAACAACGTCTCCATTGCACGTAACTTGTCGAAATAGCCATAAGTTGTTGGGCCCCAGCGCCGAGAGTAACCTCGCTTTTGAAATTCTGAAACTGATATGGTTATTATTTATAATGCGATACACACCTCTCAGTAATTCATGAGCCTTACAGAAATAGGTAAAAAGTTAACTTTCAGTATTAATTAACAAGCCTGCTAGTTAGCACGTCTTAGCCGTATTATGATGTACTGCACTGGCAACGCTATGCCGAAAAAAGCGCTCTTTTAGCTCAAAACTATACTTTTAAACTTGTCTCAAATCTTCGCTGAAACACCCAATATAGTATTTCATAACAAGCCACTCCTTTCCTTCCGCTTGTCTGCTCACCTACAGCTGTTATTCCAGTGCTGTTTGAACGTTTGTAAAAGTTTTAGAGCAGAACAAACTGCGGCAGTAGTGACTTTCGGACGCCCATCACCCCAGATTTCAGTGTTTTATAGTTTGGTAATTTAACCTTTTTTATTTATTTTTATTTGCTTTCCGCGCAACGAAACAAACTAAGCGCATCATTTCACGGCACGTACAGGATAGTCGACGGTTAGCTGCATGTGCAGCATTACTTCGAACCTGTAGTGCGCAGAAAAAGGGAGGATGATTAACGTTTTACAAGAGAGCAGCGATATCAAGAAAAAGCTCGCACACTACAGATTCGTGAACAGTTACGACCGTTGATGGAAAAATTTCAAGCATAGCGCAATCGCGCTGCCAGCTGGCGCACATTTTGTTGTCGAAAGGCTTGCGTTAAAGGCAGGATGGAGAGCCTGATATTTTTGCTGTAGCATCGCATGACTGTTCGCTCAATGCTGCATTCTGCTCAAACTTCTCCATCTGCGCACAATGTATTCTGTTTAACCTACTCTCCGCTGTTGGCATGTGGATCACTATTTTGTTTTCATTTTTGTACAAGCCGCTTCCTGGGCTGCAATAAGAGGCTCAGATTTATTCTAAACCTCATCGCGAAGAACAACAGCAACTTATTTCTATTTACTCTTTCATTGCTACCTATGTTCCCTGATGCCAGTGCATCTAAAATTATTTCGAAGCTCTGGAATACGTTGCCTCAAAGGCACGTCATTCTCAAGAGAAATGTCACGCGATAACAAGATCGCTCTGAAGCGTGCTCTTGCTGCGGACTGATAACACCAACCGCTGGGTTAGATCAGTGAGAGCGCAGGCTAAAGCGCCTGCGAAAAGCAGCAACTGTGACTGCTTCTGCATTCTCATATTTAAAATGACATTTCTTTCTGAAAAGAAAATTTCATCTGTCCTGCCGCCTTCTGCATCTGTCCAGCGTTTCTACTGTTCTGGGGATGACATAGAGGCGCGCGGAGAACTCAAACTTTTTGTTCAAAGTGCTTTTGCGGACTGTAGTAGCTGGTGCTGATTCATTGTTTTCTTCGTTGTTTCGAGAAGCGAAACCGGCACTGCTCTCGGCAACACCGTTTTCCAAGGCGATAAGATTGCCATAGAACACGATGGGATTATCAGAGGAGTAGTGATCACTTTAGAATGAGTCTGACCGAGGGCTGAATTTTTAGGTTAGAGAATATGTACGACAAGAACTGAGCGGACTCTTAAGCGCCTCCTTAAAGGTAGGACGTCACAACGTTAATGTGCTGTCTGTCCAGTGGCCTGGGGTCCTGTTTGCGCATCACTTCGCAGACACGGTCGTTCTTTACTTTTCATTCACAGATCGCTTGGATTCCTCGTACCACTCCTGGCGCAGAGGTGGAGTGGTTAAGCGATGCGCCACTGCCCGGCAGGTGGCTGTTGCAAACACAGCCACCGTGGAACTTTTGATACCCAGGTTGCTCTCGATCAGATTCCGCTGACGACAAGTCATTAACTTAGCTGCCACATGCCACGGTAGGCGCGTTGCGATAACGTCATGAGGTCACGGGCCTAAGTGGCCACTGGGAAAACTGTCTTCACTTACAACGCTCACGCAGGTTGGTCTGCACAACGGAAGCCTTGCGTTAAAACTCGCCTAGTATTGCAAATCTTAAGCAAAGCCGAAAGTTGGGCAAGTTGGATAACGTTCATAATGTAAAAAAACAGGGGGCACTTTGACTGTCTAAAGTGCGTAGAGGCGAAAGCGTTTTCCGCACCACTTTGACTGCTTCTGTGGCACTGGTGGCGTCACATGTAATTGAGTGCTAATTACTAAGTGACGACAAATCACTAATTAATGGTTAATTGCTGATTTGTTCATGTATACTAATTAACTGCTAATTAATGACGCTTAAGCTTGGCTTTTAGGAATGGAACGCGACAGCGTGTTGTAGCGCTGCCAGGGAGTCCACGGAACGCCACCACCCGTTCGGCGCGATGCCTTACCCTTTGAACGCTTTGGTCAGCTCACTGAATGTGTGCATGCGCTCCTTCGTGAATCCCCGATCCGAGGCCACCTGAGCCCGGTTTAAAGAACCCCGGGCTAAAAGGTTGGCAGCCTCGTTTCCGGGATTCCCGGAGTGCGCGGGCACCCACATCATCTCCACATGGCGGGGCGGGGGTGCATCGGGCGAGTCCAGTATGCCAAAAGCAGGGACATGAACTCGGCCTCGAGCAAAATTTAAAATCGCAGTTTTGGAGTCACTTAAAATGTACCGGGCTTCCGTGCGTGTGATAGCTAGTGCAATGGCGGCTTCCTCTGCAGCTTCTGGGGACGTGTCTGGAGGGAGAGGTAGTGTGAGAAGGGCGGATAAACAGGAGTCCACCACAGCTGCTGTCGCTTCATCACCCGTGCAGGCAGCGTCCACCCATACGGCGTCCGGCTCGGGGCCGTACGCTCGATGGAGTGCCTTCGCACGGGCTCTGCGGCGCTGCTCATGGTGGGACGGGTGCATATTACTCGGGAGCGGCCTGATGAGGAGCTCCTGGTGAAGGGGTCGTGGGATGGCGAGGAGGGTTGGGTCGTTGGCCGGTATTCTGATTCTGAGGGAGTCCAGGATATACCGACCTGTGGAGGTTTGTGTGAGCCTGATGTATTGGGCCTGTCGGTGGGCATACAGAGCCTCACGCCAGCTCTACCCCCCGCCCCACCCCTCCCTAGATAACAGACACGCAACACTCTGGCGCAGACTACAGACACACTCTCTTCCCTCACCCCTTACCCTAGCCCACTATCATCCCTCCTTCCCCACTCCAGCATGTGCTCTATGCCCAGAACCCTTCGCCTCTTCCCTCCACATCCTTTCCCTCTGCCCGGCGGACCCTCCCCCGTGGGACCTGGAGAACCTCAAGACCTGGGAGGACTGGGAGACCCTGCTGCGCTCGGAGGACCCGGCCGTGCAGACCATCGCAACCGGCCGGGCTGCCAGTGTTATGGACCTTAGGAACATACCCTAGTAGCACAGTATGTTACTGCAACGTTGCAACAACATTGCCAATGTTGTACTATGTTGCGCTAACATTCTTCAACATTAGATAATGTTGCTGCAATGTTACCAAGCATCATGCGGATAACGTTGCTCTAAAGTGGTCTTTTCACATTGCAGCAATATTGTCAAATGATGAATAAATGTTGAAACACATATACGATGGCATTGCTATAACATTCATGCAATAGGTTAATTGTCTGCCCTCTCTGGCTATTTCTGAAGCCCAAATAGAAAAGCCGGTACCAGATCACTTCTCCTCACCATGACAGTATTAATTTATTATTTTTTACTTCGAGTGCAAGTTTGCATGTGGTGTGTATGCAGATGGTGAGCAGTGTAAGTGTACTTGCACTCTGTGACACTAAGGTAGAAAAATATATTTCTATCTAAATTTTTTTTAAACAGCTGGAATTACTTTGCTTTTAATTAAACACGCAGACAAAATTAAAACTGCCCAAGAAATTTAGTTCTGGTTTCACTGACGCCTCGCAGTCTAATGGCCATGAAGATCACTATCACAAATCCAAATCCAAACCGCGGCTACTCGCGGCCGCGCCGAGAGCCAATCCTGTGCCGCGCGCTCATCCGAGAACCCGCGTGTCAGTGGCAGTCGTGGCAAGATTTTCACGTTTTTTGTTCTTCTAGTACAGTTTGTTTTGCGGTCGCCGTGCCCGCGATGCTGTGTTTCGTTGTGGTTTCGCTGGAATTCAGCTGAAACAGCAAAGGCTTGCCCAGAGCATGACCTCAATGGTAAGTGATTTCTAGACTTCCATTGTTGTTGTGGTGTGACCTGTGTTGGTTGGCACAAAGCCCGTAGTGTTATATATGTTACCCATGCCCTTCGTGATAGTTTGATAAAGTGCTACATTCGTTATATCATGAAGAGAATGAAGTGTTCGCTAAGCGAAGTGTCCATTCGGCAACGACGCCGAAGAACAGCAGAGGCTGTTCATGACGAACTAGAAAACTGTTTTCGTCAAGGGTACCCACGATGGTGAGAGCCGGCTTTTGCGGGTACGCATCACGAAATGCTACCCTGTTTGGCAGTTGTCAGTCTTGATAATGGTCATGGCAGCAGATTGTGCGCAACAGGAGCAGAACAGTATCAAGATGCCTTTTCATCGTATCATGTTATTTTATCCTCTTTATCAGCGCCAGCCGAGGACGCAGTTGAAAGCCGCAGTTCTCACTTGTCGGATTTTAGCACCGCTAGCAGCATCTCTGACATAGAAAGTGCAACGTAAGAGTTGTCGCGGATTTCTGACAATGAGGAGTTGGTGGTTTATGAAGATAGGATGACACTTGAGTCTCGTTCCGCTACTCAATGTCTCGAGCACGACTTGCGCGTGTGGGCAATCAATAGCCTGTTTCTCACCGGCATTCCCTGCTTAAAGTGCTGAAGCCATACCATCCAGAGTTACCCACGGATTCAAGAAAATTACTAAAGACGCAGAGGCATAGTGATCCGGCAGTGATGACCGATGGTCATTACCACTACTTTGGAATTTTTCGTTCTCTGGAAGAACATGTTGTGCATGTTCCTTAACGTGTGCACTTTGTGCGAGGGCATTACACCAGTTCTCGTGCATTCTACTGGAAGATAGCATAGATCCAGCGACATTGTAAGCAAGGAACCAGAATTTATTTTTTCACTCAAAACTGACGCTGCTGCATCATGCCAGTAGTTTAGTCTTTGCCCTCTCATTCTTAATCGGATGTATACTCTTATAACCAACATTTATGGGACTGTGCAGCGATTTGCGCCAAGGGTAAGAAAAGTGAAATATTTATTGGTATTCAATCATCCTTCATCATCATCGGCCGGACTATACCCACTGCAGGGCGACAGCATCTCCCATATTCCCCAAATTAGCCCTTTCCTGTGCTAGCTGCATCCATTTGACCCCTGCGCCCATCATAAGTTTGTGATCTAGCTTATGTAGCCCAGGAAGAATTGGCCGTTAGCAACTTTGGCTTTCAAATTGTGCACAGCAGTGAGGCTGAAAAAGACTATAGGCTGGGCCTGCCCTCTTAGCTCGGTTTACTTTGTCATCTATCGCCATGGTACATTGAGGGAAGACAAAGGGAGTGATGTGCAACCACCTCCAGCCGGCTACGCCTTCATCTACAAACGCCCTTGTGGGTTTAAGCAATTGAATGGCCGTCCCCATGGCTGACACCAGTAGGTCTGCTTGTAAGGCAGGATTCAAGCGAGACAGCAGCACTGGCCATTGCTGTGAGGTGCGGGAATGGGAATTTTTGTTTGTATATTATTTGCTTGCTTTTGAGAATTTTAAGTGGCATGAATAGTGGATGTCTTTTATGTAATGAATGCATTTTGTAGCCACTTTCAGAACAATTTGTTGCTCAGGCTGTTAAAATATGTACGCGGTGCCAGGGAAAGGCGTTTTTTTTCACTATTTTGGTTTGAGCCAAGTGACTGGACATAAGTTCTTTGTACAAAGCTGTCCAATGTCTGTGTTCATTGAGGAGTGTAAAAGATTTGTTATTAGACATGTGCCCACCAAGATGCTTATATTAGGAAATTTTTGGTTCTTTCTTTTTTTTTTGCAGGGATGCAGCTTCGCTTGTGACATCATGAATTAGAAGAGACCATCATCGTGAGCACCTGGAGGCTACCAGAAGACAAGCATATTTTAGACGTGCTAAATTATTCAGGCAAATTTTGACAGTACTTTAAATTGTAGTTTTCCAGTGCAACGGTGCATGACCAAAGGGAAGAAGGATACTTGAAGAAAACAGCGCAACAACAGGGACAAGAGAGAAGATGAGACAGGTGCTGACTAGCAACTGAAGGTTTATTGAAAAGGAACGCATAAAATATACTCTCTTCACAACAAAGAGTGCGCATGAGCTGCGCGAACAACACTTGATAACCTGTCAACTTCAGTCATGGTGGTCAGGATACAATAGTTCACAATCATGAACAAGGACGGACAGTCATTCATGACTGTGAACTGTTGAATCTTGTGCACCATGACTGGAGTTGACAGGTTATCAGTGTTATTCGCGCAGCTCATGCACACTCTTGGTTGTGAAGAGAGTATATTTTATGTGTTCCTTTTCAAAAACCTTCAGTTGCTAGTCAGCACCTGTCCCATCTTCTCTCTTGTGCCTGTTGCTGCGCTGTTTTCTTCAAGTATGTACCAACTTGCCGTTTTACTGAAGTTGGGAAGAAGGATAAAACACAGCGCTCACTGACAACTGGTTATTTAACCGCGCAGACACTGCTTAAATGCCCTCAGACCAGCGGAGCGGGGAAAAAACAAACTTATCACACCTTTATCATAAAAACTATGAAAGAAACATCATTTCTGCGTTATATGACAACTGAAGTTTTGCTCGCACATTGTGAACCAGCTTATTTAATATGATGCGTCTCTGTCGCTTCACAAGTGGCTTGTGGCCTGCTTCTGCTAAGGATCTTCACACTTGAAAATCTCTGTACAATCACTGCAGTGCTTGACAAGTTTGGAACCTGTCCTCATTCTTTAGATCTCCTGCATGCAGTTTGCATTTACAGGCCTCTAGCATTTTGCCTCCATCGAAATGCAACCACCGCGGCCAGGATAGAACCCGTGTCTTTACAGGCCAGCAGCCGAGCACCATAACCACAGAACTGCCGTGGCGGCTCATGTATGTGTGTGTGTTCCGTAGGGCTGGAAAACTATGAACTTAAATCAGTGATGCTAACCAGCCTAACAACTAACTCTGCTGTTCATAATACCTCTGCTCCTTGTTTCTGAATGGCCAACTAGGTGGCACTGCTACTTTGTTTATTTGTTGCAATTTTGTGCACAAAATGAATGTCTTATATTTGGGAAATACAAAGTCCAGGTGGTGTATGTTTTCAAGGCGTGCTATTGTTGTGTAGATAGTTTACTGAAGTGTTTTGTATTTATAACATGCCAGTTGAGAGGTGTGTGCACGTTTTCATGGTATGGTAATGTGCTTAGTAACTGTTTAAAACATTAGCTCTGATTCTTGTTCCTGAGTAGCCCACATGTGTGCTGTTTTTTTAGATTTGTTGCAAGTTTCTTTATAAAGTAATTAAATAAATCATATCTGTGAAAATCTAAGCCCATGTGTTGCATTTTTCAAGCTATGCCAATGTGTTTGTGTAAATGTTGAATGCATTATAAGTCTGCTTCTTTTGTCGAAATTATATTTCTGTCTATTTAAATAAATCAGTCTAATTGTCAGAATAACCATGTCATGGAATCATGTTGCATCTAAACAATAGGAGCACTGGTGGAGAGCTGATGAATGTTAGATTTAAGGATTTATTTAGAGTAAGCGGTCTGGAAAGTATGGAAAAACTGTGTTGTGCAGTGCAGTCTTGTATTTTTATTCTATAGCAAGCACCGCATTACTGTGTAGCAAGGAGTAACGCTCAATTGCTCATTCTTGTGACCTAAAGCTGCTGTAACCATTCTGGTATGACGATGCCATTGTACACAGTTTAGCCTTTCAAGAGATCACTTATTGAGCAGCAGCCATTGGTAGCTGAAATATTTCAGTAATTTAGAACGCTGTCTGAAAGTTTCTGAAACAATATGACAGCATTGGAGCAATATTGCAGTAACATTGTTGTGGGAATGTTGCATGTGTGCAAATAAAAAGTTGTATCAACATTGAGAAAATGTCGTAGCAATGTTGCATTAATATTGCCTCCAGAAGTTGCTTTAACATTGACGGAAAGTTGATGTAACATTGGAGCAATATTGTCTCAACGTTGTCTTATGTATGTTGCGTTAACGTGGCAAAAAGAGGACGCTAGCCACGTTAAGGCAATGTTAGAAGCTAACGTTGTGGCCACACTGAGGCAACAAAGCGTGCTACTAGGGTAAACACTTGAGTGCAGTAGGGTCGTGCGGGGACCCTGGGGCGTGCCCCGAATTCCTTGTACAATAAAGTTTTTCTCTCTCTCTCTGAACGCTTTTTGAGGAAAGGAAAGGGCGCAGTAATTCTCTGTAATCTCGGTGGACACCTGAGCCGCACTGTAGAGGAAGGAAGGAAGTGGTAGTGGAAGAAGAAAGACAAATATGGCCCATAATGAAGGAAATGAAAATTGTATTTGAGGAAAGGAAATTACGCAGTAACTGTCTCACATATCTCGGTGGACACCCGTCAAAATTCAGGGGGGCACTTTTTTGACCTAAAGTGTGGTCACTGATGTGTGGTTAAGATTTTAAGCTTCGCCTCTAAGAGTGGAACGCGACAGCGTCTTGCAACGCTTGCAGGAGTCCATAGAACGCCATCGCCCATTCGGTCCTATGCCTAGCTCGTCGGCAAATTGGTTTTTGAGGAAAGGAAATGTATGTGTCTCTCATATCTCGGTGGACACCTAAACCTCGCCCGAAGAGAAGGGAGGAGGATGGGAGTGAGCGAAGACACCGTATTCACTAGACGCACCTTTGTTCTTCCCAAACCGTCGAGCTGGCATGGCGGAGTGGATAGCATGCTCGTCTCACACTCCAAAGACCGGGGTTCGATTCTCGAGCTCGACCAATTTCTTACTCGGTTTTATTTATTTATATGGCCTGACTTGAAAAGTTAGTTAGGCTAACTGAGCAATTAAGCAATTAATTAACTAAGCTCAGTCCCACTTACTTCGAGCATCACTATACGATCCCTTCAATTGGTTGCCTGGTTACTAGCCGAAGTACAATTGGCCCTGTTTGAAATTCGCGCACTGTACACTTCACGACCGTTTCGACCAACTGAAAAGTGTGACATTTCTGCCGACAACTGCTGCTTACAACGATGAAACATTAAAGGCTTTCGCCTTAAAATAACGCACAAGGAACACTAGGGACGGATAGGAAACGACGCAGACAAGCCCTTGTCTGCGTCGTTTCCTATCCGTACCTTGGGTTCCTTGTGCGCTATTTTTACATCATGATTGCAAATGTTAAACTGATACTGCGTGTGTGCAAGACTGCATGTTAATGTGTAGAATATTTTGCAGTCCTCTTCCTAATAATGTCACAAGGAACTGGAGCTTTATATACAAGTTATTTAAAATAACTACAAATGTACAGCAAGTTTAGCCAAGTAAAACACAAGACAGATGTAGTTAACAGGAAAATCATCCCTTCTCGACATAGCCGAAGGTGCAGAGCATCTAAAGCTAGCCCAGAACGATAGGTTATGTTTCCGGGCTTGGTTTTACAACCTCAAGAGTCCCTCTCACATCCGGGAAACATTCAATCGCAGCTCGCATTGTTTGCTTGCTGCGTGCAACCCTAAAACACAAATCCTAAGAAAACCATAGACCTTAGGTGCACCATATGACGCACATAGTGAGTTCCGCGAAAAGCAATTATTTCGCCGAATCGCGCGTCCCGTCCTGCAGCTTCAGTAGTGCACCTGGCATCCCTTCTTTATGGGGAAGTGCTTTAAGTCAATGCAGCCTTGGCGTGCCGCTGGAGCCCACAGACAGTCCTCGATGAAAGGGTGATGCGCATCTTCGCCGGCGATTCCACGAAAGTATAGGATCGGGTCGTGGGGGCCGTATGGCTAGCATGCCTGATGAGGTGGGTGCCCCAGTGTCCGCAGTGATCCGCCGTCGTCGGCGATTCTACGAAAGCCTCTCTGCAAACCGCCTCCCCTCCTATTTAGGTAATTATGGCGACGGGTGCCAGCAATCGGCATCAAGTCCTTCTTGGGGTCGGCAAAGGCTTAACTATCCCTTACTCGTGACTTACGAGCGTCGTTTCGAATAGATTTCTAACCTTCTGAAGCATTCTAGAGTATATGCGGTGCCGCACAACTCCTGCGTCCCCGCACGACTTACAAAGTCAGTTAGGCCTATGCCTCGGAGTGAACGTTTTAAGTGGCGTGGGTCGGAAGATGGGAGTGAAGGGATGTATGATGTGTATTCCGTATATTTAATCGAAGAGCGTTACAAGCAAACTATGGTGCTTCCAGATCGTGTTTCTGTTCGAAATTCAGCCTGAACGAGAACGAAAAATGAACAAATCGGATGCGGCCGCTACCGTATCCCACTTTTGATGGCTCGGCCGAAAAAGCCTTCCCCGAATGTTGAAACTGCGAAAGCCTCAAAACTGTTTCATGCTTTATATCATATCCTGAAAGAATTTTACAAACACCGCGACGAAACTAAAAGGCTTTGTGGTATTGAAGAACTGCCTGCTGCCACAACGTTTAAAGGATTAGGCTATGAGCGTGAATTTTACACTGATATAGATTTCATATATCGTGCTAAAACGCTTTTGGAGGAAGGAGGAAGGTTCTGCGTCTGTGAACTAGGATTTCTGTTTACTGTGCTTCATTTTAACTTTGAGGCGAAGAAAAGTAAGAATAGCTCTCTGTTGAAGGAATACTTTCTCTCCCTGTTTAGTGAAATTAATCGCAATACGCTGAGAAAAAAGAATTGAGAGGGTTTGATACGAGTAACCTTTCAACTTACTCCGCCATGTACACATTTTTAATGAACTTGCTTGAACTTTAGACGGCTGGCAGCAGCGTTGTTGTTGCCGCCATATTTGGAACCGATGGAACGGCGAACATTTGCTCGTGTTTCTAATTCCCATATCGCCACATGCTTTTAATTTCGCGCTGGTGGTACCTATGCTCGCTGCTACATTGTAGCATTCATTACGTCTCGCAGCAAGCGCTCTATGTGGCTACACTTTCGCATACCTTCTTCAAGACGAGGCGAAAGTCCCAGAAAGCATCATCCGACAAGAAGAACGCATCAAACGCTGCGCTGAGTGCTGACGACGGCACCGTACTTTTGACTGTTGAAGGCCGTTGGATTCTTCGAGCGGTTTTTATTTTTACAGAACACAAAAAAGTCTCCTTGTAGTGTATATTCGAGTAATAGTTAATGACCTTTGGGTGTTTCGTGGTTGTGCAGGCCATAAACTGTGTCCGTTTCTTTGGAAACAACTGAATAGATATTATTTATTTCAACAGGCTAAGGTGGTAAGCAACCTCTCAATGAAGCCTTCGCTTAGGTAGATTGGAGGAGAGTGACGCGGGCTACCGTTACGACGCGCTTTTCTTGCACTAGTCTCCTCGGCTGCAAATTACGCACAACATTAGAGATATGTCGATGCCAAGCTTTCACCTACTTGCGGCTTTTTATTTTAATTCATGCTCTAAAATTTCTTGAAGCGCAGGTCTCAGGTACAAAAACAGCGACCGCATGCCGTCCCGACGCCTCTGTGAAAGCATAAATCCGCGCTTGCGGGTACTGGGAGCCATTACGAGCGAGAGGAACGGGATGTTCTCCCGCATAAGTGGCAAGAAATTCCCGCTTGTCTTTATATCTACATTAAAGTCCCTACCCGCTCTGCCGCCCTGGCAGGTGGCAGCGTTTCTGGCACAACGTTGTCAATGCCAAAGCATACAGCGCACATCTGTCTTTACCGCCACGTAGCTTAAAGCACGATTGAGGTGCCCACTGTTCCAAGAGGGCAGTTATGCGCCTTCCCTGTGGTTAAGGTATCCACCGAGATGTGTGAGACAGATACTCCGCATTTCCTTTCATCAAAAACCAATTTATAAATTTTGCCCTCTGCTTTCCGAGCCCCCGCTCTATTGGTTTTGCAGCCGTGGGAGACATACTGCGCATTTCCTTTCCTCAAAAAAAAAAATACCGAAGACACTTTGGAAATTCTAAAGTGTGCATGGCAAAAGCCTTGTGGTCAACCCACTGCCGCTTTCTCGAACCGCTTAGCGCGGAATCATTGGGCCGCTTCGGAACCATGCGTCTCACTCACTCGACTGCAACGAGACGTCTGGCGAAGGAACGGTGGTGTAGCTGCCACCGCCGACTGCGCGCGCGCTCGTTCTGCCGCATGGGCTTTTCCCCGCAGCCGCACAATGTGAACCGAACCCTTCAATTCATGCTATCTTATCTTTCAAAACAACTGCAATGCCGTCCGAACCTATCGGTACTATTTTCCCTGAAACGCCTTAAGTTATATTTTTGTGAACAGAGATGATTAGCTTCTTTACACTTGTCTACCATCTTCTCTTGTATTTTTCTTTGCAGGTATGCTGTGTGATTTTTGTTTCATTTCTTAAAAATGTGTTATTCCGGGCTTTGCCCGAGCTGGATGTATTTTCATCTTGTTTTTATTGGCATTTGTACAAGGCTATAAGGCCATAAACTCCTTCAAACTAAAGTCAGCTTTTCGCCTGTGGTCCTTCCTCAATCGTTTTGGAATAAATGTCTTAAGAAATGAAATTAGTATCCGCTTCTTATACGCACACGACATTTTCCTATGAAAACGAGGAGCCTTCCTTGGGACTTGGAAATATGTGCGACCAAGTTTTCTTCCCCTGAGAGAAGCATTCGTTGGAATAACCGAATGGCTGCTCTGAAAATAGGCTTTATCATGGTAATATACATGAAGGAAGCCAGCTGTCACCGAAACCAAAGAAATCAAAGGGAATAGTTTCTTTACACTGGATGTAGATCAGTGCCAAATTAGCGATGTAATCACTTTATGTCTGAAATGTTACCGATTAGCAACTAGGAAAAAAACAACCAGGTGCCGCCAGTAAGATCCGAACCCACAACCAGAAAATTTCGTCTCCGGTGATCTGCCAATTGAATTATGGTGGCGGACGTCAAATTTTCTACTTTCTTGAGCATTTATTTTGCGTGCAACTCAATAGTCAGAGTGCTCACCTGTGCCTCCCTTATCCATAGCGGCAGACACTGAATAGCTCACTGTGTTACCGCAACGTGTAACACAACCGAACGGTGAGGCCGGCAGATGTTGCAGAACCCTATTATGCTACTTGTGGCATCAAGGCTGCCAGAACCGGGGTCTTTGTTATTCTATTCAGCTTGTGAAGTTAATCACTGTGAAGTTAGTTTAATCATATTGCGCCTGAACGGTCAGTGACTGATTAGCAAGTAGAAGAAGGAATAATCACATGCAGACAATGGGATCCTAACCCAAGACCCCCGCAAGTCATCCGGGATATGCGCTTCTGGCCTCGCCTGAGTGCTTATGTGGAGGGTGTGGGGATACTGCGACATTTTGTCGAACTATCCCCTGTGTTGAAAACGTGATGGGCGAAGGAAGGACAAGGCTTCCTTTCACCTCCATTTTGGTGCATGTACAGTCGGCTTCAGACTTTCTGCATTATTCGTAATAACTGCTTAAACGGCACAAGCCTTCGTACCGTGGACAATGTGTAGCGCAAAGAACGAAAACATTATCGGTTTGGAAGAGAAGTCAAAGAAAGATAAGATAGAATCGTCTAAATTTTCTGCGAAATGAATTCTCTTGAATGCCTGAAAAATAGACTTTCGTGAAACCATTCCTGGAGGAGACATCAAGCCAAAGTGATCATGTAAATTCCTGTGAGTCAAATATCTTCTATTAAGTACCAGCTCCACGTTGTGAATTGAATTATACCATTTCCTTTAGTGCCCGTCACAACGAACATCTTTTACAAGTGAACGTGAGGAAGCATTAAGATAGTGCTTATTTTCCTATATTATTAACGTTCCATTAATCGAATATATCGACTCTTTGTGGACCATGACAATCGCAAGAAAAGTGAATTGTGCCGCGACTGTAGCATGCAGTCGAAAATAGGTGGATCCTGGGCCGCACTCGATGGAACGGAGCAGCTTGACTACCGTTGTCAGGCAAACTGCGGACGCCCACAAAGCAGGGATTACATAAGCTGTTCGGGGCTACTGTTGTGCTAAATATTGCCTATGTGTGGCAATACTGATTCCACATTATTGAACTTTTCTCCGGCTGTCATTTCTCACCTAAATGCGAGAAGTTTACGTGACAAGTTTGATGAAATTCAGATACTCCTGTCTGCCATGAATCATTCTTTTCATATCATTTGTTTTACCGAAACATGGTTCTCATCCGAGGAGGAATATCTGCCACTTGATGGACACGACTGTGTCTTAGCATCTCGTTCAGAAAAACGGGGCGGAGGTGGGTGTATATATGTCCGCTCTGATATGCAGTATAATTAGTTCCTGAATCTAAGGTAATAGGTGAGAGTCATGAATGTATAGCCATAGAGTGCTCAGATATATAGTTTTATGTTGTATACAGACCACCAGGTGCTTGTTTCAAAGATATTTTGTCCTTTGCAGAAAGGTTGCTAGAAAAAGGTTCTGTACTAAATCTTCAAACTGCTATGGTTGGTGATTTCAACAACTGACAATCCAATGTGCAAAAATTTCAAAGAAATTTTAGACGCATATATGTGCTGCAATGTAATCAGTGTACCAACAAGAGTAACACTGACCACGGAAACTACACTTGACCTCTCTATCAAGAGTTATGATTTCGAGGATGTCAAAGCGGGTGCTTTAAAATCAGATATAAGTGGCCATTTCCCAGTATTTTGTTTTCTGCCTGGGAATCCACCAACTCGATCAAATGAAAAGCTGTTACAAAGAATATACTCTGAGCGGGACGTGGAAAAAGTTTGTACACCTTGTGTCAAATTTTGATTGGAATGACGTATTAGTAGAAACTGAATCCAATAAGTCTTACAGTGTGTTCATATCATCATTTATGTCCCTTTACGAGCAGTGTTTCCCCCTCAAGCTTAAAAAAAGCGCAGCAAATTGCGGAATCCGTGGATAACAATGGAACTATACGAGAGGATGAAATTTCGTGACGACCTCTTCCAAAGATCTTAAAACAAGATATGCAAATGATCTTTGCGATTATAAAAAGGCACGCAATACACTGCATAAGGACATGAAAAAAGCTAAATCTGAATACTATATAAACAAATTCCCTAATACTGCCAGGAATTTCGGACTTAAGTGGGAGACATTTAGAGAATTAGTAAATAATAAACCAAACACCAAGAAGATTAATTTTCATAAGCATGGTGCCTCTGAAAAAGAGATCTCAAACTTGTTCAACAAACATTTTCTCACAGTAGGTTCCTTTTGTGATGACCCTCTTGCCATACCCTGTGGATATTACATTGCTAATAACTGCTCCTCGACTGTTTTCTTGGCCCCAACAGACCAATATGAAGTACAGGGAGTAATTATGTCCATGAAAGATAATTAAGCTTCTGGCCCCAACGAAATAACGCCAAAACCATTAAAAGCAGTGAGTGGTTTTGTAGCAGTCCCATTAGCCCACATCTGTAACCGTATCATGAAAACAGGCGAGTTTCCAAGCAAAATGAAGTTAGCAAGAGTCACAGCCATTCATAAAGGAAGATCTTTTGATGATTTAAATAACTGCAGGTCCATATCAATCCTCTCTGTCTTCTCTAAGATAGCAGAACACATCATTAACAATAGGATAACCAGTTTTCTACGTACGCACAACATAATAACGACAAAAATAGGTCGGTGGAAACAGCCCTTGTAGGAATTAAGGAACAAATTCTTGATAACATAGAAAAGAAACTATTCACACTAGGTATCTTTTTAGACTTCCGAAAGGCGTTTGACTTCGTACAGCATGAACTTGTTTTGCGTTAACTCCCCTGTTACGACATCCGAGGTGTAGCACTTGCTCTAATAAAGACCTATTTAACTTCCAGTGCACAATTCACAATAATAAATAAAGTAGAATCGGAGATGGAAACTATTCAATATGGAGTATACCAGGGATCTATTATTGGACTTGTATTATTTCTACTATGCATTAATGATATTGTTAATATTCATGGGCACAAAAAAATGAGAGG
Source organism: Amblyomma mixtum (assembly GCF_055824585.1). Classification (NCBI taxonomy): domain Eukaryota; kingdom Metazoa; phylum Arthropoda; class Arachnida; order Ixodida; family Ixodidae; genus Amblyomma; species Amblyomma mixtum. The sequence goes on along the minus strand of NC_143013.1, from coordinate 147,990,701 downwards.
ACATAGTGGTAGTGCTAAAAAAAACAGGGACGAGGGTAGATGTAGACAACACAGGCGCTTGACATCAACTGACTTTATTCTCGAAAAGAACCACGAATTTATAGGTGACAATCTGAACCAAAAAATCAACAATCGAATCGCATGCGTGACGGCACTTCCCGATATAGGAACATAAAATATTTAGTACACAGATAAACATTTGGTTTCTCACACACGATTGCCTTTCCATGTGAATAAGAAAGGCTTCCAATACCTCCCGCTCCTTCTGGTCTGCATTTACAGGTATCACACGTGTCTGCTCAAACAAAGGGGTACAAGTGTTTTCATCATGCTTACATCGTTTGCAGTGTGCCGCCAAGTGTCCAGGGCCTGATATAATAGCTGCCAGATTCTTGGGCTCCATGAGGCGAACGTTGATACAACGGTTAGTTTGGCCGATGTAGCATTTTCCGCAAGATAGTGAAATCCGATTGACCACATTGGTCCTGCAGGCCATAAGCGGCTTCCCATGCTTGGTGGGGCATGGTAGTTTTCCCTTGCAGTTACCATTCACAATTTTGCAAAGTTTCCCGAGTTTGTTGGGTGCAGTAAGCACTACCCTGATATTGCCTTTCATGGCCACCTTTTTAAAGCTGTGAGTAAGCTGGTGAATATACCACTATGTCCTCTCAATCCAAACACCAACTAGCCCAGCTTTCTGCCTTAAATGTCTTACAAAAAATGGCTTTGTACGCAGATGATACAAAAGTCTTTTTCTCAGGGAATAACATACATGAAATACGCGCCGAAGCTAATAGTTGGCTTAGAAATTTAAATACATGGTTAAACTCAAATAGGATGCAACTGAATACCACAAAAACAAAATATTTATTGTTTAGGCCGAAAGGGGCAACAAATTTTCCACCCTTACCACTAGAATTTCAGGGAGTATCTATTCAACACACATCAACGATCCGATTCCTAGGAATCGTGTTCCATAAAAACCTGTCATGGTCACCTCATGTCGACGCCTTAAGAGCAGATATAACTGGAACAGTTGGCTTAGTGAATAAAATAAGATCATTTCTCCCGTCTGGGGCTAAACGTAAAATATACTATGCACTTGTCCACTCGCGTCTGATTTATTGTTCTCTGGTGGGGTCAACGACAACCGAGACAAATATGAAATAACTATTATCACTACAAAAATGAGTTATGCTGGCAGTTGGAAACGTGCCCTACACGGAAAGCACTGCCCCATATTTTACCAGATATAGCTATCTTCAGGTAAAACAACTGTTTAAACAAAAACTACCTCTGGAAGCGCTACGCCAATACCGTGCTGATATACCGAAATTTCAAAAAACTATCAAGCTAAACAGTCCCCGTATGAACTAAGACAGAGCGAAATAGTTAGGGCCAGATCACGTACAAACTACGGCTTACTGTGGTTGTCGTCGCAATTACCATCCCTCTTCAACAAGTGCCCTGACATATTAAACTTAATAAGTTCTGTTGTGCCTCCTGTTTAATTCAAATAGCAAGTTAAAGCAATATTTTTATCTGAGCAGGAGGTGCATGGCTTAAACTCCTGAGCCAACTCTTGGTGCTACTAATATGTATTATGTTGTACTACCATCGTGCACTATAGGTCATATTGCATTACTTATGTACACTGGATTGCATTTCACATTCTAAATTTTTGTTTGATGAAACGTTATTGTTCTCTGATAAACTTAATGCAGTACGTAAGAAATTGTTTTTGTATTATTACGGTTGAAATAAGTTATTTTTTTTATTTCTACAGAGAGATTAGAGTGTAACCTAACATGCTGTGTTTCTTTCTGTATTCTGTATTGATGTGTTATACTGGGGTCTCGATCCGTATGATGTATAATCATATGTACACTTGTGCTGCCTGTGCTGTCAGGGAGGCATAGCCTAGTCAGGCCCCATCCGGACCTTTTGCTATTGCCACCTGTGCCAATTTGTAGTAAATCGTCTCAAATAAAAAAGAAAGAAAGAAAGATTCCAGGATCGCTGCGCTGCCATGCAAGAATGCAGTGTATGCCCATATACCGTTGTTCAAATCTCTATCATTGAAAATACATCGCGAATGACTCATAGTGAGCGCAGCGGTACAAGCAGCTAGCATCTACAGTGAGGCATATTTCTGGTCTTTTTTTTTGTATGTACATCCGGCGGCGCAGTGCAAACGGCATTAAATTCAAAGCCGCGTAGAGAGTCAGCATGGTCTGTGCTAGCATTTCAGAGCGCCGCCAAATACTCAGTCATCTATATTGCGAAAGTATCGTTCAAACAGCTTTCCTCTGCGGACGAAATTCGGTTTTTAAATATCTTCGTTTATTTGTTTTTTTTTCGTTCTTTTTCAGTGAGGCGCAGGATGCGCAGACCGTGCTGGTAGACATACGCAAGCGGCTGAGCTTATCAGCGCAATTTCGCAAGAAACTGAGGTGAATGCTTGCACCGAATTCGTTTTCGGGACGAAGCGCGCTGAAAGCAGCTTGGCTCGTTGAGAACCATTTCCGCTCCCAGTGTAGCAACCTTGCCCTACGCTGCGACAACATGAAGTCGTCATTGCGCAGCACGTTCACTTTTTTTTATTTAAGCTTGCGAACATGCCGACATATATATCACAAAGCTGAGCGTGTAATGAGCGCAAAAAAGACGCCATTGTATATATATATATATTTATTTCCTGCTCTATAGTATAAGCGGGACGGGTCGAATCCTAATATAAAGGAGCCCACTCAACGCTGTTTCGATACCTCCGGGACCAGGCTCATCGCTTCATGTGAGTTCCAAACCTTGCTATTCATGCAGTTTGCATTTTGCCATTCCTTAATAACCACTGCTTCTGGCGCCTCCTCTATGAAATCAGTGCTGCCGGTGGTAAAATTCGGGCGACTGCATGCGCTCCGCTTTAAAGATATATAACGCTCTAGCGTTTGTGGGTTTCGGCAGCGGCCTGGGACCCTCTTCTCACATCGCAGAAAAAGATGCAGTTTTTTTTTATTTTGGCGTATTTTTTTTTACTGTGTTTAAAAAATATTTTTAATTTTAGAAATTTTCCGCTTCATATGCAGACTGATTTTTTAATCCACCACAAGACACACAATGCCTCACTTCAGCTAAGTTCAGGAACGTGCCTCGATGGCCTGGGCGCAGCGTGCCTGACTCGCAATCTAAAGGGCCCGGGTTTCATTGCCATCCATTCCCTCTTTTCGTCGCAATTAATTTACTTTACCTTCTTGGATGTCACAGCGACGTTGGAGCCATGTTGCGACCCTATAATCCCAACCTGAACGACGTTTTAATCAATTTAATTTTTGTAGGTGAAGGACACTGTAGGCGAAAGAGAAATTTCGTTCTAGCGCATGTGCGGTTGACGCTGAGCGTGCACTCCAACGATATCATGTTAAGGCACTAAATTCAGCTAGCAATAAAATTTGAAAGAAATACTGAGCGAACAGCTTTGAACGGCACCAGAACGCTACAATCTCTTTGTATAGCAGGAAATCGTTCGCTAATTTGCACAGAGGAAAAATTTGCACTTGTCTGAAAAATCGTGCACAGCATCACTCTTACCACGAAACGCACGAAAGCAACTTTAAATCAGTCCTTTCTGCCTTTTAACGCAGCTGCAATGCAGCAGCAGTAAGTCATTGTTTTTGGTTGCATGATTTCGCAACGTGAAGATGAAAAATTCCTGAAATAAAACAAGAGGGAGATTTTAAAACACCTGAAGTTGCTGATTTTATATATATAATTTCTCTCGGCAAGAATTATTAAAGCTTAGTACAATTGAGGTATAACAAAGTCACTTTCAAATCCCAATATGCAGGCGGCAACTATGGAGGCTTGGCAGAAATTGCATTGAATTCCATTAATAATCTGAAACGCTGAAACGATGTGAATTATTTCTGTGTAATCTTGATATGCTGCTTTAAAAAAATAAATTTGAGAACGGTTCCTGGAAATAAGTAGCGCCTGCAGGAAATTTATTTCAGGTTTTACGTGAGCCCGTTTCCACATTTACGCGAATAATCACGCCGGTCACGCGCCTATCAGAGGTTGCAAAATTATACATCCTCCCATAATTCTCCATAACTACATGACGATTCCGAGTTGTTCAACTGCAGCCATGCTTCTGCAAGATTATGAAACCGATGCATTAGGCACGTCGCGTGAATTAACATTGGGCTCAGACTTGATGTTCGCGTAGACAAATTTACTATGGAGAGTTAGACACTGCTAAAGAAAATTTACAGCCAAAGCCGCAATGCAGTGGCCACCTTTCACGAAGCACGAGACGATGAGTAGCGTGACTACCATATGGTATCAGTGTATTGCTAGGCTATATGATGTTCCTAATCTGTACATGTTCGGAGCTTCCTTAAACTTCACCAATTGCTAGCCCCTCGGAGACGTATGGCTTAAGCTCTTGCGTAAAACATTTTCTTTTGCAGTTTTTCTACTCGACATAGTAGGCACGTGACCAGGCATCACCTGCAAGCTGCACACCATGAATAGCAAGGCCGTTATTTTAATCCTAGCCCTCTGCACTTTATTTGTACTTGGTAAGCTGCGCATCACTATGTTTGAGCCTGCATGGCCCTAGTGGCGTTTGACTTGTAAGCTTTAACGGGGCATGCCGCTCCTTACAACAAATTGCTTTGGCATACCGTCAAGGGAGTGTGGCGTGCACTTAACGTTTGCATCAACACATCTGGGCAAAAAGAGTGCGGGTTAAAGGCAGAGCCATTCCGGCACGATACCGTTGGCTGTCTGCGTAAAGCGTCTCCACTCAGATGCAATGGCGAGCCACAAGTCTGGGCCGTTGCACCCTGGCGGGCGTACGGACACTGTGGCTGCAGAATGAACATGGTACTGTTAAGCAAGAAGATTGGAGAATGGAGACGTTAAGGCAACATTCGCAGTGTCTTTTACGCCCACGATCGCAGAGGCTATAAACACGTCGAAACGCATGCAGACAGCCCGCAGTGCTTCGATGTTAACGCAGTGTACAAGCCCCGCGTTACCGCGGTGAAGATAGCATTGCTCAGAGCACTTTTCAAAAGGTTCAGGTACTGCACTACGTCATCAAATCTTTTGATGTTCCTGGTAGAATAGCTTCATTTTATTCTATGCCACAGCCCTAAAATTGTGGCACTCAATCATTATTATGACTCGTTATCAAATTGGAAATACCCTAAAGCGTAGAGATTCAAAAAAGGTTTACTCGTAAAATAAGATGCCCAGTACCTTATGAAAAGAAAAAGACAGGGTTAACTTTGTGACAAAGAAAAAAAAGCAGCCTAAATTAGAGAGAAAAAAGTTTGGATTGTTCATATGCTAGCCAGGGACACAACAAAAAAAATGCTTGGTGTAAATAATGCTGATGGAAAGAGCTGGTGTAGAATGCTGGCGTAAAGAGCTGGTGTAAATGCTGGTGTAAAGAGCAGGATAGATAATCACTGCTTAGTTTGGGCTACCAAGTGGCATACAAAGGGATTAAACTGCTCATTTAACCAGGAAAATGCACCTCAGTAGGTGGTTACGTGAGATGAACATCTCAACGGTGTACCTAGCTACATGAAATGCCGCAGTAACACCGAACCAATTTTGAACACCTGGGATTCTTAAAGTGTTCTGATGTCGCAGAATAGACAACCGTGTTTGAATTTGTTGTCAAATGCGGCCGCCGCGTTCTGGATTGAAAATCACGACGTTGCGTTACGCCGCGGAACACCATAGCTACTGAGCGGGAAAAAGTTATCGCACGAGACGAGATAGGTTCCATTGCTTAGAGATGGTTGCCTGAATGTCACTACGCAGACCTAACTAGAGATTACTCAGTGGCCTTGGTCGTGCGGCTGACTTAACATCTCTATGAGAAATTTTAATGAGGATGACGACAAATGAGGTTATGAACTCATGAAATGAGCCTTCTCTTTCACTGAACCTTCATTGTGGAGTCGACAGACATATCTCCCGGGTTGTGCAGCTCGGTAAGAATTTGTACAGAGGCAAAATAGTAGCAATTAATCAAATTTATGTTTAGCAGGCGAGAAGTTGACTTGACATAAAACTTCGCGTCCCAAAACCACTCGCCACGATTGGACCGCCCGAGCTTGAAAAGACTGCGGACATTTTGTAGTCTTAATGTGCTCCTTTCGCGATCAACTTCCTTGTTCACAGCCCCAGTACAGAAAGTACCTGTTTTATCACTGTCCCTGAGAGAACCTTATCACAACTTATAGATTTCAATCAATACAACTGCTATTCTTAAAATTGCCATCATAGGGAGTGCAGGAAAGCCAACGGCGAATATTTTGCAGAATATTTTCGTTTGCATGTCCACAGTTGCGATTCTTGCCCTACGATAGTCTGTCTAAATTCACTTTATTTTGTTTTTCCCAGTATCTTCATTGAGTGTGATATGAAGAGGCTGCTGACAATGCACTGACAGTGTGTTAATGAAATCAATCATGGAGGCTAATAAGTGATCTCCTTCTGTATTTAGTCAACGTTAGTAGTTTCTGGCATAAGGTGGACTAGTGGGTTCATGTTTCTGCATTGAAACCTGCCGTGCAGAAAGCTTGCTAACAGTTGGCAAAGAAGGACCAGGCATCAATTTAACAAGCCCATTCCAGGAGCAAGTGTGTGCTGTTTGTGCACAAAGCGAAAACAATTTTGTGAGAGTCCAGTCCAGGGTCGTAGGAAATGCTTTAATTGAGATTAGGCGCTTATCATCATTCCAGAGGCAGTTAGATAGCGCTTATCAGCTGCCTAACGCAACTTGAAGAATTTTTCAGAAAGGCGCTCGTGCTTGTTAATTCGGTAAACGTACTTCTCACTTTATCTGACCCAGTTTAAAAACTCGCGTAAACCTTCTGAATACCGCAAGGTGCGTCTGCACAACGGGCCACATGGTGGCCATCACGAGGAGGTAACGAATATCGTATCCTCCCAACAGTAGGCTTTCGCTGACAATCCACAAGGCCGGAGATCTTGCACTCCTCATGAGTTTTCAATTCGTAGGGCCACACGCAAGAAGAGGCAACCTTCTTGAATACATAGAGCTTGTGTCCAGTTGTCTAAATTTAATTATCTTTCCACAGCCACTGCCTTTGTGGTTCACCCGCAACAAATCCCATCAGTTTATTAATAAGCAGGATGAGACGAATCGCCCTTAGTCAAAGAAAACCTGTGACGTTTAATTGACTATGCATTGCCCTTGAGGTTACCAATCGACACATGGAGCGGGCGCACTTTATGTAATAGTTAAAATCCTTTATTTGTGAGCAGTGCTGTCCTTTTTCTCCTAAAAACCTCGACGCTCGTAAAATGTGCATGCGGGGTAGGCGAGCGGCAGATGTCAGCGTCGGGGGTTGACTGAAACATGAATGTTAAGGCCCGAATGGCGAAAGCAGTACAATTTCAAAATGCAACAAAGATGGACCCTAGGAATGTAACTGCGCAAAATTTACACAGCTGGCTCTTAATAATTTGTACACTTTCTGCAGTATGGGCTTCTCTCTTCAGGCGTACGTGCTCTATTAATCATGACCCTTTCCTCAAAGGAACCATGGCGCAGGCCAGCGTTCCGAGTTCAACGGAAGAACCAGCACGTGCGCAAAGCCGGACAGCGGGGCCACCCGCAGGTGAGCAAAGCCGTGCATCATCGAGCAGGGAGGACGCAAGGAATGTCCCTGCCTCGGGAAGGGCCGGGTCGGTGTCAAAGGCCCCGTGACTCGACCTGCAACCGGCTACGGTTACCGCTGTGGTTGTTCCCACATCTATTTGTCGCCAAATAAAATCTAAGAAAAAATGCAGATTCTTGCTCTCGCATTTCAGTGCCTTGAAACAGGCAGCTTGGGGGGATTCCCCTAAACATTTTTGGTTATCTGGACACCAGTTTTTCCAAGGTGGGCCTGGTTAAACCCCTTTTTCGGGCAACGCATGGCCCGATCGGGCCGGTGGCGCGGCTAGGTCTAACGGCCGAACCGGTACCCGGCACATCGGGGCCTCTGGCCACCGACGCCAGTATGGCTGCTACGCAAATCTCCTGCCGGGGCTACGACCCTGAAAACATGCAGTGGACAACGATTAACCCAGCGGCCACCGAAGGCCCAGTTTCAGCAACGGTTACCCCAGCGGAAACCGGAGGCCCAGTTTCGGCAAGATTTCGAAGCGCCGCATTGAACGCCGCAGTGCTGCGCCGAGCGCAAGACCAAGCCTTAAAGCCGGCGTCCGTAGACGCGGCCGGCGTTCACGCCGGAAACCAGCAGTCACCCGCCCCGCGCTCGGCGGGCCGCAATCGGCGACTGCTCACGAAGTGGAAACCGCCTGTTATCCCCAAGCCTGCTCCAGACGACTACGTTGTCGTCATCAAGCTTCGGACCAGCTACTCGTTGTACGAGACTTTCCAGGAGACCGGCTACGGCCGGGCGTTCACGGCTCTTCTGGGCACGCAATCCGTATCAGACCTTACCATAATACACTGCAAAAAAATTCCGTGAATGTTACGTACCTACTCTCCATAACAGAACAAACGCTTGCTCTGTTGCATCTAAAATGGAGGGTCCATCCGTAACACATTCGTGAAGGTGGCTGGCCGTATTATGCATTTTCTGAAACGTATTACTCGCCGTAACTGTTGGCCCCCGGACTAGGCACCCCATGATGTCCCATTTCCGATCTGTGTGGTTTACTCTTGTTCAACAATGTCCGCAAACTAGCATGGCGAAAATGATATTAACCCCGTGTGCAAAGGTGAAGATCCGAGGTGGGGTGATAATCAAATTAGACCCAAGTGACGCATAATGTTGCTTCAACGTTGAGGGATTGCTACAAATTGTGAGCAACATTAAATAACAAAGGACTTACTTTGCTACAACTTTAAAAGAAGAACGTTGATTTCATAAAAAAATGTTTTCATCATGTTGCTAGCCACATCACAGGGTAGCAATTAATAAATGCATTGAATAAATAGTTTAGAAATGCAGCGCAATGAGGTCAAGAGTTAAAAAAACATTTAGACACAGACAATGGTTAGACAACTTCTCCAAATTGAAACTGAACACCAGCTGAAAATACATTACAAACATGATGAAAGTGCACAAGGTGAAAGCCGAATTTCCATCTGCCGTTTGATAAGGAAACGAACCACTGAGAAAGCCAAAAGCATAGGCAAACAAATTTGTGAATGCAGTGCAAAGTAGCAGTCAGATCTTTGCTACACATCCATCAATCAAAAACGCTATCTCCTTCACGGATAACAAAAGCACAGGCACAACAAAATATTGCTCATTGCAATGTTTAATTTATTAGGTACCTATAGCCGGCCATTCATGCCTGGTCTTCCTGCGGATAAATGAAACGATGCCAAAAAGCAGTGAGCAGCCATAATTGCTGTAGTGACAAGGAGGATGTGCACCGTTGGTGCTGCTCCCTCATCCTGACTAGGAAATAATAGCTGTTTTTTCTCGAATGTACTCTGGAAGCATGAATTTCCTATCCACCTTTATTTAGCTTGCACTGACACGTCCCATCATGAACTCTGTAGCTTTGACAAACATGTGGGCTAGTCGGCAGCCACAGAAGACTGTAGAACCCTCCTTACTTGCAAAAAACCAGTGCTCACAAAGAAAAATTTGACAAAAAAATGAGGGGTTCCTTATACACACTATGTTTTTATATGGTACTAAGAATGCGGCTAAGACATGGCATGAATATTGTTTTTTTCTGCTCAGTTACAAACTTTCTCGCCTGTGCTAACATATTACTGCAATGTAAATAATGAAACATGCCAGCATTGCACAACATGCTGTAAGACTTACAAAATACACCCCCTGCAAGGCTACCACATGCCTCTTACATGCGGTAATGTTTATATCTACCAAACTATCCAGACTAAAATGAGACACCAAGCCTCTGACATCTGGAGTTGTGTACCTCCCATGCAATTAGAGTGATTGGAGATGCTCCTTCATGATGGCATTTCAGTTGGTAGGTGTGGAATGACCGGATACGAAGGTGAACAACTAGACACCAACTTTTTAAGCAACATCACAATGAGCAATGTGCCTTGGCTTTTCTTCTATCCAAAAAGTTTTATGTTCCATGTTCTGTGTTTACGTAACTGCTTGCATGTGCTCATTTTGGCTTGCTGGGAGGTTCTTTTCTTTGTTAAACTGGCTTTAACTCTGGCCTCAGACCTCTGCACCTTCTTAATTTTTTGCTAGTGTTCACCTTCAGTCATGTGCAAACTCACGCAGATCTCTACTTTTCTACGTTTCCAACTGTCACATCTTCTCTGCCTTCGTCATGTCCATCACTGCATCCGACGCCTTCAAGTATGCTGTGTATAATCACCTTAACTAATCTGCCTATTACACATGTATTTTTGTTAGCCACCCACTCCTCTCTCTGGCGCTGATAGGCGCTGAGAGTAAATAAATGCATTGTAGTCTAAGCTAAGTCTCAGCAAGCATGCATTATGTTCAGTTTATTTTACCATGTTGACCAGTAAAGAGTGGACAGGAAAAAGCTGCTAAGTGGAGCTTGACATGCCTCTCGCCCCTACACTGGAAAGCAGCAGGCAAGGCATACGTAACCACTAACAACAACAGAACATGCCAAGTGTGAAGTAAATCAGTAATGTTCCTCGCATTTATCACAGGGCATACTCTCTGCTCAGTAATTTATTACCCCTTAGACATTCTGCAAGGAGTGTATACAGTTATGTGTCACCACAATACAATGAGAATCATTAACCCTGTGCCAATACAACAGCAAAGAAATTTATGCCCAATAAATGCACTGCTTACATGCAACCAAAGCAAGAATGGGACAACCTGGCACATATATGGAAAATAAGCTCAAAATAAAAAAGAATGACATTTGAGCAGCCGCTCATTCCCCCCACCCCCTCCCTCAAAAAAATATGAAAAATGGTCCTCTTCACACGGCACGTTTGAAAGATGCGGCTGTAATGTTTGCGACAGTTCCACTACGTGTGAAAATCAGATATAAATAACGCCAACGCATGCGGTTGGAAGCGAGGCGCCAGGGCGCGGGCAAACAGTAATCGTCTTCAGGTATCGACTGGTTCCACCTCCTGAGGGCCGCTGCTCGACGAATACCACTCATGGCCACGTTCACATCCAACAAGCTTGTAATAAACATTAGACAGGTGTTTATCATGACGCAGCAGCAGCTCATCAGTGCTATTGGCCAGTGCTGAATTTTTTAGCTTGATAAACGAAATCATCCACCGAAACGCGTGTCGACCGTTCCTCGCCAGATTCTTGCAGTCCCACGAGGGCGAGCAGCTTTTCCGTCGGCTTCGTCTCCTCTTTAGTGCAGGGCCACTGTCATTGTGACGCACATTCTGCACGGTCGTTTTACTATGCATCGATGCCGCATGGGACAGCAAGCGGTCGTACACTCCAATGCGGCGTACGGGCCGCACACATACACACACCGTAACGACAATACAGCGCGCAGGACGCACGCAGCGAACACGGAAGAACAAAAACCGTTCTAAAGCACCTGCTGTTCGCTCAACACCACTCATACTCCGCAACTCCGCGCATGGTTCCGACTGCGGGCTTGGCTAGCGCTTCGACTCGTCATGGCCAAGCTGCATGCCCTGCGCTCTTGTGGTAACAACGCTCATGAAACGAAAAGAAAATTTTAATATGTAAAACCATTCAAGTTGTCAGCTAAAAAAGCTACGGTAAAATTAAATACATTTGATATGTTTTCAAGGTGGTGTGCTTTTGCGGATGCGAATACGCGAATGGGGCTATGAATTTCCCGTGAAGCTCTGCTAGCCACCATAGCTCTGCGAATGGCATCGTGCTCGGAGTTTTGCGCGGCTGACTTGCCCGCATGAATTTTATGCTGAATTCCAATGGCAGATCGAGACCGCTCCTTCGGATCGCGTACGGAGCGCGTCGGAGCGCGTAGATTTGCCACCTCCCAGTTTGCGATTGGAATGCCAGTGATCCCTCGATGCATGGATGGATGGATGGATGGATAGGAGCGCCCCCTGTGTTCGCAATTCTCATTAAGATTCTCCATCACCTTTGCCTACGGTTTCCTACTATTCTAACCTTACGCCACATCTCTGTTTTTCAGTCACCAATCCTCCAATCGCTTTTTGCTGACTTCCACTGCAGATTTATTTACATGACCATTGTTATCTTTAAACCCTAGGGCCTCAGAAAGAGTGACTGTGCCTGCATCGACATCCGGATGGATACCATCACATTTGATTATGAGGTGTTCAATTGTTTCCACAGATCTACCACACACTGCACATGTGTAATCTTCTTCGTTAAATTTCTTTTTGTAGCTGCGCGTTCTAAGACACCCTGATCTAGCTTCAAAAAGTAGGGCACTGCCTCTTGAGTTATCATAGAAAAATTCCTGATCTGCCTTTTCCAGAATCGTTATAGTTCTACACTATGTTTCTTTTCCATTGAATTCATCCAATTTTTAACTTCCGCGTTTTTAACCTGTCGTTTAATGCTCTTTCTTTCTCCGTCCTCATGACCGGCATACTTACTGGTTAGTTTTCTAGTTCTTTTCAGCCACTGTGAGTCAACGTTCTTTCTGTATAAATATTTAAATACCTTAGCTGCCCATCTGTTATCGTCCAATTTCCTCAGGCGTTCTTCATATAGTATTTTACTCTTAGCTTCCCGTGCCTCGAACGATGCCCAGCCCATATCCCCTTGTACTGCCTCGTTTGTGGTTTTGCCGTGGGCACCTAGTGCTAATCTTCCAACAGCTCTCTGATTTACGTCTAATCTCGACTGAACTTCTGCCCTTAAGCACAGAACCGCATTGCCGAAAGTAAGTCCCGGCACCATTATTCCTTTCCAAATACCTCTTAGTCATGGGCGTCCGGAGGGGGGGGCAAGGGGGGGCGGCTGCACCCCCCTGGAAAATCACTCACTCGAACCGTGAGTGATGGCCGCACGTCAGGGGCGGCGGTGCGCTCAGCCAAAAGAGTAAAAAGCGGCCCTGCTTCCACGCTTTGGGTCACATCTGCAAAGTGCCGCGTCCGGGGACGCGTCGTTGCAGACATACAGCGGCACCGGCGAGCATGTGTTTCGAGCCGTCTTGAGATGTGTGCCTGTTTCTTTGATCTCTAGAGAGATAGCGACACGGAGGCAGACAGTGCACACCCCGGCCACCGATGAATTCTTCAGGAGGGAGGGACAAATCAGCCGTGTCCATCCCCGCTTTGTCGGACTGCTCAGGGGCAAGCGGGCGATGAGTTGGCGCCGCCGCCGCTCGCTGTCTCCTCCGATCCACGGGAGAGCGCAGTTCGGTACAAGCGCCGCTTTCAGAATTTTCGGCAAAGGGGATTAGCTGCTTTTGTTCACGGCGACGCAGTCTCCAGAGGCGCCCCCACACCAGCGTTCCTTGCGTCTTCTCCGGAAACCAGCGCCTTTGGTCAAGGCAGCCCGATGGCGCCTGCCTGGCTCGCCTGTCACCTCTGGCTGGGCCTCAAATCCCAACAGCGCCCATGTACTGTGCGATGTCAGTGCATGGTAAAGAGACCGTCCGTCCCTCATAGCCTGAGTCGTTTTGGGGCTCTGAACCTCATAAAAACACACAAAACAAATTTTCCGACCGGAGTGGCGAGTGTCCCTTCCCCTCGGAAGTCGCGCGGCGTTCCTTGCGTGTGCGCGCCTCTTTGTTTGTGCTTCGGTGTTTTTAGTGGCCGGTTGTCAACGAAGCTGAGAACAACCAAGACAGCGGACGAGAAAACGACGAGCGGCGAGTAGTGTGTGTGCAAATACTCGACTGTGCGGTTGCGCGAGCAAGATGGAGCGAGGTGTATGAAGCTGCGAGCGTGCATTTATCTTGTAAATAAGTTTTCGCTGCATACATAGTCATTTTTTGTTTTCAACGTACGCATTCAACCGTTTTTCCAATCAATGTGTATATATTTTTAACACTACCAACCCCGAGGAACTCCATAGCCAGCTTTGTCTCGCGCGGTCCCGAATGATGGATATTCGACGCTTCTTCAAGCGTCAGCGGTTGTCTGACGAAGCATTATCCAAATGCGCCCCTGCAGATTCTGGTGTGACATGTGACAACGGTGTAGCATTTGAACAGAGTGATGCAAGCTTTTATCACCGGACAGTAGCTGATGTCGTCGACTCCATGGAAGGGACTCTGTCAACAGTGAGTTCAGGTGATGCAGCAGGCCGAGATGATTCCATTTCTCCTTTCTTGGGATTCAAGTCCGGATTTGACCAGAGCGATGCAACCTTTCATCACCGGACAGTAGCCGGCGTCGTCGTCTCCATGGAAGGAACTCCACCAGCGAGCTCCGGTCACGCAGTAAGCCGAAACGATTCCCTTTCTCCTTGCTTGGGATCGAAGTCCGGAGACAACATCAAGAAAACAAATAACTTGCCTCAAGAATATGACTTAGGAGAGTTTCTAGGCAAAGCTAAACTCACTGGCATACCGGACTTTTTGAAGTTACGTCTTCTTACTAAGCCATGGTCGCCAAATGTCACATATGATTTTAAGAAGGATGTAACACCTGGAAAGAGGCCTTTTCGACATCAGTGGCTGGGAGATTACGCCCCCTGGCTTGCGTACTCAGCGACAGCGAAAGGCGCCTTTTGTCGTTTTTGCGTCATTTTTCCTCCGCGTGTTCACCGGGGTACTCAAGGTAGTTTTATCGTGCGCGCTTTCAGTAACTACAGAAAAATGCACGAGGCGTGCAGGGATCACGTAAAATCCCAATGGCACCAGGAGGCAATGACGGCCTCACAGAACTTTATGGATGTGATGAAAGGCAAGCAGCTACCCGTTGTACAGCAGCTGAACAGAGCACTGCACGCGCAAGTTGAAAGGAACCGTGAGAAACTATTTCCAATAGTTTCCACCATTGTCTTTTGCGCGACGCATGACTTGCCGATTCGCGGCAAGCAGTCCGATAGTGGAGTCTTCAATGATCTGCTTGACTTTCGTGTAGAAGCTGGAGATACTCTACTTCAGGAGCACTTCGCTTCTTCTGCTGGCAATGCCAAGTACACTTCTGTCCGCGTCCAGAACGAGATCATCACAATCTGTGGCGACATCCTGAGAGAGCAGATAGTTACCGAAACTAACAAAGCGTTTGCTTTTTCCGTTCTTGCTGACGAAACTGCAGATATTTCAGGAAAAGAGCAGATGTCTATAGTCGTTCGCTTTATTGACAAGGCGGAAGTCGAAGTGTGCGTTCGAGAGCAGTTTTTGGGATTTGTAGAGCTGGAGCAATTAAACTCCGCTTGCATCGCCGCGGCAATCTTGAAGCTTTTGACGAATGTCGGACTGATTCTTTCGAACCTCGTTGGACAGGGGTACGATGGATGCTCTACAATGGCTGGAAAAGAAGCTGGAGTGAACAAAATTATACAAAAACAGTTCCCGAAGGCACTATTTTTCCACTGTGCAAGTCACAAACTAAATCTCGTCATCAACGATTTGAACGACGTCTCTGAAATTCGAAACACAATTGGGATAATCAAACAAACCATAAACTTCTTCCGCGAGAGCGTGCTCCGGAGAAAATTGGTGCCCAACATTCCGATGCTGTGTGAGACAAGATGGTCTGCAAAGTACAAGTCTATTAGGATCTTCTCTCAGCATTACGTGGCCATAGTCGAAGCACTCGAGCAGCTCGCGTCCACGGAATCATGCTCGAACGCTGCAACTAGACAACGAGCTCACATCCTCTACTGCGCAACAACAAGCTCATCTTTCATCGTCTGCTTGCATATTGTAGCGAAGTACAGCGCTCGGCTCGAACCAGCTACGAACATTCTGCAAGGTGTATCCATGGACTTCCATTCTGTGCATGGCCACATCACTGAGCTACAACGTATTTTTCGCGGCCACCGGACAAACGCTGTAGAGGAGTTCTCTAACATCATGAATGCAGCAAGGGAGGCAGCCAATCACTTAAATGTGGTGATATCTGTACCAAGACAAGTCTCTCGTCAGGCCCACCGAGACAACTACGGGATTCAGTCGCCAGAGGAATACTACCGTGTGGCAATATATGTGCCGTACTTGGACTCCCTCACTGCTTCTTTAGCTCGGCGCTTTTCTGAAAGCAATGAGAGGAGCTTCAAACTTCTCCAGCTGCATCCATCAAAAATGAAGCACTTGAGCCGTGTTGAGTTCGCTGTTCTCGCCGAAGAACTCCAGTGCTTTTACGGCATCGACAACTTCAAGGAAGAGGCCATCTCTTGGTACGAGATGTGGTGCAACAAAACTGGGGACCCATCAGAAATAACTTACTGCGAGCTTCTACATCAGGCCAAGACATTCTTCCCTGGTGTTGCAAAAGCCATTGAGGTGGCTCTGGCTTTGCCAGTTACTACCTGTACGGTCGAACGCTCCTTCAGTACAATGAGGAGAGTGAAAACGTGGCTACGCTCAACGATGACAAACGACAGACTGGACGGCCTTTGTATGATGAGTGTGCACCGAGAGCGTGTAATGAAGCACAGAAATGAATTTATCACCAGTGTCATCACGCAATTCGCCCAGAAAAATCCGAGGCGTCTACAGTTTCTGTTCAAGGAAGACTGACTGAGTGACTGTCGTTGCGTGTTTGTGAACATATTGTGCTGTGTGCTGGTCATCAACCCGGGTGTGTCGAGAACCCGTATGCAGCAAGACTGAGCACTCTTCTCCACGAAGTGATAGTATCTTTTTGCATTTTTATTAATTTTAATTGTTTCTTCGTTGATAAACTCCAATGTATCTCTCCTAGCCTCGCTTTAATTTGCTGTTTGTAATTTTTCTTTCATGTGTGTATTTTACTTATTTATTTTATTTGTATATAAATAAATAAATTTACTCCGCAAATAGTGCCTTTTTGCTACGAACATACCCCCCCCCCCCCCCTCCGGCGCCAACAACCAATGGGGCCCCCCCCCTGCAAAAAATTCTGCGGACGCCCTTGCTCTTAGTACTTCATATTTGTTGTACCCCCATAATGCCCTATGTTTCATTATCCCGGCGTCTCTTCGTCCTTTTGCCCTAAGAGCCTGTTCATGCTTTTCCGTGTATATCTGCCCTTCGTTTAGCCATATCCCGAGGTATTTGTATTCGGCCACTTTGGGTATTTCGTGGCCTTGTATTGTAAGCACCTGATCAGTTGTATCGTTAAAAATCATCACACCTGATTTAGTTGCGCTAAAACTGAATCCTAGAGCGTCTCCTTCGTCTCCACAGCAATTAACCAAAGTTTGTAAATATTCCTGGCTATCTGCTAACAGTACAATATCGTCCGCATACATTAAACCCGGGAGTCGCTGCTCAACTACATTTCCGCCTAATCTGTACGATAGATTATAACCCAGATTACTTTCTTCTAGCCTTCTTTCCATATTTATCACGTAAAGCATGAACAGCAGCGGTGATAGAGGGCAACCTTGCCTTAATCCTTTGTGCACCCCTACAGTTGTGGTACTTTTTTTCCCTTCCCATGTAATTTCAACTTCATTATCCCGGTAGATTTCCTGTAGAAAATCAATTACCTCATCACCAATACCTAAATCTTTCAATATGCTCCACAGAAGTTCCCTGTTCACGTTATCGTATGCACCGCTTATGTCTAGAAAGGCTATAAACAGAGGTCTATTTTCCGCCTTAGCTATTTCTATGCATTGGGTAAGCACGAACAGGCTATCATCTAACCGCCTACCCCTTCTGAACCCATTCTGAAGTTCTCCGAGTATCCTATTCCCTTCTACCCATGACTGCATTTTTAATTTCACCGCCTGCATTGCCAGCCTGTACATAACAGATGTTATCGTAATCGGACGGAAGGATTTTATGTTCATCTTATCTCCTTTCCCTTTATAAATCAAATTCATTTTACTCCCTCTCCAGCTGTGCGGAATTTGCTGATTTGTTATGACTGCCTCCAATGCTTTTATCAGCGCGTCCTTGCTTCTTGGGCAAAGTTCATTAATCAGCTTAATTGGAATTTCGTCTATCCCTGCGGATGTGGTTTTAGGAATATTCGCTTCCGCCTTTTCCCAGTTAAGACTAGTCAGTTCTAAGCTGTTCTCTTTTGTGCTGTCCTGTGTTGCCGCCTCACTTGGGGAGATTACCCCATTGGCGTCGCTAAAAGACGCAGCTATAAATGACGTAATGTAGTCCACAGCATCGTCTCCCTCTAAACATTTTCCCTCAGCATCTATAATCTGTTCCTGCTTTCTTTGATTTTTTTTTCCCAACCAGATTATATGGTTCCAGAATTTTCTTGGCCCCCCTTTATTTGCCTCGCGAACTTCAGCCAGCCATTTATCAGAGGACTGCTTTATTTTAGCCTGGACTAGGACCTGAACTTGCTGTTTCTTTTGTCGATAAGATTCCCATTTTTTTTCCTATTTCCTCTACAGATAACTGCGCCCTCTTAGCTTCTCTGTGTTTCCTTGAAGCCACCCGTAGTTGTTCGATGGCCTCCTTAATTTCCATATTCCACCAGCTTCGTGGCTTCCTCTTTCCTCTCCAGCGGTTAACTCCTTTCACTTGTTTCATTTTTGTAGCGATGAGCAGTTCCAACTGATTATAATCCCAATTTTCCATGTGGCGTTTCTCAATTACTTCTTCTATATCGGCTGATATTAGCGCTATTTGTTCATCATTTAATTTTCCGTTGTCTTTTGGACTTCGTTGCATTTCTCTTTTGACTAGGGCTCCCAACTGTAGACTAATACGTTTATGATCACTTCCTAGGCTGTCCTTCCCCTCTTCGTCTATTTCCATTATTGCGAGCTTGCTATAGATGCCCTGCGACATTAGACAGTAGTCAATGGTTGTTTGCCTGTTACGGGATTCCCACGTGATTTGTCCCTCACATTTAGTTTCTCTATTGACAATAACTAAGTTGTGCCGCTCACACAAGTCTAGCATTAACTTCCCGTTACAATCTGTGTATCCATCCAGATCCTCGATGTGCCCGTTCATGTCTCCAAGCAAAATAATATCGACACCGTCTCCAATCTGCTTTATATCGTCATTGAGGCACTTAACTAGATCCTTGTTTTCTTGCCTGCATTTGTCCCCGGTTCCTAAATAAACTACCCCTAGCCATGTCCTTTTGCCAGCAATTGTACCTGATACCCAGACATGTTCTTTGCAAGTTGATTTTAATCTTTGCCAATTTGTTCCTTGATGTATCAGCATACCTACTCCTCCTCCCTTCTTCTCCGTTGTTGTTCTGTTGCACCCTTCCCAGACATAGCCATCGATGAAAGGTGGATCTTCTAGATCCCTCAGATGTGTCTCGCATAGAGCGTACACACCTACTGCTTCGTCCTTTAACTGCTGTTCTATTTCTAGCCATTTCGCTCTCTTTCTACCCCACTGCATGTTTATGTAACTGATCCTGGCGTTAAATTTCTTTTTCGTAGTTTTGTTTCTGGGCCTCCTAGTGGCCATTTTGTTGGGATCAGCCGCCATTGTTACATTTACATCGCTTCTACCTACCCCTACGCCCTGAGCCACCGTGGACCCCCTAAAAAAGCTACCGCTCGGCCTCCCAGGCGCCTGCCTATCTCTTCTCCTACCCTTCCACTGAAATGGATGCCATCTCGTCCTAAGTCTCTGCCCGAACCTGCCCTGTGCACTTCCTTGTTTATTTCTACCACCTCAAAGCCTTTCTCGAGGCCTAACTGCCTTATCTCGCGATTAAGATTCACAACGTCTTTAGCAACCTCTACATTCCTTCCTTGTACCTCCGGCACTGTACACACCACGATCTGCGCTTGCTGTGCTATCGCCCTTATACCGTCAACTCCCTCAGCTAATGTTTTCCCTACTTGTGTGGCGTTACCATTCAGGACATCATTTAGCCCCGCCGCTACCACTACCAAGTTACGCCTTGTAGCCTTCTCGGAAAGTTCACTTTTAGTCGCTCTCAGGACATCGTCCATTGTCTTTCCTGGAAACACCCCGACTGCTACCCGCCTATCACCCTTCACCCGGTCCAGAATAGCTCTTTTGCAGCGCCCCATGTTTGAGTCAACAGCGATAAGCACTAGGGTACTCTGGCACTCCCTCCTAACTTCCAGATCTTGCTGCCTCTTATCAGCGACTGTGCCCTCATTTCCTGAAAATAGCTCAGACCCCTTCTCAGTACCGCCTCTCGAATTCCCAGCTGCCACCTGTGCATAGCTGTTCCTGCCTGAATATGTCTGACCTACTGGCCCCTCGCTGTCCATGCCAGTGCAAGCCCCATCCACGTGGCTGGCGCTGGAATGCCCGCCATTGTGGCTTCCAATGGCGGTGTCAGCCGTTTTTGACTCGATCTGAGATAGCTGTACTTGAAGCTTACGCTTCTCTGCCCTCTCTATCTGTAACTCTGTTTCTAGAGCATCCATCCTTAGCACTAGTTCGCTGTTCGCCTGTTCAGCCCTGTCCAGGCGTGCACCTAATACGCATAATTTGCACATAAAATCTGCGCCTTCGGCCTCCTCCACTGAATCGAACCGCGTTTCTTTTAAATTAACCGATTCCTCACACTCCATACATCTAACCTTCAGTAGCTTAACCATCGTAGCAACACTCGATTATTGCTTGCACCAAATGCCCAGATATCTACACGCTCAAGACGAAAACACTTGAAAACACGTGCAAAATTAAAATAAAAGTCTGGCTACCGCAAATGCCGATTCATCACTTGGAAAAAAATAGCTATCTCTCTAAAAGCTAACGCACAAAAAAAAAACACTGAGACAACTGTCGGCCAAATAGTCCCGGCCGAAATTAGGTCACTCACGTAAATTCTATTCCTTAACCTGCACTTCCCCTAACAGCCTAAAAAACTAAACGCACTTTTAAAACTATTAAAGGAAAGTACTCATCTATTTTACGCAGTCGCTCTCGCAGTCTGTCCGGTCCCGGTCTCCACGCGTGATCCGAAGAGCACCAAAAACGCACGTCCGCACAGCACGGCTGTCAACTGTCAATTCCCGTCTAGCAGACAGCAGGGCAGCCGCACTGGGCATCAGGAAGAAATTTGCTTGTATCGCAGTTATCACTTCTACCAGCAACTCGGTATTGGCCAACGATCCTCAAAAATGATTCATTTTTTACATTCCTCTACTCCGGGAGAGCGACGCCAGCGCCGCAGCGGCGACCGCGGAAACTAGGCGCGCCGCCGGAGCGGACGCCCTGCCAGCTTCGTGTTCGAGTGCGACAGGAGTTGCGCGAGGCGCGATCTCCGCGTTGACAGACGCCGTCTCGGCGAAACAAAAAGGAGGTAGTACGAAGGCCGTAATGTAAAACCAAAACCAAAGCGTATGTACAGGATGGTCCACTCTCCGTGAACACGCGAGTATGCGGCCGCGGTCTTCGGAGAGCCGGTGAGCCTGTCCCTACCGTTCACGAAAGAAGTGGCGGACGACGCGCAGGCAAGTTGCTCGCTGCTCGATTTTCCAGCCTTGCGACTGCGAGACGCAAGCCGCTGAACCAATCAGCGAGACAGTCGAGCTTTCGGCAACGACGCCGCCCGCGGACACGCGGAGCGACGAACTGCGCTGCCCCCCGGCCAACGTTTCTCCCTGGCAACCGTAGTCGTCGCTAAGCCTAACTGTTTTTCATCGATGCCGCAGCTGAGGGCGCTTCGGAACTGGCCAGCGCTGTAGTAAAGGTGCTACTCGCGTCACCGTTTTACTGTGTTCCTCGTCTCATAATAAAATAAACACATGATCGATTTCTGCGACGCCTCCAACAGCGGAGCTAGCAGACAGCAGGCCAGCCGCACTGGGCAACAGGAAGAAATTTGCTTGTATCGCAGTTATCACTTCTACCAGCAACTCGGTATTGGCCAACGATCCTCAAAAATGATTCATTTTTTACATTCCTCTACTCCAGGGCTTGTTATGAACGCGAACAAAGAATATCAGCGCATTTTTCTGACGCCGGCGGCAGGCATATACAGGCCGGCAGCTTCACACTCGCTGTCCGTTTCAGACGAATCTTCACTGCTGGACTCCGAGCTTTCAGTGCCCGAGTCGGAACTGTCACTTCCATGAAGCAAAATTAGTGCCGCACGGCTCGAAGCAAGATCATTGCCATCCACTGTTGAGTGGAAAGTGCCCGGCTGTCCCGGCTCGCCCGGCTCACCACGTAGCGACGACAGGAACGAAGCGGCTGCTGCCGGTCGAGACAGGAAGCAGACGCGGCGGAAAAGGAAACGTCACGCGAGGTTCCGGTCAAATCCGCCGATTTCGGCAGATCAAGAATCGCTGCTCCACGGAGCGATCCGGGATTTACGCCTGATCCCGATCTGCCATTGGAACATACAACTCGCGCTCCCATTTTACCATTGGAATACGACTGATCCAAACCGAGCAGAAAAACTTGATCCCGAACTGCCATTGGAATTCACCATTACTTCCTCCG
Organism: Amblyomma mixtum; assembly: GCF_055824585.1. Taxonomy (NCBI): domain Eukaryota; kingdom Metazoa; phylum Arthropoda; class Arachnida; order Ixodida; family Ixodidae; genus Amblyomma; species Amblyomma mixtum. The sequence continues at coordinate 147,968,243 of NC_143013.1, read as the reverse complement.
TGCACACATGCTTGGTGAGGTGAACGGTGGTCGGTGCGAACAGTTCGAAGTTTAATCGACTGAAAATTGCTCAAGGAAAGTCAGCGGCATTGCATTTTTACTCTTTCTGGGCATCAAGAGTGACTGGCGGGAGCCACACGGCATCGTCTCCGGTTTGGTGAACTTGTGAGAAGGTGAGCAATTTGTTCTCAAATTTTGAAAGCGGTTTTTTGTTTGTATTGTAACCCTGTGTCTCGTCGCATGTTATGTTCACGGTAACATCAGCACAACGTGCATGCGCTTTCTGTCTCTATTTGAAGTAACATTGGTCGGTCAGCGTAAACTTTTCGATTCATTAAGCACAAGCTGTCCATGTTGGTAGTGCGTGTTGAATGTGCTTGTCCTGTCCGCTCTCCCTGTGTTCTGCGTGTTTTTCTGTGCTCCCGTTTTAGATGGATCGATACCAACTAGCCCAACTTTCTGCTTTACTGAACTCTATTTGAGATCATTCTGCGCTCGAGATGGTCTTCTGATAATTTATTTATTACCAGGTATAGTCTAGAGATTTGGAACCGTTCATCCCACTGCAACAGTGCTGAAAAGCTGTTTTGTGTTCATGCATCTGCTGTCCTTAAACTTTTCGGTAATCATTCGCATGGTTCCTTTGGATCTGGACAACCGGCTACTGTTGCAAGGGACGCCTCGAAGCAGAGCCCCTGGGGACGCCCAGTGGGTCAGCTGTTTGTCCAGGTGCCAAGTTACCAAAGGTACCATTCCAGACATTTTTTTTTCTGTTCATCAACCTCATATTCCTTGCAAAAATTACAGTATGTAATTGGGCACTAAAAAAATTGGTAACTTATACACATTTCAGGACAGTTCAGAGAAATGAAATGAAAATTGGTTTTTGAGGAAAGAAAATCGGGCAGTAACTGTCTCACTTCTCTCCGTGGACTCCTGAACCTAAGGGAAGGAATAAACGAGGGAGTCTATAGAGAAATGCACATGCAGCATCAGTATTCTCTCTGTAGACTTTTCGAGACCTGGATTCATTCCTTCTAGGACAGTGCCAAGCAGTAGGTGAACTGCACACAAATTTATTTTCCTCTGGTGCAAAGTAAAGAGTGAAAATGTTATAAGACAAGTCTCTACCCTGTTTCATTCTCACTGGATTTGCTGAAAACATAATATGAAATGCTGTATTTCTTATACCCTGGTTTCCTTTACTTTGAGCAGTAGGTATTGACAATGAACGTCAAGGCAACTGCACTCTCATTGCTTCTTGCTGCTTTTAGGTTTCCTCCATGATTTTATGTTTGCTCAGTGCTGGCCTTAACATATTATTTTCTTCTGCTGCTTAGCTTCGAACTATTGGCTAGGTTACATGGTTCTGCTACTTCTATGTTCACTGTGAGGTTTGAGAGCTTGTTGCTTTGTTCTTTTTTTATAAGCATCTTTGTCTTCTCGAGGCTGATTGGCAGTCTGGAACAGAGACGACATGCATTGTTTATGTTAAGATGATGTCGCACTGGGTGCAAAAAAGTTTAGTGGAAGTCGCGATGAGGCGCACTTTTGTTTAGACTAGTGGCAAAGGTTTAGTGTTGCTTCGCAGTAAAGCGCTCCCACCTGTTGCGCACGAGCATTTAGATGGCTGTTAAATACTACTATCAAGGATTTAGCCATTGTAATGTCGCAGGTCTGTTGTGTAGGATTTCAGATCATTGTCTTGCACTGTCCCTGAAGCCTGTTGTCTGTCAGTCACGCCACTATGCTGTTGTATTTCTGTCCAGTGTAAAAAATATTTTCTGTGATTATGCTACACGCACACGTTCATGGGGAAGTAAATATTTTGTGTCGCTTCAACCGCATAAAGCTTCAAAATGAACACATGCAAAAACACATGCTGTTAAAAGCCTTGGCTTGTGTAACCCAAGTGTGAGGAGAATACGATTATGGCCGGGATTCTTGCATTGCAACCTATTAAATTCCTTTTTTGTAAAAAGAATGACGTGAGGTTTCATGAGTTACAGCTCTCTTTAATTGCTTGCTCAGAGAAAGCGTTTATTGCAAGTAAGCAGTGGTCGCTTTTTTCTATTGTTCAAGCAGCAGCATCAGCATGCCTCATCATTTTTGTCTTGAATGACTGAATGTGCTTCCAGAGCATTGCCTTCTTTTTTTCTTGTTGCATATTCAGCATGCAATATTGTGTCTATAGATTGCACTTTAGCATTATTTTGCGTTCTCCCAAGCAAATTTCAGGCGACCAAATTCAGAAGCTCCTTGTATTGGCCGTGCATGCTCGCTATTAATGCAGACGTAATTATATGCCACACTAAACACCAAATCTACATCCTTCAGAGTGGGTCTAGAAGCTTGTCTCCAGACTATTGCCTTCAAGGAGTTCTTACAGGTTTCACATATCTGCTTGGTGTTGGAAGTGACAGCCTTGACTGATAATGATATGCATTAGACAGACGTTATGCATTTACAGTTAGGCCGGAACGAAATGGAAACATACATGTGCAGTACTTTTCTACTTTGCAGCGAGGTATACATTTAGAAAGGGTTCATATATGTGTATTAGGTAGATCTCTTATCCTGAAACAGGAATCATGCTAGGTGCATACTCAAGCTGAAATCACACAGGTGAAATATTTTGTCTTGTTCATAGGCACTGTTTGCATTTCATTCCAGCCTGATTGTGTACTACTGCCATAACAGGTACCCCATCTAAACGAGACACTTTCTTGTGGAAAATCATGCGCATATGTTTTAGACACGTGTGTGAAGAAATGTGCAGCTACAGACATTGCATACTTCGTTATTCATAATGCTTTTTTTTTCTCATGTGCATAGAACAATGTTCAGCTACATGGCTTGCTTTGTTGTTACTACTTCTATTTTTCCGGTAATATTAAACTACATATTAATCTCAGAGACCCGATGTTCAACTGAATGATCCTTCTGTGTCCCACTAGGAAGGCAAAAGCATCACGCCTAGGGCTTATTCACCGCCCTTCATCGCTGTTTTGGTTTCAGTTGGTCAGTTATGCTATTAATGAATATAATCACTTTATAGCACAAGTATATATGAAAATATATTTTGAGCTAAATCAGGTTAACAAGTTTTCCACTCTGCACAATGGTATGGTTGGTCTTGTACATCTTTACTTCGGTGTTAATGTTTCTTTTTTGTGGTTGCTGTCTAAATAACTTTGCCTGCCTATTGTATCCTAAGTCCTTTTATGCCTGTCTTCCTACTGGCTCTTTCCCTTTTCAGTCATTCCTTTTTCCTTTAAACTGGCGGTTGGTCACAAGCCTGCTGTGGGAATGGCAGCTAGCACTAGGCCCCTTTTTTTTCATCGAACCTGCACTGCTAATATTAACACTAATAGTACTGTATCAGTATTCATGTGATACTGCATTTTTTGTTATGCATAAATAGTTGGCTAAGCAATGGTAGCAGTGTTGAATATCACAATATATTGTTACGTGGCAGGAGACGTTCACACCCCGCAGAACACTGGTGCAGTCACACTGAACACAACACAAGCACAGGGCGCACCGGACGCCAAGACACAAGCCACCGCGCAGGATTCAGAGCCCGAGCACGCGCCAAGCGCCCTCTCACTTCGTCTGCCTCATCGTCTCTGCGTCGACCCGTAGCATGACCCCCGGGCGTGAAAGCACCGTCGCGGTGCGGCTCAGCGAGTGTCAGAAGAGGGTAGATGGTAGGGCTTAAGGCGCGACACGTGCACAATATCGGAGGATGGAGTACGGGAATTGCACTCGGTGAAGGCAGGCTCAATCTCGTACGTGACGGCTGTGACTTGGCGCAGCACGCGATACGGGCCCACATATCGAGAAAGAAGCTTTTCCGAGAGCCCTACACGGCGAGAAGGCACCCAGAGCAATACAAGGGACCCAGGCAAGAAGGCACTGTCCAGGTGGCGGCGGTTATAGTGCTCTTGCTGAGAAGCTTGGGAGGCTTGCAAGCGGGAACGGGCGACTTGGCGAGCATGGTCAGCATGGGCAATGGCTTCACGGGCGTATTCAGAATGTGCGGGAGGAGACGGTCGATACAATGTATCAAGCGGCAGTTGAGGCTCACGGCCGTACAAGAGGTAAAACGGAGAGTATCCGGCAGTGTCGTGGCGGGAGGAGTTATATGCAAATGTAACGTATGGGAGTGCGACGTCCCAGTCTCGGTGATCAGAGGAGACGTACATAGCGAGCATGTCGGTGAGCGTCCGATTGAGGCGCTCAGTGAGGCCATTAGTTTGGGGGTGGTAAGCGGTCGTCAACTTGTGCTTAGTTGAGCACGCGCGAAGAATGTCGTTTACCACTGCGGAAAGGAAGGTGCGGCCACGGTCAGTGAGCAGTTGGTGGGGTGCTCCATGATGAAGAATGACGTCCTGAAGAAGAAAGTCGGCGACATCAGCGGCAGTACTCGTGGGGAGCGCACGCGTTATCGCGTACCGGGTGGCATAATCTGTGGCGACTGCAACCCATCTGTTCCCAGAAGTGGACTCAGGAAATGGGCCGAGAAGGTCCAAGCCGATACGGTAGAACGGCTCCGGAGGGATGTCAATGGGCTGAAGAAAGCCAGCGGGAGCAGAGGCAGGGCGCTTGCGACGCTGACACTCATCGCAAGCACCAACGTAACGGCGCACGGAGCGGTAGAGGCCAGGCCAGAAGAACCGACGGCGGATGCGGTCGTACGTGCGAGTAACGCCTAGATGGCCAGCAGTCGGGAGGTCATGAAGTTCGTGGAGAACGACTGTGCGTAAGTGCTTCGGGACGACGAGGAGAAGGTCAGGACCAGTTGGTTGAAGATTCCGGCGGTATAAAATACCATCAACGAGAGCAAAGCGGTTCAGTGAAGGGTCGGTTGGGGCGGACGTTAGGCGATCGATGATGGAGAGAAGCTCCGCATCCCGACGCTGTTCTTCGCCGATAGTTGTAAACGGAGTTACAGAGAACAGGTCAATGGTGCTTGCGCTCGTCACAGTATTAGAGTGGGCAACAGGGTAACGAGAGAGACAGTCGGCATCTTTGTGCAACCGGCCAGACTTGTAGATCACAGCGTAGTCATATTCTTGGAGTCGTAGTGCCCAACGACCGAGGCGACCGATAGGATCCTTCAGAGAAGAAAGCCAGCACAGTGCGTGATGATCTGTCACAACTGTGAATGGCCTGCCATATAAGTAGGGACGAAATTTGCCAACAGCCCAGACGAGGGCCAAGCACTCTCTTTCGGTAATGGAGTAGTTCTTCTCGGAAGGGGATAGGAGACGGCTAGCATAGGCAATTACACGATGTGTGCCGCATTGACGCTGGGAAAGGATTGCACCGATGCCATGGCCACTAGCATCAGTACGGACTTCCGTAGGAGCGGACACATCGAAATGTGCCAAGACCGGTGCAGTGGTAAGCTTTCTTATAAGGTGGGCAAAGGCTTGGTCTTGGGAGGACCCCCAGGAAAAACTAACATCCTTTTTAAGAAGATCGGTGAGCGGCTGAGCAATGTCGGCAAAATCTTGAATGAATCTACGAAAGTAAGAACAAAGGCCCAAAAAACTTCGGACGTCATTGCTCGAACCGGGTACTGGGAAGTCTTTTACTGCTCGGATCTTGTCTGGATCGGGACGAACCCCCGTAGCATCGACGACATGGCCTAATATATTGAGCTGGCGACGCGCGAAACGGCATTTTGAAGAGTTGAGCTGCAGCCCGGCATGGCGAAAGAGGGAAAGAACTTGTGAAAGGTGGCCCATGTGGGACGAAAACGAGGGCGAAAACACAATTACATCGTCTAAATAGCACAGGCAAGTGGACCACTTAAATCCTTGCAGCAAGGAGTCCATCATGCGCTCGAAAGTGGCTGGGGCGTTACATAAGCCGAAAGGCATAACCTTAAACTGATATAAGCCGTCAGGAGTAACAAACGCAGTCTTCTCCCGGTCCTGGTCATCCACAGCAATTTGCCAATAGCCAGATCGGAGGTCTATGGAGGAGAAGAATTTGGCTCCGTAGAGGCAGTCTAAGGCATCGTCAATTCGAGGAAGCGGATAGACATCTTTTTTAGTGATCTTATTCAAGTGACGGTAATCCACACAAAAGCGCCACGAGCCATCTTTCTTCTTGACCAAGACGACGGGTGAAGCCCAAGGACTGTGAGAGGGCTCAATGATGTTCTTCTCCAGCATTTTTGCCACTTCCGCCTGGATGACCTGTCGTTCTGCATGGGAGACCCGGTATGGTCGGCGGCGGATAGGAGGAGCATCGCCGGTGTCGATGCGGTGCGTAACGGTAAGAGCTTGGCCGAGGGCGCTGTTATGGAGGTCGAAGATGTCGGAATAGGACTCGAGAAGCGCACGCAGCTGACAAGATTGGGCAGGGAGCAAATCGGTGGGCATCATTGCCGTGAACGCGTCAGTCGAAGTAGGATCGTGAGCAGGGGCTGCAGGAGCTGATGCATGGGTAGTGTCCAATGGGGCAACTTGGCAGGAGCCAATAGGTGAGAACGTTGCCACGCATATGCCAGGTGGAAGGACTTGGGCTGAATAGCTGAAATTGATTAACGGAAGTGACACACTGTTTCCCCTGATTGTAGCGACAGTATGGGGCAGTGCAACGTTGTGGTGCAGCAAGACATCTGAAATAGGGGCGACTAAGTAGTCACCATCGGCGACTGATGAGGTAGGACGTAGGGTAACGAATAAGGCGGCTAGGGAGGGCAGAGAAACTTGGTCGGGCGAATACAGTCTGGGAGAAGGCAAGGATTCAGGATCGATGGCTGGGAGATCGAGGTGGAGGATGCCGTGCGAGCAGTCTATCAGGGCGGAGTGTTCTGATAGGAAATCGAGGCCGAGGATGAGGTCATGAGAACAAGGGGTCAAAACATTGAACTGCACCGGAAGGTCATGGCCAGCAACACTAACGCGTGCAGTGCAGAGTCCGTCAACACTAACTGTTCCGCCGTCCGCGACACGCACTCGAGACCGAGCTGGCGTGAGAACTTTACGTAAACGACGACGAAGTTGTGCACTCATGACAGAGATATGCGCTCCAGTGTCGACAAGCGCACGCACGGGAACACCATCAACACAAACGTCTAGTTGGTTCAAGTGGGAGGTCTGTAGAGGATTTGTGGGCCTGGTCGTGGATGCAGCGTCACCTCCGGGAGCTGCATCAGCTAGTTTTCCAAGTCAGAGCGGTCGTATGAGGCTGCAGCCGATGATCGAAGGGACTGCGGGGATCGGAAGCGACGGCCTCGTGGAGATGGAGAGCGGGAAGAACGACGGGGTCGGGAGCTGTTGAGATCGTTGGCCGAATCTGATTGGTCATGAGGTGGTCGGGGCGGAAAACGGCGGGGAATATCTGAACGGTTGTCGTAGGAGAGCTCGGTGCGAGGAGTCGGAAACCATCTATTGCGGCAGTGCCGGGAAATGTGACCAACACAGGAACAGTTGAAACATATGGGGCGATCATCAGGCGTGCGCCACTCTGCTGGATTTCGGTAGCGACGAAAGTTCGGAGCCCTGGGACGGTAAGCATTCCTGGTTGGTGGCCGGACGCTAGAGTTCCCGATGGAACAGATGGCAGGTGAGAGATTCAAATTTGCGAGTTCCTCTCGTACGACGGCTTGAATAAGGGACACATCGGGCAAGGGGTGACTGGGGATGGTAGGTTGGAGGGCCGCAGGTGCACAGGCCTCCATTTCGCGGCGAACGATCCGGGTGACTGTGTCGTTGATGTTGAGAGGCGAAGTGGGAGGTGGGCTAGTTGGCGGCTGCTGCAAAACACACGAAGATGTGGCGGCCGTATGGGGAAGTCTTTGAAATTGTGGAAAAATGCGCCGGCTCTTTACTTGCTCGAAGAGACGGCACTCCTTAATAAGGGCATCCACGGTATCACTGCCTTTGCAGAGAAGTAAATGAAAAGCGTCGTCCGCGATCCCTTTTAGGATGTGGCCCACCTTTTTCGATTCCGACATGGAGTTGTCAACCTGGTGACATAAGGCAAGGACGTCTTGAATATACGTGATGTAACTTTCAGAGGTGGACTGAGCACGCGAGTCGAGATGTTTTTGGGCTGCGAGCTTCGAAGCATCCGGAGGTCCGAAGAGAGCGCGAAGCTTTTCTTTAAAGGTGTCCCAACTCGTTAATTCGTCTTCATGGGTTTCGTACCATTGCCTCGCTGTGCCAGACAAATAGAAAATGACGTTGGCCAGCATGACGGTGGGGTCCCACCTGTTATGGGCGCTGACGCGTTCATACATCAAGATCCATCTGTCGACGTTTTCAGTTGAGGCACCGGAGAAGATGTCGGGGTCACGGGGATGAGCCATGACCATGAATGTAGTGGCAGTGGGACTTGGCGAGTCACCGGGCTGCGTCATTGTAGCGGTCCCGGTGTAGCGACCGCTGCGAAGCTCCGTGATGGAATAGGCCAGAACGAGAGGAAGGGGAAAGTCCTCACCTCCACCAAGATGTTACGTGGCAGGAGACGTTCACACCCCGCAGAACACTGGTGCAGTCACACTGAACACAACACAAGCACAGGGCGCACCGGACGCCAAGACACAAGCCACCGCGCAGGATTCAGAGCCCGAGCACGCGCCAAGCGCCCTCTCACTTCGTCTGCCTCATCGTCTCTGCGTCGACCCGTAGCAATATCATGCATATATCTTGCATGCAATATCAGTATCAGTTTATTCATTTTGGATGAAGGTTATACAAACAGGGTGATAAAAGCATCTGGGCCCTTAGCAAGCTGCTAGTTCGGGCCCATGCAATTAGTGCACAAAATAGCGTACCCAGGCGTCAGAATAAGAAAAAAAGTGTACATTTTATATGAACAGAAGATGTTACACAAAACTATATCTATATATTCACTATTACACTACCCTCTGTTTCTTTCAGCTCGGCCGTATGGCTGTAGATATTTTGTGCTTCTTTCCTAGTTTAGTCCACTCAAACTAAAACTTTGCGTTCTGTGTTGCAGGTTGAATCTACAATGAATGCCGCATTGTGTCTTGTATGCAGGAGGCGGTGTTAATGGAGCCATGAACTTTTCTTGCGGATGACTAGCATTGGCCTTATCATGTACTGAACCTCAAGTGTGAAGAGGAAAATGTCGTGTTGGATTTCTGCAGAGGTGAGACATCATGGTGAATCTACCACTGCGAAAGACGAGACAAGAGACAAGACAGGCGCTGTGTCGCGGCCAAAGTTTATTGAAGTGAATAGGGAATACATGAAGAAGCCAAGCAACACCACAAACCACACAATTACAAATAAGCATATATGACAACATAAGTCAATGGCCCTGAGCATTCCCCTGATCGAGATAGTCCAACACACTTGCACATTAGTCACCGAGTCGTAAGGTGTGTCTAGCCTCAATAATCTACCATTTAATCTTCCCTAAATTTACTGCCAAAATGTGTTCTGCCAAAAGGAAAGGGTAGCAGCCTTCACATCCCTTGCAATGTACAGAAAAGTTAGAACCCCTACCCTCTTGTGCTCCTGTAATCTTACATTGATACACCTTCCAGTTTGGCCTATATAGACCCGACCACAAGATATAGTGTCTGATACCATGTTCATTTTACAAGGTGCATATACATTTCACACCACATGTGTACTTTTCTCGAGCCACATTCACAGAATTATTCTTAACAATTTTATATATTTTAACTAACTTATTAGGGGCCAAGAAAATCGCTTTTCCATCATACCTTCTGGCTGCATTTTTCAATTTGTGCGACAATCTATGTACGTACGGTAACACAACCGGTCTTTTGGCATCTTGCTGGCTGGCCCCGGCCGGATTGCGCCGGTCAGCGTGAAAAGCTTTCGGCTTCTTTAACAATTTATTGTATGCTCTTGTAATAACCTGGTTAGGAAATCCTGCGTTCATTAACCTAAAATGTGCTCTTGGAAACTAGTCGTCGTGCTGTGAAAGCATGACTTCATCAATTCTGAGCCCAGGCTTGACAGTCCAATGCTATCTTTCACTAGCTTGGAATAGCCAACCTGTGTCCAAGTAGTAGCTTAACACTCCTGGGTGAATATCACCAGCGCACATGGTGTGTGCAGATCATCAAGGTAAGGTCCAAAAACCGCAGCTCTTTTTGTGGCGACATTTGCTCCAAGGTAAACCTAAGACAAAGGCCTTGCTCCTTAAACAGCTTGAGAATATGTTCATGTCCCAAACTATCAGAACCTTTGTAAAACACCAGAAAATCATCAACATAGCAAAGATTTTTCCCCCAGTTCATGCAAGTCCTTGACAATCATTCTATCCACCCTGCTTAAAATATCTCTTAGCACAAGGCCCATATTCGAACCACTACATATACCAGATTTTTGAACACATACCACACTACAATACTCTACAACCATGCTCTTAAAATAAATGCTATTCACTAGCATGCTCTTCAGATAAATTTCAGAAAAGGGTTCTTTCAAAATTTTGTCTGGTTATTTGCAAAAGCATCTGTCTACTTCACATCTTGAAGATCCGTTTGTTGTACTCAATTCGCTGTGTGGTTGAGTATCTGATGAATGGCAATTTAGCGGATTGTCTGGCTGTTAGTGTCGATGTAGAACTATTTTATTCCATCGCGTATGAGGACCTCTTGAAAAGCTTGTGAATGTGTATATCGGAGCACAATGATGAGCTTGTGTTTAGGAACAGGTGCGTAGTAGTCTTTTTTTTGGACTTACCTCCTTTTATTTGAAGAGCGTGTTTGTGGAGTATGGCTGTGCGGCATATGTTCAAAAGTCTAGTATATGTATCGATTTAATGCCCCTGTGCTAAGTAATATTCTCTTAAGCAGGGTAGATGGAGTGATTGCCAAGAACTTGCGCTGGGCTGGGGGAAAATCTTCACTGCGTCTGATTTTCTGGTCTTTTACAAAAGGTTGCGATAGTGTGGGACCTGTGCATATTGTCAAGTTGTTTAAGGAGCAAGGCCTTTCTTTGTCTTAGGTTTTCTTTGGAGGAAATGTTCCATCAAAAAGAGCTGCGGTTTCTGGGCTTCACCTTGATGTTCTGCACATGCCATGTATGCTGCCGATATTCACCCAGGAGTGTCAAGCAGCTACTTGACTACTGGCCGAACCATTCTAAGCTAGTGAAAGATGGCATTACGTCATCTAAGCTAGGCTCGGTATTGATGAAGTGATGCTTTCACAGCATGACAAGTGGTCTCCAAGAGCAGATTTTAAGGCTTACGAAAGCATTATTCCCCAACCATGCTATTGCAAGAGTGTGTGATAAATTGTTAAAGCTGAGCGTATAAGATGATAAAGGTAAGAATGGCACAGCATCATGTAACGAGGATAGCAGGAGAGCACACACGCATTAGTGCCAACCTTGGAGCGGATACAGAATCCAAGAGCGTGTGCTTGACATTCAGCATTGGCAGTCAAGGATCGGGCTCATTCAATCTTGAATGTCCAAATCAGTGTTTTCTCATTTCCTTGACTGTCAGTGCTGATTGTCAAGCACGGGCTCTTGGATTTTGTATCCGCTCCAAGGTTGGCACTTCTGCATGTGCTTGCTGTCCTGCTGTCCTTATTACTTGATGCAGCGCCATTCTTCCCTTTAGCATGTTAAAGCTAAAACCCCTTCACAGGGATTGGCAGGATACGGCCGGGGCCAGCCATCGAGATGCCAAAAGGTCGACTGTGTTACTGTATATACGAAGATTGTCGCACAATTTGAAAAATGCGGTCAGAAGGTATGGCGCAGAAATGGTGCTGTTGGCCCTAATAAGTTGTCTACAATCTGTAAAATTGTGAAGAATAATTTTGGGAATTTGGTCCGGGAAAAGCATATGTGCCTTGTAAAATATATGTGGTGTATCGGATACTGTTATCTTGGGGTTGGGTTTATGTTGGTCAAACTCGAAGGTGTGTGAATGTAAGACTACGGGAGCACAAGAGATATTTGGATATTGGTAGGGGTTCTAACTTATCTGTACATCGCAAGGAATGTGAAGGCTGCTAGCCATTCCTTTTGGCAACACTCATTTTGGCGATACATTCGGAGTAGATTAACCGGAAAATTATCGAGGCTAGACACATCTTATGACTCGGTGACAAATGTGTGAGTGTGCTGTCCATCACGTTAATATGCAACGAGTTTGACTATCTAGATAAGAGGAAAGTTAAGGGTGATCTTTTACTCATGTTGTGGTATAGCTTATCTGTAACTGTGTGGTTTGTGGTGTTGTTTGGCTATGTACTTCCTGTTTATTTCAATAAACTTCAGTTCCGAGTCAGCGCCTGTTTTGTCTCCTTTCTTGTCATTGTCTCGTGCTGGTAGGTTCGTGTACTTGCAGAGTAGATTCACTGAATTGTATACTTGCAGAGGCTTGTGAAGAAAAACCAGAGGAATTTTCTTTCCTTTGTCTGGAATGGAAGTTAAAATTTTTTTTCGCATAGCTGGATGATTGCAGCATGAAATTCCATTCTGGAAGGGTAAACCCACTAAATTGTACATTTTGTGTGCAAGGGTACTGATGCTTGCGTGAAACTGAAAAAATTGGTCCAGGCTATCTGGCTAGCTTACTTCTTCCTTGTGCCCAGATTTTTTTAAACAATACTTTGTCAGATTTATTTTCACCAGAATTTCAAACATGTTAATTACACCACATTTTGTGATCATATACAACAAAATTCAAAACATGATGATCACTGGTATGGTTTAGTCTGGGGTAGAATGATGAGGAGTACTTAGTATATAGTAAAATTTAATATTACTAGTCTAACAAACAAAATTGCTCTTTTTTTTAGTGGAAAATTTTGCTACCAGAGAGTTGGAGTGGCATGGCATGATGAAGACTTGGACAGTGTGCATTCCAAAGTACCTGTATTCATGTCGGCACGAGAACTTGCACACAGTGCTTCAAACAGTTGCTGAGTAACTTGGTGCTGTGCTTCTGCTTAAATAAATAGGTAGATATTTTATTTTAAATGTGCCTGAACAGCCAATTGGCCTAAACGAGTGCACGCTAAGTCAATACAAACACCATGACGTGAACGGACATAATACAGAAAAATGATCACCAATACGATGATAATAATAGTAAAGAAAAACAAGCATGATGAAATAAACAATGAAAACAGCAAATTAGGCAAATATTTCTGTGTCATAAAAAGTTGAATTGTATTATTTGCAAACGAGTCATTGGTGAAATGGCATGCATGTCAGGATAAAATCTATCGTAGCATTTGGTGGCTTTTTCCCTGAGGCACACGAAATCGCAGTGACATCAATAACTGCTCACAGTCAATATAGCCGAGCACAACTTTATGTAGGAAATGCATGTCACGCATGAGTCACCTGTCATAAAGAGGTCTGCTAGAAGAAAGTCGTAGTCTTAGAAACAACAACGCTCAATATATCTATCACAAAGGATGCATACAATCTTCTGCTGAATATTTTCGATTTCATTGCCAGAGGTAACAGAGGCACTATTCCAAGCTACTGATGCAAACTCGAGACGTGGCATCACGAGAGCACAGTAGCCAAATTATATTTTTAATCTGAATAAGAGTGTGTATCTGAAAATTTGAGCAAAGACAGCGCTCGTCTTTGTGTCCTCTTCCTTTGTCCGTCGTTTTGTTTCGCGCTGTTCCCTCCCACGATGTATCAGTACAAACTCGCCCAGTTATCCATCCTTCTTCAATGTATTTCTATTGCACAGGGCCCTTTTCAGTGTTTCAACAGCGCTCGTCTTTGTGTCCTCTTCCTTTGTCCGTCGTTTTGTTTCGCGCTGTTCCCTCCCACGATGTATCAGTACAAACTCGCCCAGTTATCCATCCTTCTTCTGCAAAAATTGAGTAGCATTTAGGTATTCTTACACGAAATACCACTGTTAAAATTGCTTATAAATGATGTCTCACATGTACACTTATCTGCTGAATATAGTAAGCATGGCTTGCGACCTGAGTGCCTCCGATTATGAAAAAAAAATGGCCAGGTTACTGCATGACGCATGGAGCAACCCAGTGTAGCACATTCAGGCTTCATGGAGTGGAGAATGAAGGCAGTAATAACTTTAAGAATAGAAAACACAGGACCAGGAAGCTGACAGAACACACTGACACTCGGTGCATGAAGGGCATTATGGAGTTGCCTGTCGTGTTGTGCAAGATGGAGGTCGCACAGACAGATGTTAAACATGAGTCGATGCAGATACCTTCTGTCATTATGTAGTACTCACTGCAGAACTCAAGAAGCAAAGGTAACAGCTGAGCATGGCCAGACTCTTGTGCTTTCTTCTGCAAGCAATCTGGAAGCGCACCTCTTCGAAGTCTTTTATGCTTTCGCTCGACATATACATCATCGCTGCATGTGTCGGGGAAAGTACATACCCTTGATGTCAAGTGACAGAGCACTCACAGTGCCCAGTAACAGCTCACTGAGGTGTTCTGATGCATCTACAGGGCACCTCATGAGAGATTCTTAGGCTTCAGAGCACTCAATCTACAGGGCTCCTCATGAGAAATTCTTAGGCTTCGGAACACTCAGCCCTTGCAGAAATTGTTTCAAAGTTTGTTGCCACATGAACCTCTTCGTAATAATGACGCTAAAAGGCGAGCCTTCCTTTAGTGTCACAAAAAAAGGCCTAGGACATGGGTCTTTTTCGCTCCTTCATTAGAACCAAAATGTTTGCGAGCGAGATCTTTCACAGATATGGAATGATTTCACGAAATGTCAAAGAGAAGACTGAAGCTGTGCGAAGCAGTACCAGCAACAGCCCTGCCGCGGTGGCTCAGTGCAGTGGTTACGGCGCTCGGCTGCTGACCCGAAAAATGCGGGTTCGATCCCGGCCGCGGCAACCGAATTTCGATGGAGGCGAAATTCTAGAGTCCCGTGTGCTGTGCGATGTCAGTGCACGTTAAAGAACCCCAGGTGGTCGAAATTTCCGGAGCCCTTCACTACGGTGTCCCTCATAGCCTGAGTTGCTTTGGGACGTTAAACCCCAATAACCAAACCAAACCAAGCAATACCAGTAGCAAACACATCACAGCTGTTCAAGAAGCTGGAAGATTCATGCCTTCATCCTTTTTCTACATCAGACACATGACGACACTTTGTCTTTCTGGGCCATCATTTTGAAAAGGTTAACGGCAGCGGCCTTCGGTTAAATTTCGGCGAAGAGCCCTTTGTGGAAACTTGAGCATCTGTTCCTCGTGAGGCACACTGCAGAGATATTTGAATACCTTAGTGAGCTGCAACCGGCACCTGTGACTGCATTTTCGCTGACATCAGAGATTAGTACATTTTCTTACAGATGCTGAGATAATGGAAACTATGACTGAAAGCATAAGGTTTCGGGGAAGTATGCTTCCTGACTGCTTGTTTGCAAGTGCTGGGCAACCACCAATCCAATGGGTACAAGCTTTCTCCTCACCTGGCGCTCGTCTTCTTTAGGGTGAAATGCCTGCCAAATGGTTACTTTCCCCACCTTGAGATGAAGAAAATACCTTGTGCCATGGTGCTCTTTGTCCTCAGATTCCCTCGCGCCATCAAAAATCACAATCATCATCATGCTTGTGGGCAAGTGTCCGGCCTTTTTCAGATGTTACCAATGTTCTTTGCTCGCTAAGTTGTGCATTGAGTACTTGTAATGAAAGGCATCTGCGTTGAATTGTATTTGGCACCCATCCTTAGCTACTTTCTATTTCCACGAAACTGTAGACAACCACAAAGACTTTCATGCACACAGTGGTGTCCGAGTAAGCGCATTTTGTCTGCTTCTTCCTGGCCGTGTGGTTTTTTCTGTTTACTGTTATGAAAAATGAATTTTAGGCAATGAATCATGTTGGTTTGGTTCTCAGTAAATGGCTTTTACAAGCTTCTACGAAAGCCGATTGTTCAATAGCGGATGGTTCAAATGTATTTGTGATATTTATAATTGGTGTTGTGTGGCTACTAAATGAGGATTTTTTTATCTTTTCAGATGAATCCGACAGCAATGTTTAGAGGTACAGCGTATGCAATTTGTCATGAAAATAAAACGTATGTACTTGTACTCACCCAAACACTTGCCACTCTTTCATTTTAAGCTGCATTCTTTGTACGTGTGCAATACATAATATCCATGAAAGTCTTGTACATAATACTTATTTCCTCGGCCTCCGGACTGCTATATCTGCAGTGAACGTTCTGGACAGAAGCTATACACAGATGCATGTGTATGTACTGCTCAAAGTACTATCGAGAGCAAAAATAACAGACCCCTGCCAGCGCGTGCCGATCTGTGCCAGACTGCATGCAAGCGCCGCTTGATGAAGCACTCCAGATGCTGAGACGAGCGCAGTGGCACGCAATGCGTAGCGCTCCTCGAGATGGGCGCTCGCCACTGCGCTGGTCTCGGCACTAGGAGCGCTTCGTCAGGCGGTGCTCACATGCAGTTTGGCGTGGATCGGCACGCGCTGGCAGGGGTCTGTTATTTTTGCTCTCGATAGTACATAATTACAATGCAGATTATTTCCGTTCTAGATCAGATGACTTCCAAGTGAACGGAGGAAATATGCATACACATTACGGGGCCTTTAATAAGAACACAACAGAAGCATTCGTTGCAAAAAAAACGATTTCATTCTCGTGCATAGCATAGCGTAACTTTCCGTTACCAAGAATGTGACAACCGTCAGACGGAGTCGCTGTATTCATGTTGCGGAAAACCCTCCGGCAACGCATTACCAGCGGGTTTCTCTGTACTGTGGAGCATTTTTTTTTGCAGTGTACCGGTAAGAGACCAAAACCTGATTATTGTTCAGACTGCTAAACCCGAGCTAGCCGACCGTATCATCGGGGATTTTGAACTTAATGCAGCCGACGGGAGGGTCCCCCCTGTGGGGCACCTGCGCCATAACGGCAAGGACGTCTGCTACGGGGTCGTTACCGTCCTTAATAATAATAATAATAAACACCTTTATTTTCAGAGAACAGAATACAATCTTTAAGACAAGTCTGCCCAAGCCATAAAGGCTTGTAGGGCAGTACTCTGACACTACAGACTCGCTCCGTACTAGGCTCGAATGGCGCTACGGCACCATCGTGGACGTGCATAAATTTGGGAGCTCCAACAAAGCGCTACTGACTTTCGCCGGAACAGAAAAGCCACGTTTCGTGCACTGCGACTCGAAGCTTGTACTTACCAGCGAACCATTCCAGCCTGCCGACATTGCGGTGTGGTCGGCCACCGCATGGACGCCTGCCCCGGCCAGAGGCTGGACCGGTGTGGCCTGTGCGGACCGAAGGCCTACTCGTTGAGGGGGTGCGGGCCCCTCACGAGTGCAACTCAAAGTGTTCAGTGTGCGGCAGTGCCCATGCCACGGGGGGCCCTGCGTGTACGGCTAAATATCGCGCTATCCAGCCCCCGCATGCCGAGCGCGAGCGTAAATCCAAGCGGAATTGACGCAGGCGTGGCAAGCGTCGCCCGGACAAGCTGAAGGCCAAGGCTGCCGACCAAGCCACAGACCAGCCTGTGAATTCCTCTACCGGGAGCCAGGGAAAACCTCCAGCTGCGCCACCGCCGCCTCATGCCGGTGCAGCGAAGCACCTCGGACCTCCGCAGAACGTCGGCTCCAAGACGTGGGTTAACGTTGTCAAGCAACACCCGCAGGTGAGCGGCGCGGGCAGGGCAGCTTCTCCTTTCCCTCCCCCTTCCCAATCCCAAGCACGGGCAATCTCTGCCGAACAAAAAGAAATATCTGCTCTCCGCGAGTAGGTTGCAAATTTTCAAAACGCCTCGCAAAAGCGGAGGCCCGCCAAAATTCCCCCAACCACACCTCTGCCCCACGAGCAGCAGAGGCAATGGAAAGCGACGCAACCCCTTCAGGACAGGCTGCGCAAGCCCTCGCGGCACTCGAGGCGAGAGTGAGCGCGCTCGAAACTCAAGTTAACAACAGAATATCCGCATTGGAGACGCAAATCAATGCTACACTTACGGCGGCACTCAACAAAATTAGCCACCTTGCGGCATCTATCCCAAACCTCATAACCGCTCAGTTCGCTCAGCTCACCCGCGCTCCCAAGCGCGCTGGCCCGCTCAAAACCTTCGCAGGCCGGCAGCTCAAAGCGTCTAGGCGTCGGATCGCCGGAGAAGAAGAATAGCTCCCCTGTGCCATCCCAGAATAGAGAAAGCTCCTCTCCTTGGAGCCACTGGCTCTCAAGCCTCATCTCTCCAAACTCACAACTCTACCCTTGATCATGGCGGGCGCCCCTAGAAATAGGAAGCATCCGCGAAGCAATTCGATCCGTATTGAAATTGTACAGTGGAACTGCAGCGGATTCAAGGCACGCACAAAGCGAGCCGATCTACGCCTTTTCTTTACAACTTTCCCAGAATTACCTGCTGTGGTGGCCCTTCAGGAACCAGGAAATAGCGCCAGCCTTGACAATTACACGGTGTACCAGCAGGATGCGCAGAGCTGCCTCAGCGTACATAAAAATTACACGGCCTCCCAGGTTGACCTGGATCTTAGCGCTAATTTCTCTTCTGTAATGGTGACGATCCTTCCGCTACGCAAACAGGACCCCGCATTGCACATACTCAACATTTACAGCTACCAAATGTTATATTCGCAGATATCTTCAGCCGGGCTTTGAAGGTCGCGAATCGGGATCCCCTCATCGTTGGGGACTTTAATGCTCCCAGCCCCTTATGGGGGTACACACGTTAAGAGAAACGCGGACGCAAGTTGGCGGAGCTTGTTTCCACACTGGGCCTTACTCTTCACACGGATCCCGCGCAACCCACTCCGTTACACGCGATACGTGTCCGGATCTCACCTTAACGAAAAATATTCGCTATGCAGTTGGAGGAACACCGAGGAATCCCTCGGTAGCGACCACTGCATAATTACCACTACAATCCATACCATGCCACTCACAAGAACACAGGCCAATGCAAAACTACCCGACTGGACCAAATTTAGGAGCAGCTACACAAATCCTCAACCGATAATGGACCAAGGATACTCAACGTGGTCCCAACACCTAGTATCCCACTTGAAATCAGTCGAGCAAAATGTTCAACTCTCAGAGGCGAGCCCGGCGGTGGATAACCACCTCCTCCACCTCTGGGAGGCACGACGCAGGCTAGTCCGCCGCTGGCGTTGTCAAAAACACAATCGGAAACTCAAAATTCGCATCGCGGAAATCACCCAACAGGCGGTACACTACGCTGCCGAGCTCGCCGACTCCAGCTGGGTGCACCGATGCAACACTTCAGCTCGGCAAATGTCGAGTCGGAGTACGTGGTGCCTCTTCCGCGCCCTTATTGATCCGGCACAAACCCGTACTGAGACACAAAAACAGCTTCAAAGGGCTATACATAACTTCACTGGAGACACGGCGAAACTGGCCGATGCGCTCCGCGACAAATATTTGAGCATACACCAGGATCCCAGTGGTCAGGAGTACTCGTATGCAGGTTCCGAGAACGCGGATTTGGATCAACCGTTCCAGCTCCATGACCTAAAAGCGGCCCTGGCTAAAATGAAGCGAGGTACAGCACCGGGCCGGGACAAGGTGACGGTAAAGCTTATTGCCAACCTCCCAGATCCCGCCTGCGAAACTCTCCTCGATTACTTCAACACTATCTGGATCGGAGGCACACCACTCCCCATAGATTGGAAAACGGCACTAGTAACTTTCATTCCCAAGCCAGGTGAAGCCATTAACACCGACAACCTCCGGCCCATCTCTCTCACTGTGTGGGGAAGCTGATGGAGAATATGGTCCGCGACAGATTGTCGGCTTTCCTGGAACAGCAAAACATTTTCGCAGACACCATGTACGGTTTTCGCCCACACCGGTCCGCACAAGATGTCCTGTTGCAACTACACGAGGAGATTCTCGACCCCGTCGAGCACCCCAGCAACGATAAAGTAGTCGTCGCACTAGACCTGCGGGAGGGCTTTCGACAATGTGACCCACGAGATCATCCTATCCCACTCGTCGCAAACAGACTGTGGGTGCAATAATTTCAATTATATCAAACAATTCTTTACATATCGCCGATCCTACATCCGGCTACAAGACGCAGAATATGGCCCATATCAACTTGGCACACGAGGGACCCCACAGGAACCTGTCCTCTCGCCATTACTATTTAATCTGGCGATGATGAAGCTCCCTACCCAGTTGGCAGAGGTCGCCGGTGTGCAGCACGCTCTGTATGCGGACGACATCACCCTCTGGGCAACACAACAATCGGTTGGAGACATCGGGACCAACCTGCAACAAGCGGCAGCTATTGTGGACGAATACGCTCGTCGCTGTGGTATTGAATGCTCCCCGAGCAAATCGGAATTTGTGCACATACGCCCCAACTCAAAGTGCACAACCAAAATTGCCCTTTCCCTACTTAGCGGACCGATATCCAAACACGAGGAGATCCGGGTACTGGGGCTTTTCATTCATAATAGGCGCAAGATAGACACTAGCCTAAACAAGCTACGTAAGGTGGGGGACCAGGTGGGTCGGATGCTCCGCCGGGTATCCAATAAAAGGGGGGACTACGACTCAAAGATGCCCTGCGGCTGTCCAATGCATTGGTAACCAGCCGGAGTTTATATTCGGCTCCCTACCTCCACCTACGCAAATGCGATGAGAGTGCCTTAGAAGTAGTTCTCCACAAGATTTATAAGAGAGCACTCGACCTACCCATAACGACGTCCAAAAAGCGTCTCCTCGGTCTGGGGACGACCAACACCTTCGGGGAGTTACGAGAAGCTCATCTTAACAATCAATACTTGCGCCTGAGCAAAACAACTGCGGGGAGTCGCCTTCTGACCCGCTTACACATATCCTACGCAACACAGACAGAAGAACGGGTCCGCATCCCTGAAGCCTGGCGCTTTGCACTAAAGGTGCGACCCCTTCCGAAGAACATGACTGCAGACACCCATGATGGTCGCCGTCTCGCGTGGACGGAGGCTATTTCTCAACACTATGGCCATAAGCCAGGTGTCTTCTATGTGGATGCGGCCGGCCCACACCATGGGGATTGGTACACGGCGGCCCTCATCCACCAAAACACTACAGTTCAGGGCCCTACTTTCCGTGCCCCAAACATTACATTTGCGGACGAGATCGCCATTGCACTGGCCGCCGCAGATCCAGAGTCCCGAGTCATTATCACGGACTCCAGGGGCGCCTGCCGCAATATTGAGCAAGGGTATATTCCAGACCGTGCTTTCAAAATTCTCCACGCATGCGAATACACAGGGTTTCCGACCCATCGTACCATCGTGTGGGCTCCGGCTCATGCGGGTCTTGAGGGGAACGAGGCAGTCGACGCTGCCGCCCGCGCGCTTACTCACCGGGCATCGCCTCATCCGCAGCCTGATCCGGAATTCAATTTCAATCCGGCCATCACCTTTAAAGAGGTCACCTCTCTTTATCAAAACTCTCATGGTCTCTATCCTCCTCCCTGTAAAGGCCTCACCAGGGTGGAGGAGCGCTGGCTTCTCCGCCTCTATACCAATACTGTACTGTGCCCGGCAGTACTTAAGCACTTCAATTCTTCTTTCTCGGGAGCGTGTCCACACTGTGGGGAGGAGTTTTCGGACACCTACCACATGGTGTGGGCATTCCCTTCCAATCCTGCCTACCCACCCCACCTCCACCCCACTCGAGAGGACTGGGAAGCTGCCATGCGCGGCTGCTTCGAACTCCATGCCCAACAGGCATTGGTAGCTAGAGCCCGGACCGCTTCGGAAGCTACAGAGATCCCGGACTAGGGATCCCTCCTAGTGTTTGCGAGGGGCGGGCCCTTCCAACTGGCCCCATCGACCTCTCACTGTATATAGAGATAAAAGTTTTCCTCCTCCTCCTCCCCAGCTGCCGTTTTGCACACCTGTTGATTGTTGCGGGTCTTTTTAGTTTATGGCGCAGTCGATGCGCCGCGGTCGCTGGTGGCTTTCGACGCCGCACTGTGTGGCCAATTCTGCGCCGTCTCCGACGGGAGCTGATTAGTTTTTTGTCCGAGGAACTCTTTTTCTTGGGTGAGAAAAAGTTTCTCCGGCAATGGTCATGCCCATTCATTTCTGTAATCCACGGTCGTCTTGTCCTGGTTTTTAGGCCAAACTGGCGCTAAGGTCTCCTTTTCAGTGTATCAATATCAAATTATTGCCTTTTCACTCTTCTGTCAGCAGGTATGCTATCCTGTTTTACACCGCTTAAACGGCTCGACAATCGTGGAAAAGTCCGAAAATAAAGAGCCGATAATACGCACAGAGACCGAGAAAGCGCTGGACATCTTTCTTGTCGGTTGGAACGGGAAAACGTACGGCGGCGGCAGTCTTTTCTGGGTCCGGCCGCACTCCCGCAGCGCTCACAACCTAACCCAAAAATTTTAACTCATCATAACCGAAATGACATTTCTGG
Organism: Amblyomma mixtum; assembly: GCF_055824585.1. NCBI lineage: Eukaryota > Metazoa > Arthropoda > Arachnida > Ixodida > Ixodidae > Amblyomma > Amblyomma mixtum. The sequence goes on along the minus strand of NC_143013.1, from coordinate 147,945,834 downwards.
GGCTTCGGGGTAAGGTCAGCCGAGCGGAGGGCTTTGAGGACAGCCAGCAGGCACTAGGGATGTTGATCAAACGTTTCCGAAAAATCAACGACGTCGTCCAAGTAAACAAGACAGCTTTGCCACTTGAGGTCTGTGAGGACGTTGTCCATCATCAATTGAAACGTAGCCGGGGCAGAACACAAACCGAAAGGAAGCACTTTGAATTCATAGAGGCCATCTGGAGTCACAAAAACGGTTTTTTCGCGGTCCCGTTCGTCAACTTCAATTAGCCAATAGCCGCTCTTCAAGTCAATGAATGAGAAGTACTTAGCGCGCCGTAATCTATCCAGCGAGTTGTCAATGCGCGGCAACGGGTAGACGTCCTTTTTGGTCACACTGTTCAGTGTGCGATAGTCCACACAAAACCGGAGAGTGCCGTCCTTCTTCCTAACAAGGACTACAGGCGAAGATCACGGGCTTTGTGAAGGTTGAACAACGCCTTCGTCAAGCATTTCCTGAACCTGTCTTTGGATAACTGCCCGTTCTTTAGCAGAAACACGATAAAGCTGCTGTCGTATAGGGCGAGCGTCGTCATAGGTGATGATGCGGGGCTGCATGATGGCTGTTTGAAGAACCTTCGGGGAGGGAGCGAAGCATGGCTTGTAATCCTTCAGCAGCTGCTCCAAAGCCAGTCGTTGCTCCCGAGACAGGTGTCAGTTTATGTGGACGTTTTCAAGGGAGGGTTCGTCAGTTCCGGCTGCCGCGGACGCAAAACGAACAGGAATATCAATAACAGCTTCGGCAGAAGCGATAGCAATTCCTGCAAAAAGGTGCCGGTACTCATTAGAAAAATTGATGACCGGGACCGCAGACCAGCCACCACGAAGCGTCAGTAGGCTGTGAGCGGCGCAGATGCCTTGAGTAAGCAGGAGTGAAGGGTAAGCCTCGGCGACTGCTTCTGCGTCATGCAAGTCGTTGCAGGTGGCTTCAACCAAAACACTGCTCCGTGGCGGCAACGTGACACTGTCTGCAGTAACAGGATAGGCGACACTGCGGTGGTAAGAGTTGTCGAGGTGGGTCGCTTTACTGGTGGAGGTCGATGACAACATCATACTCCCGCAGAACGTCAATGCTGATAATGAGATCGCGGGTGCAATTGCACAGAACTACACAACTGACGACGAACGTAGATCCGTGAATCTGAACACGAGCCATGGAAATAACCTTTGGGGTAAGGAGATGACCACCGGCAGTACGGAGATGCACCACAGAACAAGGCATAAGCCCTTTTTTCAGAAGTGTCGCATATTTATCACTCATAATTGAATAGTCGGCCCCGGTGTCCACTAATGCACTGACTCTGTGACCGTCGAGAAGAACAGGTATGTCCAAAGAAACGGGGCTGTCTAGGTCGGATGACGGTGCTATCTGTTCACGGTCGGAGCGTAGCGGCGGCGGCGGGAGGTCTTCAGCGCACCGACTCCCAGCGACCTCGCCCCCGAAGGTCGCTGGTCTCAGTTTTCCCGGCAAGGGCTGTGCGAGCGACCCTGTGCCGCTCGCAAAGAGCTGGGGGGGTTCGGAGAAAAGCGCCTCGGAGAAGATGAGCGCGGCTGATGCAGCGCACGGGCTGAAATTCGCTGTTACGCAAAGAAGTCTTCAATGGCAGGGGCCCGATGGCCAAGCCAGGATCTGGGCGAATTGGCTCAAAAGCCTTGCAGACCGAGGCGTCGATAGGAGCAATGGCTGTAGAGATGGCCTGGTTCTTCGCATTGAAAGCAGAGTGGCCGGTTGTCAGGTGTGCGCTAGACATCGGCCTTCCGCAAGGGCGCTCGGCGCTCGTCGAAATACTGCACTGGTGGCACTGAGGAGAGCGGCACAGGAGGCGTTACTGGAAACGCTGGTGGTGAAACGGCAGCCGGGCGCCTCGGAATTTCAGTATAGGTGGGGCGCTGGTAGTCTCCTGGTAGAGGTGGTGTTTCGACAGTAGGAGCCCTCAACGCCTGTTGCACCTCCTCGCGAACAAGAGCAGCAATCGAGCACAGCGCAGGCTGCAAAGGGCTTCAAAATTTCAGGACCTCTTCACGCTCGATGGTGCGAATCAGTTCGCGCAAATCATCAGGGTGGCTGCCGGAAGTTGCAAAAGATTCGGTGACGGCAGCGATATGCACGGGCCGGTTGTAAGTCGCAGAACGTTGTTGCAGCACCTTTTCCATTGTTGTTGCCTCGGCAAGGAATGCAGAAACGGTCGATGGTGGGCTGCGCATGAGGCTTGCGTAGAGCTGTTCTTTGACGCCACGCATCAAATGCCGGAGTTTTTCTTTGGGAATGGCCGGATGAGCTCTCCAGAAGAGGCGCCTCATGTACTCGACGTACAGTTCCCGTGAAAAGTATACACCCCAAGGGGTTTGCTTACGGGGCCTGCAGCGTGCCTAGTTATGCATCCTAAGGGAGATTGAAATTGAAATTTATTCCACAACAAAAAGATGCTGCGAGGAGGACAGGAGAAAAGCTGTGTGAACAGCTAGAAAAGCCCTGACCCCCCCAACACACGGGGTAGGACAGAAGCTTGCGGCAAGACAGCACTGTCGGATATGACAACATCGTTTAAAAAGTAAGCATAAAACAGGCAAGAAGAAACAAGAAAATCATATCACAACATCATACAAGCAATAAACGCAGTTCTTTTGGTGATATATCTGATATGTCGTTGTTAGCATCCTTTATCATGCGATTCAGAAGTGTAGGCAATTTAAATTTTATCATTTGATTTCCATAATTGGTTCTACATTTTGGAGAGATTAATATCTCGAACCCTAAATGGCTTCGAGTCCTGAATCCTGCCAAGCTTTGGACTGCTAGAAGTTCTAGGGAGCCGCGCTAAACAGTTTAGAAGCAAACCTCTTGGGCTGTATACTTTTGACGAGGACTGTACATCTTAACACTTCCGTTCGACAGCTGGATGCGGGATTGTGGTGCACGCTCAGCTCGTTCGTGACGATCTACGCTGGTGTAGGCCTCCAGCACCCGACGACGGAACTCTCGCCACTAGGCTCAAACGTCCTCTCGGTTTTCAAACCAGGTGCGAGCACCATCCTCGAGGCTTAAGTAAACATTGCGGAGTTTGGCTGCGTCGTCCCATTGGTTAAACGCAGCTACGCGTTCAAAATGAAGGAGCCAGTCGTCCACATCCTCAAAACGTTCCCCACGGAACGTCTTCGGAACCCGCGGAGTCTGCAAGGTGTAGTGGGATTTCGCGGCAGCTGCGATTTCTAGAGGAGGAGGAGTGACTGCCATCATGGCGCCGCTCTCTAATGGTCCAACCCCCGTAGGCAGTCCCTGGATCCTCCTACTGAAGCGCTGTACTGGGGTGTCAAGCGGTACAGGGCTGGCGCGACAGCTGCCTAGACTGTAGCGACTGTAGCGTACTTGTCAACGAAGGGGGCTTTAATACCAGGCACGAAGACAGATAAGGTCAGGCAAGCTGAGGCAGCAATGGCGACCGATTCCTCACGGCGCGAGCCCTACTTTGCCGTCGTCAGCCATGCACCACCTGGCAATACTAGGCGGCACTATGCACATATAGTACCTAACCATGAGTGGTCCACTTAGTGGACTACCTTTGACATTTAACCGTGACCTTCGACTTTGACCGTGACCTTGAACTTTTATCTTGAACATTGACATTGAGTTTTCACGTTGCAACTTGTCGGCAGAGGCAGTAAGAAAGCCACTTGGTAATCACCTTGTGTCGCGTGTTTCAATTCAGTGTTGTGACGTCAGGGATGGAGTATATATACCCAGAGCTCTGCGCTTGACTTAGACGCTATGTAGGAACGAGAGCGCGCCTTCTAGCTTTCGGTACATGACAGTCGGTTCGGCTGAGTTCATACGCTGTCTAACGTTTTCAATGGGAAAGAGGTATGAACGCAATTTTTTCATGTGCTCTAAGATTTCAGTATAACAATCTATATATCTGCAGATCATCCGTGAGCAAGCTTGAATTTTTTTCCTATTAATTTTTTTGCCATCTTGAAAAACGTTCCCCATCTTCGTTAGTCATCTTGTTCAAGTGACCGTAATTCAGGCAGAGTTGCCGCTGTGGTGGCTCAGTGGTAATGGTTCTCGACTGCCGGGTGTCGGGTTCGATCTCGGCCGTGGCGGTCACATTGCGACGGAGGCTAAATGTCGCAGGGCCGTGTACACTGCGAAGTCAGTTCATTTTCAAGAACCTCAGGTGGTCTAAATTTTCCGGAGCTGTTGACTGCGGCGTATCTTATTGCCGGAGTCTCTTTGGGGCGTTAAACCCCCATAAACCAAGCCCATTATGTAGAAGCGAAGCGTAACATCTTTCTTCTTCAACAGAACTGCACAGGGCTCAGCGCTCTCATCCTGACACTCGGTAGGGACTAACGGAGAAGACTTACGGATTCGGCGGTTACGATCCTATGCTTGGTGAGTGCGGTCAACCAGAGCTTTGAAGACCAAGAAAAGGAACTTCTGCAACGCCTTTGCAAGTCATTCAGCACATGCGGTCTTTGCCTGGGCAGCGTGGTTGGACTACTGGGGTTTTCGTGGTTGGACTACTGGGGTCGACGTACGATCCGACAGGGCGGACCCGTTGCTGACCTCGGCAGTTTCGTCCAGGGCAACGATATCCTTCGTTGAAGATCTTAACCTGGATGTCTGTTCATTAATTTAAAATGAGAGAAGCCTCTTGATATGACGATTGCTCAGTTTAGGGTGAAGTGCTTGCTTCCCACAGTGATGCCTTCGATGTCGAAAGTGATAAAGCCACTTATTGATGGCTTTCAGCATAAATAGCCGTCCCAAAGCTTCGCAAAACTATGCTTAATATCTCCTCTTAACCTCAGAAATACTATGATATCCCATATAATATCGCTAGTTCCTCGAATAGAATGAGGCTCTAACGTTGAACGCTGCCAGGTTCCGTTTCCAATTGCAGCCTGTCAGGATCTAAAGATTTTTCGCATCCTCCGGTGCGTCACAGACATGGCCGCTGCATTGAACAGCGGCTCCGCAGTCACTGGTGACTGTGGGCAGGAATTTAAATGGCCTATTCATATAAGAGATGGTAGAAAAGGTGTGCACCTTGGCTGGCAGACGCTGTTCTGGTGAGAGGTTGCGTTTTCGGCTGTGGCCGCCAGGGTTAGGTCGCACATCAGGCATGGTCCTTCAGTTGAATCGATAACGGGGTATTTTTTAACGCGGAGGAAGGGGGGGGGGTGCGGTGCGGTTCCTCCGGAATTGAAACCATGTTCCTCTTACACGCGAGGCCGATCCTATTCCTATACTTCTGCGCCATTTCTGCATCCTCATCCCGCCCCGCCCCTCTACTACGGCTGTCTAGGAGCAGATCTTCACGGTGCATGCGTAATTTCTACGCAGAGTGTGTCGCCTTGCTCCCAGCGTTCTTTGAGATCTTCTGACATGAGCCCCGCCAGGCATTAAGGACAAGAAAGTATCCATGGGCTTGCATAAAAAAAAATGTGAGGTCACTAAGAAGGCATAACGCCATTGTTCGCTGCCGTACCTCACGTATGCGTTACTTTAATGCCAGT